>NC_142800.1:45548445-45860945 GCF_049724085.1 Artemia sp. Qi Xiang Cuo | reverse complement strand
TGTTCTTGTGTTTATGTGTTATTTTGTGTGTTATTTTTTGTGTTCATGTAAGTTTTTGTGTGCATGTCAGTTTTTGAGTGTGGGTCTAAGTTTTTGTGTGTGTGTGTGTAAGGTTTTGTGTGTCTATTATTTTGTGTGTGGTTTTTTGTTTTTTGTTTGTGTGTGTAATTTTGTGTGTGTGTGTGTGTGTGTGTGTGTGTGTATTTGTTTGTTTGTTTTTTTTATTTTTTTGTGTGTGTTTATAATTTTGTGTGTTTGTGTGTGTGTGTGTGTTAGTTTTTGTATGTGTAATTTTTTGCGTGTGTGTGTTATTTTTAGTGTGTGTGTGTGTAAGTTTTTTGTGTGTGTGTGTGTTTTTGTATGTTCGTGTGTGTGTGTGTGAGTGAGTTTTTTTTGTTTTCATGTTTTATTTTTTGTGTATGTTAGTGTGTTTGTGTTTTTTTTTGTGTGTGTGTAAGTTTTTTCGTGTGTGTGTGAGTTTTCGTGTGTGTGTGTGTGTGTAAGTTTTGTGTGTGTGTGTGTGTGTAAGTTTGTGTGTGCATTTAATTTTTTGTGTTCATGTTAGTTTTCGTTTGCATTTTTTAGTTTTTGTGTGTGTGTGTGTGTGTATGTTTTTGTGTGTATGTGTGTAAGTTTTGGCGTGTGTGTGTAAGTTTTCATGTGTGTGTGTAAGTTTTCATGTGTGTGTTTAAGTTTTTGTGTGTGTGTAATTTTTTGTGTGTGTGTAAGTTTTTGTGGGCATGTATGGGGACCTGGGGAGGACCTTTGGGGCCCAGGGAGGGCGTTTGGGGATTTGGGGGCCCTTGAGGATTGCGTGGTCTTTTGGGAGCCCGGGGGGCCTTTGGGGGCCGGGGAAGGGCCTTTGGGCGCCCTATGGACCTTTGGGGCCCGGGGGAGGACCTTTGGGGGTCCGGGGGACCCTAGGGGGCCGGTTGGCCCCTTGGGAGCCCGGGGGACCTGTGAGGACCAGGGGAGGGCCTGTGGGGGTCTGAGGAGGGCGTTTGGGGGATAACATTTCGAAATTTTTACATTTTAGTTTACTTTTTGTGCGGCGCCGCCCTGCGGCGCATCCTGCAGCGCTTTCTTTCGATGCCTCCCTGCGGGGCACCCCCGCTGGAAATTGTTTGACCCACGGTACCGCATGGCAGAAACGTCGGTGGTATGGTTCTGGCCCATGGTACAGCGGCGCGGCAAGTTTAGTTCTCGAGGGACATTTGGGAACCAGGAAAGGGCCGTTGGGGGCACATAGAGGACCGTGGCAGTACCGGTAGGGTCTTTGGGGGTCTGGGGGACAGTTGGGGGCCTGGGGGACATTTGGGGACCGGTGGAGGGCCTTTGGGACCCCGTTGGTCCTTTGGGAGCTCGATGGGCCTTTGGGGGGCCCGGGGATGGCCTTTGGGGGTCTGGGTGGGACTTGGGGGGCGCCGGTGGCCAGTTGGGAGCTTGGGGGGCCTTTGAGGACCGGGGGCTTCCTTCGGGGTTGGGGTAGGAGGATTGGAACCCTTTGGGGTTGGGTTAGAGGACCTCACAACACTGTTCAAATGAAACTTGTGTATTATAACGACCACAGAGTTTCACCATTAAATTCTCTTCTAAAATCTCTTCAAAAATCATCTTTTAAAATGTCTCTAACTGTTTCGCCGAAATAGTTCCATAACCTGTCTAAAACAGTTTCGCCCAAATAATCCCTAAACGTAATTCAGCGTGTTCCTTTTGTTTTTGGCATCTCTGCGCTAATGCATTTCAAATTAATAAGAAACCTGATTCCCGCGCTAAAACAATTCATCGCTAAGATGTTTCTTGGAGAATTGTTTCCATGGCCTTTGGCTATTAATATCCTTTGGAGTTCGACCAAAAGAGTTGTTTCCGAGGCAAAGACATTAATGACTTGGATCTATTCCTGGAGAATCGTTTCTATGCGAAAATTTTTAAAAGTCTGACAGATGATGTCATTGGTTGATTGATCTGTCAAGAAAGGGGAAATTAATTTGTTGTTTCTAAGGGGAATTATTGATTCACGATAGGTGAATTGAGATCGACAGCACAGGTGTTTGACATTCGCTGAGAGTGTGCACTTACCCAAAACAACAACAACACGTGTTCTCCCTAATGACTCTATGCCCATATATGGTGTGGGCGTGGGACTGGCACCCCCATCTCTACTCTAACCTATTATAATATTAATAATTCGAAAGCCCACTGTCTCCGTTCATCCAATAGAGCCTTTAAAATTCCTAAATACGTTTCAAGTGCTGCCCAGCAATCTCCCATTTACAAATCTATTATTCAATGGAACAAAATTCCCTCCAGTGTTGAACTAGCCACAAGTTTCTGCACGTTGTATAAAAATTTAACAAAACTTGATAATATACTTTAATCTTTCCATTTTTAACAAATTTGCTCTAATTACCCATGTTTTATTCTTCTATTTATTTTTTTTTCAGTGTTACTTTAATTATTTTTCTTTTTTTTGGTCTTTAACAAGTTATCTTCTAGGATCTTTATTGTTACTGATGTTTGTGTTATGTTTTTATGCGAGTAAAATTGAATTGAAATTGAATTGAATTATCGAGTCCAAGCGAGGTCGAAGAAAAAATAACGCGTTGTACGTTTCGGCGAAGAATAAAATGTAAACGAAGTGTTATGTGACAGTGATGGTTGCGCTGCCATTGCGCAACATGTGTGCCGTCATTACGCAACGTGTTCTGACATTAGATAAAGTGTGTGCCGCCATTAAGTTAAAAGAAAGAAAAACACTTTGAACGTTTTGGCGAAAAAAAATCCCAAAAAAGTAATACGTGACAGTGATGTGTGCACTGTCATTACGTAAGATGTGTGCAATCCTTACATAAGGTATGTGAATCGTTATTGAGCAAGGTGTGTGCTGTCGTTAAGTTACAAGCGGGGATTCCCTACGGGACCTGTCGGAATATTATTTACATAAAATTGCGTCATCAATATTATACCTGACCGTTTAAAACGGGGTAAGTCGTGTGACTTCATTGGAGTTCAGAGGGGTGTGTCATGGGAACCTCGTCACCTGTGTCCCCTTTAATAGAACACCTGGAAACAGGGACATATTACGGGAATCTTTCCAGCCGAGCGGTAGAAACCAGGACCACTTTGCACAGGTGCAAGGGACTAGGAGCTCCACTTAGAATTCCTAATTATTGCTACTTGTGTCTTATACCAACCACACTCCGGTTACTCATAGAAAAAAATAGAGAAACACCTGGAATTTTGGGGATCTTGCCAGGGGTGTCGTGATGTCAGAGGGCATGTGTTTGAAATCCTATGTTTATTTCCTAGGGATGCACTTGAATTCTATGGGAAAAGGGATAGGGCTGTGCTCGGAATCTTGCCAATACTGAAACAAAATTGGAAAACCGGGTTTCAAGCTTGATTTATATATTTAATTTAAGTTTCACTCGTTTTAAGATTTATTTATTAATTTACATTAATATCTATTGTATGTTTGTTTGCATTGATTTTTTATTTAACTTCTGTTCGTTTTAAGTTTCATTTATACTTCAATAGCAAAATATTTTTTTCCGTTTTAAGCTAATTCATCAGTATTACTACTCGTAGTATGTTTTTGCTATGATTGTTTATTTAATTTCTGTTCATTTTGGGTTTCATTTATTCTTTAATAGTAATTTCTGGTCGTTTTCAGTTTGAACTTTAAAAGGAATTTGTATCTGCTGAGTTTAAGTTTAAAATAGCCTTAACTTTTCTTTGAAAAAATTGTTTTTTGGAAAGTTCGTTTTAATTAATTTTGTTCGTTTTTGATTCCAAAAAGTTTCAAGTTTTTAAAAATTCCTTATTTCAAAATCAAACTGAAAAAAAAAATCAACTATTCATCAAAGTATCAAAACTGGTATTAGAGCAACAATATTAAAGTGAAAATATGGGCTATTATCTGACCTTGTGTTTTTATTATATGTTGTCTGAAATATTTTTAACAAAACTGCTATCTCAAAGATATTATCAAAAGGGTTTGGGGAAAAAGGGTGTGAAGGGGGCTAATTGATTTTTGGTCTCTTTTTACTCTTTAAAAGTGAACTAGAACTTTCTTTTTTCAATCAAATGAGCCCTCTCAGAAGTTTATACGAGTATCCCTACTATAACAACCATATCCCCATATCCCCAGAGTCTAACTTACAACGCCTGTCCCTGGGCCCTGAGGGGTTGTGTTGATCCCAGAATTTTAATATCTGATGTTTGAACTATTTTTAACAAAATTGTCCCCTCCAATTTTTATCGAATTGGTTTATCCGTCCATTAAAAACAATGGTGTGGAGGGTGGGAGGGGCTAGATGCCCTCTGATCTTTTTTCACTCTGAGAAAATGAACTAAAACTTTTAATTTCCATTCAAATAAACCCTCTATGAAGTTTATATGAGCATCCCTTTCATAAGAATCACATACAGCCCCAGGAAAAAGCTTACAATGCCTGCCCCCGGGCCCTGGGGGGACGTGTTGACACCGGAGTTTTTGTTATCTGACCTTTGAACTATTTCGAAAAAAATGGCTCTCTCAAATTTTTTATCGGATGGGGTTGAGGAAAATAGGGCGTAGAGAGGGGGGCTAGTTACCCTCCGATCTCTTTTGACTCTTAAAAAGTAAACGAAAACTTTCAATTTCCAATCATATGTGCCCTCTCCGAAGCTTATACGAGCATACCTTCCATAAGAACCATATTTGCCCCCAGAGCAATACTTACAACGCCTGCCCCGGGCCCTGGGAGGGTTGTGTCGACACAGGAGTTTTTGTTATATGATCTTTGAACTAATTTTAACAAAATGGCTACCTCAGATTTTTTATCAGATGTATTTGGGGGAAAAGGGCTTGGGAGGCCAGTATCCCTTCGGTCACTTTTGACTCTTAAAAACGGCACTAGAACTCTCGATTTCCAATCAAATGAGCCCCCTTTGAAATATATACGACGACCCCTTATATGAAGTGCTTCTGGGAAAATAATAAATGGAGTGTGGGGGGAGGCTAACTGCCCTCCAATCACTTTTGAATCTTAAAAAGTGAATTACAACTTTCAATTTCTATTTAAATGAGCTCTCTATGAAGTTTATACGAGAATCTCTTCCATAACAAACATATATGCTCCCAGGGCATAACTTACAACGCCTACTCCAGGGCCCTGGGGGCTGTGTCAACACCGGAGTTTTTTTTATCTGATCTTTGAACTATTTTTAACAAAATGTCTATAACAAAATTTTTATCTGATGCATTTAGGGCGTGGAGGGGGGGGGAGGGCTAAGTGCCCTCCGTTCTCTTTTGACTCTTAAAAAGTGAACAATAACTTTCAATTTCCAATCAAATGAGTCCTCTCCGAAGTTTATACGAACATCCCTTTCATAAGAACTATCTATGCCCCTAGAGCATTACTCAGAAAGTCAGCCCCCGGGCCCTAGAGGGCTCCTTCGAATTAGGAATTTTTCTTATCTGACCTTCGGACTATTTTAAATGTAGAGGCTATCCTAAAATTTTCCCGGATGGGCTTTGGGAATACAAGGGTGTGGGGGGGGGCTAGTTGCCCTCGGATATCTTTTGACTCTTAAAAATTGAACTAGAACTTTCAATTTCCAATCAAATGAGCCCTCTCTGATGTTTATTTGAGCATCCCTTTTCTAAGAACCATATACGTCCCCAGGACAACACTTACAACACCTATCCCCCGGGCCCTGGGTGGAGTTTTTGTTATATAATTTTTGAACAATTTCCAAAAAACGAGCTATCTCAAAATTTGTAGCGGATGGGTTAGGGGGAAAAGGGCGTGGGGGGACTAGTTGCCCTTAACTCTCTTGACTATTTAAAAGTGAAGTGGAACTTTCAATTTCTAATCAAATGAGCCCTCTATGGAATTTATACGAGCATCCCTTCCATAGCAGTCATATATGCCCCAAGGGCATAACTTACAGCGCCTACCCCCGGGCCCTGGGGGGCTTTGTCGACACCGGACATTTTGATATCTGAATTTTGAACTATTTTAAACAAAATGTGTATCTCAAAATTTTCATCTGATTCATTTGGAACGTGAAAGGGCGGGGGTTAGTTGCTATCCCATCTCCTTTGAATCTTAAAAATGAGCGAGAACTTTCAATTTCCATTCAAATGAACCCTCTCTGAAGTTTATACGAGCATCCCTTTTGACTATTAAAAAGTGAGCAAGAACTTTCAATTTCCAATCAAATGAGCCCTCTCTTAAGTTTATACGAGCATCCCTTTCATAAGAACCATATATGCCCCAGGGCATAACTTACAACGCCTGCCCCTGGGCCCTGGGGGGTTGTGATTACACCTAAGTTTTTGTCATCTAAATTTTGAGCAATTTTTAACTTGATGGCTATTTTAAAATTTTTATTGGATTTATTTGGGGGAAAAGGGGCTTGGGTGGGGGCTAGTTGCCCTCCAATCTCTTTTGACTCTAAAGTCTGAACTAGAACTTTCAGTTTCCAATCAAATGAGCCCTCTGAAGTTTTTATGAGCATCCCTTCAATAAGAAACATATTTTCCCCCAGGGCATAACTTACAACGCCAGCCCTCGGGAACTGGGGGGGGCTGTTTCTTCCCAGGTGTCTTCGTTATACGGTCTTTGACCTATTTTAAAAAAAAAGGCTATCTCAAAGTTCTTATCGGATGTGTTTGAGGACAAAAGGATGTGGTGGGGGGCTAGGTGCCCTCCATTCTCCTTTGACTCTTAAAAAGTGAACTAGAACTTTCAATTTCCAATCAAATTAGCCCTCTTTGAAGTTAATAAGAGCATCCCTTCCATAAGACCCATATATGCCCCCAGGGCATAACGTACAACACCTGCCCCCAGGTCCTGGGAGGTTGTGTCGACACCGAAGTTTTGTAATATGATCTTTGAACTATTTTCAACAAAATAACTATGTCAAAATTTTTATCGGATGCATTTGGGAAAAAAGGGTTTGGGGGGGGGGGAAGCTGGTGACCCTCCGATATCTTTTGACGCTTAAAAAGTGAACTAGAACTTTCAATTTCCAATCAAATGATCCCTCTCTGAAGTTTATACGAGTATTCCTTCTATAAGAACCATATATGCCCCCAGGGCATAACTTATGACACTTGGCCTGAAGACTGTGGGGGGAGTGAACTGGTCCAACATATAAATTCCAGAACTTTCAACTATCTTTAACAAAATGGCTTTATCAAAATTTTGCTTGGATGTGTTTGGGGAAATGGTGGGCGTGGAAGGGGTGCTAGTTGCCTTTCAATCATTTTCGAATATTAAAAAGAGAATTAGCCATTTACATTTCCAATCGAATGAGCCCTTTCTGAAGCTTCTACGAGAACGTTTTCTATAAAAACCTTATGTGCCCCCAAGGCATAATTTAAAACCCTTGCCCTGAGGGATGGGGGGGGGTTGTTATCGTCAAAGACCTAATTTTCTGAATTTTCAACTACATTGAACAAAATGGCTATCTAAAAATTTTGATTGGATGTCTTGGGGGGAATGGTGGGTGTGAAAGGGGGGTTAGTTGCCCTTCAATCACTTTGGAATATTAAAAATGGCACTAGCCCTTTGAATTTTCAATCGAATGAGCCTTTTTTGAAGTTTCAACGACAAAGCTTTCTATAAAATTTATATGCATCCGGGCATAAGTTACAACCCTTGCCCTGAGGGTTGTGGGGGAGTGTCTTCCTCAAAGACATAATTTTTGGCTAGAAATCAACTACGTTGAACAAAATGGCTATCTAGAAATTTTGATTGGATGTGTTTGGGGAACTGGTGGGATTAGAGGGAGTCTTAGGTGCCTTCCAATGACTTGTAATCCTTAAAAAGGTCACTAGAACTCTTGTTTTTAAATCGAATGAGCCCCCTTTGAAGTTTCTACGACGACCCCTTCCATATAAAGTGCCTCTGGGGAAAAAAATAACTAAATAATAAATAATAAAACATTGGAGCGGTATCTCTGATATATAGGATATTGCAGTATATGCCAATGAGCTGGGACCCACGCAAGAAGTGAAGTTTGGTTAATGCTAATGAAATTAAACAAAATAGGATGAAAACATGATAGTTTAGAAACAAATTTCGGCTATATATTTACACATTAGTGGTGTGGAGGGGGGGGGGTTGTAAATTATAGCAAATGAAACTCAGAGAGAAAAGAAAATAACAAAATGAAAAATAAAATCAAAAGGTGAAAAAACGAGGATTTTGACAGCCAGTGGCGAACCACGATGAAGAAAAAATAAGCAAATATTTGGACAAGGACCTCCACCGAGTCGTCCTCAGTGCTAAACAAAAAAGAAAGAAAAGAAAAAGAAACCAATAAAACTCAAGCCTTTCAAAATTTATTCATCGATGACAAAACAGAATCGAAATCATAACCGGATTGGTATCAATGAAAAAAAAATTTCCAAGATTATTCGGGAACAATCCTCTGCTATGCAGTGGATATGGCTGGTCTAGCAATTTGTTCATCTTTTAATCGGCAAATAGTTTCTTTCAGGTTGCACCGAATGAAAATATTGATTGAGTCCTTCAAAATTAAACCGTCGTAAATTGAGGTTAATGAAATATCTCCAGTATCTCTATTTATTGCTAAAGTTTCGTTCCTGTATTTTTTTATCTCAATTACCTCTTTAAAAGTTTGTGGTAGGCCATTTACAGTAGATATTAAGGTTGCCTCGTCAAAAAGAACCAGATGGGTGGGATTTACGAAAATATGCGAGGCCAATGCTGAATCAAAGTTTTCATTGTTATTTTTTAATCTCAGGGACTTATCTATTGAAATTTTGTGCTCATGAAAACGTTCACCTAGTTGTTGATGGGTCCTACCAACGTAAAATTTTCCACATGAACACGGGATTCTGTAGACACCACTACCCAGTACAGGGTCAGTTTTATCCTTTCCTGAGTTTAAAAAAATTTCGAACTTTTTGTTCGGCTTTGAAAGAAACAGAGAGATTATGTTTTTTAAAAAATTTTCCAACTTTATCGCCAAGTTTCCAAGTCGCCAAGTTCGCCAAGAATGTATTTACGCAAAGCATAGCATATATTACATACGCAACCTAACCTAGGTACCTTTTTCCACCTTAACCCCAAAAAACAAAAGTTTAAATATTGTAAACGCAGTGACAAACCACGGTCTGCAAACCAATTCTCTATTGAAAGAAACCCGTTTGACTAGTTTCTTAAGCATCTTCCCTATAAGTAGAGTAGTACCTTATATTTTGCTTAGAGATATAGGAATTACCATACTATTTGCTTTGACATATAGGAAATACTTTTGCTTAGACATATAGAAAATACTTTTGCTTAGACATATAGGAAATACTTTTGCTTAGACATATAGGAATTGCCATGCTATTTGCTTAGACATATAGGAAATACTTTTGCTTAGACATAAGTAGTAACCTATATGCTGATTTCACGAGTGATTGCGTAATATGACTTACCAGGGTCAGCCACCTATTACTACGAACGGTACATGCCTTACCAGACGGGTTTCTAAGGTAACACCCATTTTTTTGGGGGTCAATCGGAGAGAGAGAGCGGTGGTTACTCCATATACAGTAACTTGATTAATAGTTTTTTTTTAAAAACTTGGCAATGTATAAAGGCTGAATTTTGAACGGCTCAGTGAGCCCTAATTTTTCCATGTCTTTTCACAGGGATATTTTCCGTGGGGATTATTTTCCTCGGGCCTGTTTTTTCTGGGGGGGGGGAAAATACCAGCTACCGAAAAAGGATATTGAAAGATAAAAAATACCGCTAATACTTTAAATGCATCAAACGAGGCATGCTCAATGCAGATTAAAAACCAGAAAAGAACAGAAACGCCTAAAAATAATACATTTTTCAAACAGCTTAAAAACAAACTAGGCCGACTTTTTATAGGCTGAATTTTGAACGGCTCAGTGAGCCATAATTTGACATGCCTGAAATCATGAATTAGAATATTTAATTGACTGTTTGGGGATTTTCTGACCTTTTTAAAGGTTATTACTGATCCTAGTAAAACAGATACCAATATACCTCATTCTTTTATTCTAACTTAACTTGTAGGAATATGAAGGTTCTCATGAAACTATTGCAATTTCTATAAAAAATTACTGAATTACAAAATCAAAATTAAATTGCATTTACTACTTTTCATTTAAACTTAAAATACGCTGAAAGATGGTCCCAATGAAACTTTTTCAGTTTCTATAAGAATGAACAAATTTCAAAAGTAATTTAAATTTTTTCAATAAATACTTTTCATTTAACCCTAAAATACGCTAAAAGATGGTTCCCGAGAAACTATTGCAGTTTCTATAAAAATGAATGAATTTCAAAATAAAATTGAATTTTCATTGAATACTTTTCATTTAAACTTAAAATACGCTAAAAGATGATTCTCGTGAAACTATTATTTAATTTTCTTTCATATGATTACTTTTCATTTAAGCTTAAAATAGGCCTACGCTAAAAGACGGTTCCCGTGAAATTATTGTAGTTTTCTATAAAAATTAACGATTTTCGAAATAAAAGAAAATGGCCTATCTTTAACAAATATAGCCTTAGCTAGTTAAAACTGTGCATAAATTCTTGATTTTTATTCTAACTTAACTTGTAGGAAATAATCGAGTCAAACTCAAAACGAGCAGAAATTAACATAAGTTGGGTGCAAAAACCCCCTATGTCATCCCAATTTAATTTTCTTTCATATGAATACTTTTCATTTAAGCTTAAAATACGCTAAAAGACGGTTTCCGTGAAATTATTGTAGTTTTCTATAAAAATGAACGATTTTCAAAATCAAAGAAAATGGCCTATCTTTAACGGATATAGCCTTAGCTAGTTAAAACTGCGCATAAATTCTTGATTTTCATTCTAACTTAACTTGTAGGAAAAAATACGCTAAAAGATGGTTCCCGTGAAACTATTTCAATTTCTATAAAAATGAATGAATTTCAAAATCAAATTGAATTTTCATTGAATACTATTAATTTAAACTTAAAATAAGCTAAAAGATGATTCCCTTGAAAATATTTTTTATTTTTCTTTCATATGAATACTTTTCATTTAAGCTTAAAATAGGCCTACTCTAAAAGACGGTTCCCGTGAAATTATTGCAGTTTTCTATAAAAATGAACGATTTTCAAAATCAATGAAAATGGCCCATCTTTAACAAATATAGCCGTAGCTAGTTAAAACTGCGCATAAATTCTTGATTTTCATTCTAACTTAACTTGTAGGAAATAATCGAGTCAAACTCAAAACGAGCAGAAATTAACATAAGTTGGGTGCAAAAATCCCCTATGTCTTCCCAATTTAATTTTTTTCATATGAATACTTTTCATTTAAGCTTAAAATACACTAAAAGACGGTTCCCGTGAAATTATTGCAGTTTTCTATAAAAATGAACGATTTTAAAAATCAAAGAAAATGGCCTATCTTTAACGGATATAGCCTTAGCTAGTTAAAACTGCGCATAAATTCTTGATTTTCATTCTAACTTAGCTTGTAGGAAATAATCGAGTCAAACTCAAAACGAGCAGAAATTATGTTTTTTTGTTCGGCATAGATGAAAGGTCCAATACCTCACTTAAACTAAGAGGTTACATTTTGACATCGTTTGACAATTTACTAAATTTTAAGGTTTTCTAATGCAAGAGTCGGAACACACACACAAACACACACACAAACATACAAAATACGCATTTACATTTTTAATTTTCATGTTTTTGGTTTTATGTTGATGAAGAAGTTAAACACATCTTCAACTAGTTATTTTTTTTTGTTCGGTATAGATGAAAGGTCCAATACCTCAGTTAAACTAAGAGGTTACATTTTGACATCGTTTGACAATTTACTAAATTTTAAGGTTTTCTTATGCAAGAGTCAGAACACACACACAAACACACACAGACACACACACAAACACACACAAATGTTACCAAATTCCACATTATTGCACAGAAATACCAAAATCGTTGGTTAGGTTAGACTATGTACAGATGATTTCCCGTGAAACTATTGCAGTTTCTATAAAAATGAATGATTTTCAAAATCAAATTTAATTTTCATTGAATACTTTTCATTTAAACTTAAAAATACGCTAACAGATAATTCTCGTGAAACTATTGCAGTTTCTTTAAAAATGACTGAATTTCAAAATCAAAATGAATTTTGCATTTAATACTTTTCGTTTAAACTTAAAATATGCTAAAAGAAGGTTCTCGTGAAACTATTGCAGTTTCTATAAAAATGACTGAATTACAAAATCAAAATTAAATTGCATTTACTACTTTTCGTTTAAACTTAAAATATGCTAAAAGAAGGTTCTCGTGAAACTATTGCAGTTTCTATAAAAATTACTGAATTACAAAATCAAAATTAAATTGCATTTACTACTTTTCGTTTAAACTATTGCAGTTTCTATAAAAATTTGAAAGCTAAAAGTTAAAAAGCTGCTCACCAAGTTTAGCGAAATAAAAGCGTCTATTTGCGTTCCACTTCATGATCCAAATTGTAAGAAGGAACTGAACATATATCATCCCATTTTTAAGGCATTTTATACGTTATATCTTGGAAATTAAAAGAAATTAAGCCTCTTCTTATCAGATTCAAATGCTTAATATCCCCAAGCATATGCGAGTCAAATTTCACTTTAAAGTGCTAACGTATCTGATGAAATAATTTAAGTCGTATGATCAATTTAGTAAGAATCTAGGTTCCCGATCTAAAAAAAATGAATTTCAAAATCAATTTAATTTTCATTGAATACTTTTCATTTAAACTTAAAATACGCTAAAAGATGGTCCCCCATGAAACTATTGCAGTTTCTATAAGAATGAACGAATTTCAAAATCAATTTAATTTTTATATGAATACTTTTCATTTAAGCTTAAAATACACTAAAAGATGGTTCCCGTGAAATTATTGCAGTTTTCTATAAAAATGAACGATTTTCAAAATCAACGAAAATGGCCTATCTTTAACGGATATAGCCTTAGCTAGTTAAAACTGTGCATAAATTCTTGATTTTCATTCTAACTTAACTTGTAGGAAATAATCGAGTCAAACTCAAAACGAGCAGAAATTAACATAAGTTGGGTGCAAAAACCCCCTATGTCTTCCCAATTTAATTTTCATTACGCTAAAAGACGGTTCCCGTGAAATTATTGCAGTTTTCTATAAAAATGAACGATTTTCAAAATCAAAGAAAATAGCCTATCTTTAACGGATATAGCCTTAGCTAGTTAAAACTGCGCATAAATTCTTGATTTTCATTCTAACTTAACTTGTAGGAAATAATCGAGTCAACCTCAAAACGAGTTGAAATTAACATAAGTTGGGTGCAAAAATCCCCTATGTCTTCCCAATTTAATTTTCTTTACGCTAAAAGACGGTTCCCGTGAAATTATTGCAGTTTTCTATAAAAATGAACGATTTTCAAAATCAAAGAAAATGCTCCCATCTTTAACAAATATAGCCTTAGCTAGTTAAAACTGCGCATAAATTCTTGATTTTCATTCTAACTTAACTTGTAGGAAATAATCGAGTCAAACTCAAAACGAGCAGAAATTAACATAAGTTGGGTGCAAAAATCCCCTATGTCTTCCCAATTTAATTTTATTTCATATGAATACTTTTCATTTAAGCTTAAAATACGCTAAAAGACGGTTCCCGTGAAATTATTGCGGTTTTCTATAAAAATGAACAATTTTCAAAATCAAAGAAAATGGCCTATCTTTAACGAATATAGCCTTAGCTAGTTAAAACTGCACATAAATTCTTGATTTTCATTTTAACTTAACTTGTAGGAAATAATCGAGTCAAAGTCAAAACGAGCAGAAATTAACATAAATTGGGTGCAAAAATCCCCTATGTCTTCCCAATTTAATTTTCTTTCATATGAATACTTTTCATTTAAGCTTAAAATACGCTAAAAGACAGTTCCCGTGAAATTATTGCAGTTTTCAATAAAAATGAACGATTTTCAAAATAAAAGAAAATGGCCTATCTTTAACGGATATAGCCTTAGCTGGTTATAACTGCGCATAAATTCTTGATTTTCATTCTAACTTAACTTGTAGGAAATAATCGAGTCAAACTCAAAACGAGCAGAAATTATGTTGTTTTTTTTGTTCGGCATAGATGAAAGATCCAATACCTCAGTTAAACTAAGAGGTTACATTTTGACATCGTTTGACAATTTACTAAATTTTAAGGTTTTCTTATGCAAGAGTCGGAACAAACAAACACAAACACACAGAGACACACACACAAACATACACACATGTTACCAAATTCCACATTATTGCACAGAAATACCAAAAATCATAGCTTAGGTGTTTTTGATTTTATGCTGATGAAGAATTTAAACACATCTTCAACTAGTTACTTTTTTTTTGTTCAGCATAGATGAAAGGTCCAATACCTCAGTTAAACTAAGAGGTTATATTTTGACATCGTTTGACAATTTATTAAATTTTAAGGTTTTCTTATGCAAGAGTTGGAACACACACACAAACACACACAGACACACACACAAACATACAAAATACGCTTTAGTAAGAACACTCGATATCCTTAAAATGTCTGATTCAAATTATTAAATCTACGGAAATTCATATATTTGATTGATAAGTATTGTAAATTTAAAATAGGATGGACCTTCCGTTTCCTTCGTTACTACATATCTATGGGGTTGGAGTGGTAGGGGGTCATCCTCCATTTCTGAGGGGCAGGATCGGGAGGGGGTCAATTTCGGAGGAACAACCAAAAATACTCAGAATTAAAAATAATCGAGGATCTGCCTCAAGGGGAAGGCTCAGTGCCCCATCATTCCTCCATGTCAGCGCGCAGGGGAGGGGCTATAATGTTGGAGGGAAATGGTCTCTAAACAGTACATTATAAAAAAGATAGCTTCATTTTTTAAGTTTAATTTAGACGAGGTTATGTGCGCGCACATAACCTCATCTAAATTAACCTTAAAAATGAAGATCTCTTTTTTATCATGAACTGTTTAGAGACCAAGTTTTTCCAAAATTAAACCCTCCCCCCCGCTCTCAGACGTGGAAGAATAATGGGGCACCGAGTTTTTTCTGTGAGGCAGATCCCCGTTTATTTTCGATTCTGAGTCTTTTTTGTTTTTCTTCCACAATTGTCCCCCTCCCGCGCCTGCCCGTAAGAAACGGAGGATGACCCCCTCCCTCTCCTGCCCCTCAGAAATAGAGGAACGAAGGGAACGTTAGATCCTTCCTATTTTAAATTGACAATACTTATCAATCAAATATATGAATTTCCATAGGTTTAATAATTTGAATCAGACATTTTAAGGATATCGAGTGTTCTTACTAAAGTGTATTTTGTATGTTTGTGCGAATGTCTGTGTGTGTTTGTGTGTGTGTTCCAACTCTTGCATAAGAAAACCTTAAAATTTAGTAAATTGTCAAACGATGTCAAAATGTAACCTCTTAGTTTAACTGAGGTATTGGACCTTTCATCTATGCTGAACAAAAAAATAACTAGTTGAAGATGTGTTTAAATTCTTCATCAGCATAAAATCAAAAACACCTAAGCTATGATTTTTGGTATTTCTGTGCAATAATGTGGAATTTGGTAACATGTGTGTATGTTTGTGTGTGTGTGTGTGTGTTTGTGTGTGTGTTCTGACTCTTGCATATGAAAATCTTAAAATTTAGTAAATTGTCAAACTATGTCAAAATGTAACCTCTTAGTTTAAGTAAGGTAATGGACCTTTCATCTATGCCGAACAAAAAAAACATAATTTCTCTCGTTTTGAGTTTGACTCGATTATTTCCTAAAAGTTAAGTTAGAATGAAAATCAAGAATGTATGCGCAGTTTTAACTAGCTAAGGCTATATCCGTTAAAGATAGGTCATTTTCTTTGATTTTGAAAATCGTTCATTTTTATAGAAAACTGCAATAATTTCACGGGAACTGTCTTTTAGCGTATTTTAAGCTTAAATGAAAAGTATTCATATGAAAGAAAATTAAATTGGGAAGACATAGGGGATTTTTGCACCCAACTTATGTTAATTTCTGCTCGTTTTGACTTTGACTCGATTATTTCCTACAAGTTAAGTTAAAATGAAAATCAAGAATTTATGCGCAGTTTTAAATAGCTAAGGCTATATCCGTTAAAGATAGGCCATTTTCTTTGATTTTGAAAATCGTTCCTTTTTATAGAAAACTGCAATAATTTCACGGGAACCGTGTTTTAGCGTATTTTAAGCTTAAATGAAAAGTATTCATATGAAAGAAAATTAAATTGGGAAGACATAGGGGATTTTTGCACCCGACTTATGTTAATTTCTGCTCGTTTTGAGTTTGACTCGATTATTTCCTACAAGTTAAGTTAGAATGAAAATCAAGAATTTATGCGCAGTTTTAACTAGCTAAGGCTATGTTTGTTAAAGATGGGAGCATTTTCTTTGATTTTGAAAATCGTTCATTTTTATAGAAAACTGCAATAATTTCACGGGAAAGGATATCGAGTGTTCTTACTAAAGCGTATTTTGTATGTTTGTGTGTGTGTCTGTGTGTTTTTGTGTGTGTGTTCCAACTCTTGCATAAGAAAACCATAAAATTTAGTAACTTGTCAAACGATGTCAAAATGTAACCTCTTAGTTTAACTGAGGTATTGGACGTTTCATCTATGCTGAACAAAAAAAAATAACTAGTTGAAGATGTGTTTAAATTCTTCATCAGCATAAAATCAAAAACACCTAACCTATGATTTTTGGTATTTCTGTGCAATAAAGTGGAATTTGGTAACATGTGTGTATGTTAGTGTGTGTGTCTGTGTGTGTTTGTGTGTAAGTTCCGACTCTTGCATAAGAAAACCTTAAAATTTAGTAAATTGTCAAACTATGTCAAAATGTAACCTCTTAGTTTAACTAAGGTATTGGACCTTTCATCTATGCCGAACAAAAAAAACATAATTTATGCTCGTTTTGAGTTTGAC
This sequence comes from Artemia sp. Qi Xiang Cuo, assembly GCF_049724085.1. Classification (NCBI taxonomy): domain Eukaryota; kingdom Metazoa; phylum Arthropoda; class Branchiopoda; order Anostraca; family Artemiidae; genus Artemia; species Artemia sp. Qi Xiang Cuo. Next base: position 45,843,975 of record NC_142800.1, on the reverse strand, counting down.
TCGATTATTTCCTACAAGTTAAGTTAGAATGAAAATCAAGAATTTATGCGCAGTTTTAACTAGCTAAGGCTATATCCGTTAAAGATAGGCCATTTTCTTTTATTTTGAAAATCGTTCATTTTTATATAAAACTGCAATAATTTCACGGGAACTGTCTTTTAGCGTATTTTAAGCTTAAATGAAAAGTATTCATATGAAAGAAAATTAAATTGGGAAGACATAGGGGATTTTTGCACCCAACTTATGTTAATTTCTGCTCGTTTTGACTTTGAATCGATTACTTCCTACAAGTTAAGTTAAAATGAAAATCAAGAATTTATGCGCAGTTTTAACTAGCTAAGGCTATATCCGTTAAAGATAGGCCATTTTCTTTGATTTTGAAAATCGTTCATTTTTATAGAAAACTGCAATAATTTCACGGGAACCATCTTTTAGCGTATTTTAAGCTTAAATGAAAAGTATTCATATGAAAGAAAATTAAATTGGGAAGACATAGGGGATTTTTGCACCCAACTTATGTTAATTTTTGCTCGTTTTGAGTTTGACTCGATTATTTCCTACAAGTTAAGTTAGAATGAAAATCAAGAATTTATGCGCAGTTTTAACTAGCTAAGGCTATATTTGTTAAAGATGGGGCATTTTCTTTGATTTTGAAAATCGTTCATTTTTATAGAAAACTGCAATAATTTCACGGGAACCGTCTTTTAGCGTAAAGAAAATTAAATTGGGAAGACATAGGGGATTTTTGCACCCAACTTATGTTAATTTCCACTCGTTTTGAGGTTGACTCGATTATTTCCTACAAGTTAAGTTAGAATGAAAATCAAGAATTTATGCGCAGTTTTAACTAGCTAAGGCTATATCCGTTAAAGATAGGCCATTTTAGTTGATTTTGAAAATCGTTCATTTTTATAGAAAACTGCAATAATTTCACGGGAACCGTCTTTTACCGTAAAGAAAATTAAATTGGGAAGACATAGGGGATTTTTGCACCCAACTTCTGTTAATTTCTGCTCGTTTTGAGTTTGACTCGATTATTTCCTACAAGTTAAGTTAGAATAAAATCCAGAATTTATGCGCAGTTTTAACTAGCTAAGGCTATATCCGTTAAATATAGGCCATTTTCGTTGATTTTGAAAATCGTTAATTTTTATAGAAAACTGCAATAATTTCACGGGAACCGTCTTTTAGCGTATTTTAAGCTTAAATGAAAAGTATTCATATGAAAATTAAATTGATTTTGAAATTCGTTCATTCTTATAGAAACTGCAATAGTTTCATGGGGGACCATCTTTTAGCGTATTTTAAGTTTAAATGAAAATTATTCAATGAAAATTAAATTGATTTTGAAATTCATTTTTTTTTTTTTAGATCGGGAACCTAGATTCTTACTAAATTGGTCATACAACTTAAATTATTTCATCAGATACGTTAGCGCTTTAAAATGAAATTTGACTCCTATGTGCTTGGAGATATTAAGCGTTTGAATCTGATAAGAAGAGGCTTAATTTCTTTTAATTTCCATGATATAACGTATAAAATGCTTTAAAAAATGAGGTGATTTGTGTTCAGTTCCTTCTTACAATTAGAATCATGAAGTGGAACGCAAATAGACGCTTTTATTTCGCTAAACTTGGTGAGCAGCTTTTTAACTTTTAGCTTTCAAATTTATATAGAAACTGCAATAGTTTAAACGAAAAGTAGTAAATGCAATTTAATTTTGATTTTGTAATTCAGTCATTTTTATAGAAACTGCAATAGTTTCCCGAGAACCTCCTTTTAGTATATTTTAAGTTTAAACGAAAAGTAGTAAATGCAATTTAATTTTGATTTTGTAATTCAGTCATTTTTATAGAAACTGCAACAGTTTCACGAGAACCTTCTTTTAGCATATTTTAAGTTTAAACGAAAAGTATTAAATGCAAAATTCATTTTGATTTTGAAATTCAGTCATTTTTAAAGAAACTGCAATAGTTTCACGAGAATCATCTTTTAACGTATTTTAAGTTTAAATGAAAAGTATTCAATGAAAATTAAATTTGATTTTGAAAATCATTCATTTTTATAGAAACTGCAATAGTTTCACGGGAAGTCATCTGTACATAGGCTAACCTAACCTACGATTTTGGTATTTCTGTGCAATAATGTGGAATTTGGTAACATGTGTGTATGTTTGTGTGTGTGTCTGTGTGTGATTGTGTGTGTGTTCCGACTCTTGCATAAGAAAACCTTAAAATTTAGTAAATTGTCAAACGATGTCAAAATGTAACCTCTTAGTTTAACTGAGGTATTGGACCTTTCATCTATACCGAACAAAAAAAAATAACTAGTTGAAGATGTGTTTAAATTCTTCATCAACATAAAACCAAAAACATGAAAATTAAAAATGTAAATGCGTATTTTGTATGTTTGTGTGTATGTCTGTGTGTGTGTGTTTGTGTGTGTGTTCCGACTCTTGCATAAGAAAACCTTAAAATTTAGTAAATTGTCAAACGATGTCAAAATGTAACCTCTTAGTTTAAGTAAGGTATTGGACCTTTCATCTATGCCGAACAAAAAAAAACATAATTTCTGCTCGTTTTGAGTTTGACTCGATTTTTTCCTACAAGTTAAGTTAGAATGAAAATCAAGAATTTATGCGCAGTTTTAACTAGCTAAGGCTATATCCGTTAAAGATAGGCCATTTTCTTCTATTTTGAAAATCGTTCATTTTTATAGAAAACTGCAATAATTTCACGGGGACCGTCCTTTAGCGTATTTTAAGCTTAAATGAAAAGTATTCATATGAAAGAAAATTAAATTGGGAAGACATAGGGGATTTTTGCCACCAACTTATGTTAATTTCTGCTCGTTTTGAGTTTGACTCGATTATTTCCTACCAGTTAAGTTAGAAAGAAAATCAAGAATTTATGCGCAGTTTTAACTAGCTACGGCTATATTTGTTAAAGATGGGCCATTTTCTTTGGTTTTGAAAATCGTTCATTTTTATAGAAAACTGCAATAATTTCACGGGAACCGTCTTTTAGCGTATTTTAAGCTTAAATGAAAAGTAATCATATGAAAGAAAAATAAATAATAGTTTCACGAGAATCATCTTTTAGCGTATTTTAAGTTTAAATGAAAAGTATTCAATGAAAATTAAATTTGATTTTGAAATTCATTCATTTTTATAGAAACTGCAATAGTTTCACGGGAACCATCTTTTAGCGTATTTTTTCCTACAAGTTAAGTTAGAATGAAAATCAAGAATTTATGCACAGTTTTAATTAGCTAAGGCTATATTTGTTAAAGATGGACCATTTTCTTTGATTTTGAAAATCGTTCATTTTTATATAAAACTGCAATAATTTCACGGGAACCGTCTTTTAGCGTATTTTAATTTTAAATGAAAAGTAATCATATGAAAGAAAATTAAATAATAGTTTCACAAGAATCATCTTTTAGCGTATTTTAAGTTTAAATGAAAAGTATTCAATGAAAATTAAATTTGATTTTGAAATTCATTCATTTTTTTAGAAACTGCAATAGTTTCACGGGAATCATCTTTTAGCGTATTTTAAGCTTAAATGAAAAGTATTCAATGAAAAAAATTAAATTGATTTTGAAATTCGTTCATTCTTATAGAAACTGCAAAAGTTTCATGGGGACCATCTTTTAGCGTATTTTAAGTTTAAATGAAAAGTAGTAAATGCAATTTAATTTTGATTTTGTAATTCAGTAATTTTTTATAGAAATTGCAATAGTTTCATGAGAACCTTCTTTTAGCGTATTTTAAGTTTAAACGAAAAGTATTCACACAGACACATTGTTACTTATTTAAAAAATTTTTGACTTAAATGTTTGAACAAAAAAAAATCAAAAGTTATAATGGTCTTTTTTAATACATTATCTTTATATATATCAGATCGATCGTGAAGTAATAATTTTTGTCCATTACAGCTTATAAAAATTCCATATAATTTAAGCCTTTTAATTTTCATGTCTAGATCGGGAGATTCAGATCGATGACTCCCACTATATCACCCATGATGGATAATATGAGGACTGGAGAACAAGTGGACTATGCAATTTCTATCGGATATTAAGACGTGAACTGACCCCGAGTGAGAAGGAGGCGTGGGCGCATGATCAGAAGAAGAAGAAGACGGAGAACTAATAGTCTTTTTGTTCACCATTATATATGAATAAACTGATTTAGTCGATGGAATGAAGTCCTATTCCTACAAGTTAAGTTAGAATAAAAGAATGAGGTATATTGGTTTCGGTTTTACTAGGATCAGTAATAACCTTTAAAAAGGTCAGAAAATCCCCAAACAGTCAATTAAATATTCTAATTCATGATTTCAGGCATGTCAAATTATGGCTCACTGAGCCGTTCAAAATTCAGCCTATAAAAAGTCGGCCTAGTTTGTTTCTAAGCTGTTTGAAGAATTTATTATTTTTATGCGTTTCTGTTTTTTTCTGGTTTTTAATCTGCATTGAGCATGCCTTGTTTGATGCATTTAAAGTATTAGTGGTATTTTTTATCTTTCCATATCCTTTTTCGGTAGCTGGTATTTACCCCACCCCCAGAAAAAACAGGCCCGAGGAAAATAATCCCCACGGAAAATATCCCTGAGAAAAGATATGGAAAAATTAGGGCTCACTGAGCCGTTCAAAATTCAGCCTTTATACGTTGCCAAGTTTAAAAAAAAACCTACTAATCAAGTTACTGTATATGGAGTAACTACCGCTCTCTCTCTGATTGACCCCAAAAAAATGGGTGTTACCTTAGAAACCTGTTTGGTAAGGCATGTACCGTTCGTAGTAATAGGTGACTGACCCGTGGTAAGTCATATTACGCAATCACTGGTGAAATCAGCATATAGGTTACTACTGACATATAGGAAATACTTTTGCTTAGACATATAGGAATTACCATGCTATTTGCTAAATGCTCTACACCTTTTCAAAGAGTGAGTATCCCCTCACAATGTCGTATGGATTTGCTTAATGCCCTAGGAATCACTGTGCTATTCTATAGAGGCCATAGGAACCACGTTCTATAGAGGCCATAGGAAGACGTTTCTATAGAAGCTCTACACCTTTTCAAAGAGAGTGAGTAACCCCTAGCATCTAGGTTCCATTTCTAAAGAAGCTATAGGAAAAAATTTCTATAGAAGCTCTACACCTTTTCAAAGAGAGTGAATAGAACCTGTAAAAGATTTTGATAACCTCTAGCTTAAAGGCATCTCATCGGGTTTGATTAAGAATGCATCGTGTCTAGAATTGATTGGCATATGTCTTTATATCATTTTGCGTAAAAGCTAACTCTATTTGCAAAAAAGGGTATAGCATTTGTGAATTGGACTCTATGAAAGATATTAATTTTTGATTGAATAACAGGAATGTGAATGATCCTAATTAGTGATCGGATCGTATGAAGGTGGAAAAAAAGGGTTAAACTGATTAGCAGTTAAGGTAACCCCTCGGGGTTGTTAACTCATAGCTTATTTATAATAAATTTGGAATACCATCAATCTATGAAAATGGATAGCAGGGATAAAATGGTCTTGTGACTTAACCTAGCTTTACTTCTTCGATGTGTTCTGTATAATACACACGTTGCGTTTGAACAGTGTTATCACTTTAAAATAGAGTCTAACTTTATATTATAGTAAAAAGTTGATACTAAGAGAGATGTAGATGGCAAGAAAAAGAATTTTAATAAAGAAACTCAGAACAATCCATAAAAATCCTTACAAATCAAGTGGTGAGGTATATATGAGTACGAACCGTCAAAGATCGTAAGCACCAATGACCCTAACCACCAGGAGCCTCAATCCCCAAAGTTTCCATATCCCCAAACTCCAAGGGGGCCCCCTCCCCTCCAACTTTTTGGCCCCCTTTTTTTGAATTTTTTTTGGTTTTTTTTTAACTTTTTTTTTATTTATTTTTTTAACATAATATATTCTTTCGAATTTTTTTTACATCTCTTAGAATGACATGTAGCATACTTAAAACAAAAAAATCACATTTAATATTTTCCGAATTCCAAATGAGAATCATATAGAAATGTTAGTCGTGACTTTTACTATTAGAAAAATAATGTTTTTAGTGAACATTTTTTTTACATTTTTCAACTTTTTTTGCATCTCTAAATCATATCAGAAACATAGAATGACACTTTTGATTTAAATTTTAAAACAAACTCTTGTGCATAACCATACTCCTATTGATGAGGACTGATGACTCTAATTCAATTTTTTTTCATGAAAAACAATATGATTTTTGTTGAACTAAATTTTTTTTTGGATTTCAAAACTATTAAACTTTTTTTATTTTTTAACATGATATTTTTTTGAACTTTTTTCAGAAAAATAGAATTACACTTTTGATTTAAATTTTAAAACATACTCTTGTGAATACCCATATTCCTATTTATGAGGACTGATGGTTCTCATTCAATAAATTTTAGTGAACAACAAACTATTTTTTTTTAACTAAATTTTTTTTTGGACTTCGAAATTATTCAACTTTTTTTTTCTTACATCTCTAAATCATATCAGAAAAATAGAATAACACTTTTGATTTACATTTTAAAATATATTCTTGTGCATACCCATACTCCTATTGATGAGGACTGATGGTTCTAATTCAATATTATTTCATGAAAGACAAACTATTTATTTTAACTAAATTTTTCTTGGACTTCGAAATTATTAAAATTTTTTTTAACATGGTATTTTTTTAAACTTTTTTTTACATCTCTAAAGCATATCAGAAAAACAGAATGACACTTTTTATTTAAATTTTAAACATATTCTTGTGCATACCCATACTCCTATTGATGGAAACTGATGGTTCGCATTCAATATTTTTTCATGAAAAACAAACTTTTTTTTAACTAAATTTATTTGGACTTCGAAATTATTCAACTTTTTTTCTTCATCTCTAAATCATGTCAGAAAAATAGAATGACACTTTTGGTTTAAATTTTAAAACGTATTCTTGTGCATACCCATACTCCTATTGATGAGGACTGATGGTTTTAATTCAATATTTTTTCATGAAAATCAAACTATATTTTTTTACCTAAATTTTTCTTGGACTTCGAAATTATTCAACTTTTTTTTTAACATGGTGTTTTTTTCAACTTTTTTTTACATCTCTAAATCATATCAGAAAAATAGAATGACACTTTTGATTTAAATTTTAAAACATATTCTTGTGTTTACCCATACTCCTATTGATGGAAACTGATGGTTCGCATTCAATATTTTTTCATGGAAAACAAACTATTTTTTTATTAACTAAATTTTTTTTGGACTTCGAAATTATTCAACGACACACAGGCAAAAAGAGTGAGAGAGACAAAAACACATACAAATACGTAGATTCAGACACACAAACCGAGAAAGACATGCATTTGGAATAAGCAACATCCGCCCAGACACACAGGCAAAAACAGAGAGAGACAAAAAAACACATACAAATACGTAGATTCAGACTTTGCTTGTCTCTCTCACTCTGTATGCGCCGTCGCGGGTCACACTCTTTTTGTCTGTGTCTTTTTCGGTTTTTGTGTCTGAATCTACGTATTTGTATGTGTTTTTGTCTCTCTCAATCTTTTTGCCTGTGTGTCTGGGCGGGTGTTTGCTTATTCCAATGCATGCCTTTCTCGGTTTGTGTGTCTGAATCTAAGTATTTGTGTGTGTATTTTGTCTATCTCACTCTTTCGCTTTTGTGTCTGGGTGGGTGTTTGCTTATTCCAATGCATGTCTTTCTCAGTTTGTGTGTCTGAATCTATGTATTTGCATGTGTTTTTGTCTCTCTCACTCTTTTTGGCTGTATGTCTAGGTGGGTGTTTGCTTATTCCAAATGCATGCCTTTCTCGGTTTGTGTGTCTGAACCTAAGTATTTGTATGTGTTTTTTGTCTATCTCACTCTTTTTGCCACGTGTCTGGGCGGGTGTTTGCTTATTCCAATGCATGTTTTTCTCAGTTTGTGTGACTGAATCTACGTATTTGTATGCGTTTTTGTCTCTCTCACTCTTTTTTACCTGTGTGTCTCGACGGGTGTTTGCTTTTTCCAAATGCACGTCTGTCTTGATTTGTGTGTCTGAATCTACGTTTTTGTATGCGTTTTTATATCTCTCAATTCTTTTTGCCTGTGTGTCTGGGGGGGGTGTTTGCTTATTCCAATGCGTGTGTTTCTCGGTATGTGTGTCTGAATCTATGTATTTGTATGTGTTTTTGTTTCTCTCACTCTTTGTGCCTGTGTGTCTGGGCGGGTGTGTGCTTATTCCAAATGCATGGCTTCCTTGGTTTGTGTGTCTGAATCTATGTATTCGTATGCGTTTTTGTCTCTCTCACTCTTTTTGCCTGTGTGTCTGGGTGGGTGTTTGCTTATTCCAAATGCTTGTCTTCGTCGGTTTGTGTGTCTGAATCTACGTATCTGTTTGTGTTTTTGTTTCTCTCACTCTTTTTGCCTATTTGTCTGGGCGGGTGTTTGCTTATTCCAGTGCATGTCTTTCTCGGTTTGTGTGTCTGAATCAATGTATTTGTATGTGTGTTTGTCTATCTCGCTGTTTTTGACTGTGTGTCTGGGCGGGTGTTTGCTTATTCCAAATGCATGTCTTTTCGGTTTGTGTGTCTGAATCTACGTATTTTTATGTGTTTTTTTGTCTCTCTCTTTTTTGCCTGTGTGTCTGGGCGGGTATTTGCTTATTCCAAATGCATGTCTTTCTCGGTTTGTTTGTCTGAATCTACGTATTTGTATGTGTTTTTGTCTCTCCCTCGTTTTGCCTGTGTGTCTGGGTGGGTGTTTGCTTATTCCAAATGCATGTCTTTCTCGTTCTGTGTGTCTGAATCTATGTATTTGTATGTGTTTTTGTCTCTCTCACTCTTTTTGCCTGTGTGTCTGGGCGGGTGTTTCCTTATTCCAATGCATGTGTTTCTCGGTTTGTGTGTCTGAATATACGTATTTATATGTGTTTTTTTCTCTCTAACTCTTTTTGCCCTTGTGTCTGGGCGGGTGTTTGCTTATTCCAATGCATGTCTTTCTCGGTTTGTGTGTCTGAATCTACATATTTTTATGTCTTTTGTCTCTCTCACACTTTCTTCCTGTGTGTGTGGGTGGGTGTGGGTTAGGTATTCGTATGTGTTTTTGTCTCTCTCACTCTTTCTGCCTGTGTGTCTGGGAGGGCGTTTGCTTATTCCAAATACATGTCTCTCTCAGTTTGTGTGTCAGAATCGACGTATTTTTCATGTGTTTTTGTCTCTCTCGCTCTTTTTGCCTGTGTGTCTGGACGGGTTTTTGCTCATTCCAAATGCATGTCTTTCTCGGTTTGTGTGTCTGAATCTACGTATTTGTATATGTGTCTATATCTCTCACTCTTTCTGCCTGTGTGTCTGGGCGGGTGTTTTATTATTCCAATGTATGTCTTTCTCGGTATTTGTATCTAAATCTACATATTTGTATGTGTTTTTGTCTCTCTCACTATTTTTGCATGTGTGTCTGGGTGGGTGTTTGCTTATTCCAAATGCATGTCTTTCTCGGTTTTTGTGTCTGAATCTACATATTTTTATGTCTTTTGTCTCTCTCACACTTTCTTCCTGTGTGTATGGGCGGGTGTTTGCTTATTCCAAATGCATGTCTTTCTCGGTTTGTGTGTCTGAATCTACGTATTTGTATGTGTTTCTGTTTCTCTCTCTCTATCTGCCTGTGTGTCTGGGTGGGTGTTTTTTTATTCCAAATGCATGTCTTTCTCGGTATGTATGTCTGAATCTACGTATTTGTATGTGATTTTGTCTCTCTCACTCTTTTTGTCAGTGTTTCTGGGTGGGTGTTTGCTTGCTCCAATTAAATGTGAATTTTTTTGTTTTAAGTATGTTTCATGGCATTCTAAGAGATGTAAAAAAAAGTTGATAAAAATACTATGTTAAAAAAAAAAAATAAAAGAGTTGAATAATTTCAAAGTCCAAAAAAAATTAGAGAAAAAATAGTTTGTTTTTCATGAAAAAATATTGAATGAGAACCATCAGTTTTCATCAATAGGAGTATGGGTTTGCACAAGAATATGTTTTAAAATTTAAATCAAAAGTGTCATTCTATTTTTCTGATATGATTTAGAGATGTAAAAAAAAGTTGAATAATTTCGTAGTCCAAAAAAAATTATTTAAAAAAATAGTTTGTTTTTCATGAAAAAATATTGAATGAGAACCATCAGTCCTCATCAATAGGAGTATGGATATGCACAAGAATATGTTTTAAAATTTGAATCAAAAGTTTCATTTTATTTTTCTGATATGATTTAGAGATGTAAAAAAATAGTTGAATAAATTTGAAACCCAAAAAAAAATTAGTTAAAAAAAATAGTTTGTTTATCATGAAAAAGTATTGAATTAGAACCATCAGTCCTTATCAATAGGAGTATGGGTATGCACAAGAATATGTTTTAAAATGTAAATCAAAAGTGTCATTCTATTTTTCTGATATGATTTAGAGATGTAAAAAAAGTTGAATAAATTCGAAGTCCAAAAAAAATTTAGTTAAAAAAAATAGTTTGTTTTTCATGAAAAAATATTGAATGAGAACCATCAGTCCTCATCAATACGAGTATGGGTATGCACAAGAATATGTTTTAAAATTTAAATTAAAAGTGTCGTTCTATTTTTCTTATATGATTTAGAGATGTGAAAAAAAGTTGAATAATTTCGAAGTCCAAAAAAATTTAGTTAATAAAAAAATAGTTTGTTTTTCATGAAAAAATATTGAATGAGAACCATCAGTCCCCATCAATAGGAGTATGGGTGTGCACAGGAATATGTTTTAAAATTTAAATCAAAAGTTTTATTTTGTTTTTCTGATATGATTTAGAGATTTAAAAAAAAGTTGAAAAAATACCATGTTAAAAAATAAAAAAAAAGTAGAATAATTTTTAAGTCCTAAAAAAATTTAGATAAAAAAGAATAGTTTGTTTTTCATGAAAAAATATTGAATGAGAACCATCAGTCCTCATCAATAGGAGTATCGGTATGCACAAGAATATGTTTTAAAATTTAAATCCTAGGTGTTATTCTATTTTTCTGATATGATTTAGAGATGTAAAAAAAGTGGAATAAATTTGAAGTCCAAAAAAATTTAGTTAAAACAAAAATATTTTGTTTTTAATGAAAAAATATTGAATGAGAACCATCAGTCCCCATCAATAGGAGTATGGGATTTAGAGATGTACAAAAAAATATGAATAATTTCGAAGTCCAAAAAAAATTAGTTAAAAAAAAATAGTTTGTTTTTCATGAAAAAATATTGATTTAGAGATGTAAAAAAAGTTGAAAAAAATGTCAAAAGAAAATTCTCACTACAAATATTATTTTTCTAATAGTAAAAGTCACGACTAGCATTTCTATATCATTCTCATTTTGAATTTGGAAAATATTAAATGTGATTTTTTTTTGTTTTAAGTATGCTACATGTCATTCTAAGAGATGTAAAAAGAAATCAAAAAAATATATCATGTTAAAACAATAAATATAAGAAAAGTTAAAAAAAAAACTTAAAAAAATTCAAAAAGGGGGGGCTAAAAAGTTGGAGGGGAGGGGGCGCCCTTGGAGTTTGGGGATATGGGACCTTTGGGGGTTGAGGTCCCTGGTGGTTAGGGTCATTGGTGCTTATGATCCTTGACGGTTCGTACTCATATACACCTCACTACTTGATTTGTAAGGATTTCTATGGATTGTTCTGAATTTCTGTATTAAAATTCTTTTCTTGCCATCTACATCTCTCTTAGTATCAACTTTTTAGTGTACTGTAACGTTAGACTCTATTTTAAATTGACAATACTGTTCAAACGCCACTTGTATATTATACAGAGCACATCGAAGAAGTAAAGCTAGGTCCAGTCACAAGACCATTTTATCATTGTTAACCATTTTCATAGATTGATGGTATTCCAAATTTATAATAAATAAGCTATGAGTTAACAACCCCGAGGAATTACCTTAATTGCTAATCAGTTTAACCCTTTTTCTCCACCTTCATACGATCCGATCACTAATTAGGATCATTCACATCCCTATTATTCAATCAAAAATTAATATCGTTCAAAGAGTCCAATTCGCAAATGCTATACCCTTTTTTGCAAATAGTTATTTTTTGGTAAAAGCCATATGCAAATCAATTTTAGACATGATGCATTCTTTATCAATCCCGATGAGATGCCTTTAAGCTAGATGTTATCAAAATCTTTGACAGGTCCTATTCACTCGCTTTGAATAGGTGTAGAGTATCCATAGAAATATTTTCCTATAGCTTCCTTAGAAATGGAACCTAGATGCTAGGGGGTACTCACTCTCTTTGAAAAGGTGTAGAGCTTCTATAGAAACGTCTTCCTATGGCCTCTATAGAACGTGGATCCTATGGCCTCTATAGAATAGCACAGTGATTCCTAGGGCATTAAGCAAATCCATACGACATTGTGAGGGGATACTCACTCTTTGAAAAGGTGTAGAGCATTTAGCAAATAACATGGTAATTCTTATATGTCTAAGCAAAAGTATTTCCTATATGTCTAAGCAAAAGTATTTCCTATATGTCTAAGCAAAAGTATTTCCTATATGTCTAAGGAAAAGTATCTCCTATATGTCTAAGCAAATAGCATGGTAATTCCTATATGTCTCAGCAAACTGTAAGGTACTACTCTACTCCTATATAATATATTACGTGGGTTCCAGCTAATTGACAAGTACTGACATCGCTTATATTCCCTTTCGTAAACCTGCGTGGAAATAACATTTTTGTTTAATTAAAACATCCTTTAAATGTTCCTTAAAAGTTTTACTTTAATGCTCTTAGCGTCATTAGTTACAGTAATCGTAGTAGTAGTATTAGTAGCATGTACAAGGAGCCTTCTGGCTAGTTTAGGGTCCCCCCCCACAATATATCCTGAAAGGTCTAACTTATTAATGGAAGCCGTTCTTAAATAATTTCTGAGACCACACTGGCTAATCATGATAAAACAAAAAATCGCGAAGAAAGGAAGAAAACGAGGACAATAACTGCATGTGAAAAAATTATGCAAATATTTCGTTCAAGACTTCCGCTTGACAGTCCTCATTGCAGAATAAAACTGATAAAAATATAAAAAACAAACCTTAAAATAAAAACACCAAACTAAAATTGGACGACCCTTTCCTAGTAACGGTGAAAGGTTACTAGGAAAGTTTGGTGTTTTAGTTTGGTGGTAAAGGAAATACCAGGAACATTTACAATGGCTGATGGTATCGGCCGTCACATTGTTTGGAAATTATTTAGGAGCATCTTCAACTAAATCAAGAGGTACAATGTGCATCCAGTTTTAAAAGACGTTGTATCTGCAATGTGTCGAGAACAGCTAAGGGTATAAACCTGAGGATATGAAGTTAAAACTTTCAGTGCAAGTTGAAGGATTGTTGAAAAAAAGGCTGGAGTGCAACCAGTCCCCCTCCCATGTCCTGTTTAGTTTCAATTTACTCAAGGAAAACTGATAAAAAATCGTTATCTAGATTCACAAAGGGCAAATATTTTCAACACATATGTTTATTACTTAACGTCCAAAAGGTCTGATTCAACTGAAAAACAGAGTGATAAATCAGCTTTAATGGTTTGTGACATCGGATCTTCTTTTTCTTTTGCAAAAATAAAACAAAACTTTTTTGTGAATACTTTTGACAGGCGTTTATATCATGAATTTAAGAAACAAACAATTTCAACAAGGTTGGACATGTAAAAATTCTAACTTGTGTTTACCCAATGATATTGCCTAATATTTTTAGAGAACTGAAAATCTGAGTTCAGTAGTTCAGCTGCACGATGGTTCGGTTACACGAGGGTTCAGTTGCACGGTGGTTCAATTGCACGATGGTTCAGTTACACGGTGGTTCAGTTGCACTGTGGTTCAGTTACAAGGTGGTTCAGCTGTGCGGTGGTTCAGTTGCACGGGTGTTCATTTACACGGGGGTTTAGTTACATGGGGGTTCAGTAAAATGGGGTTGAGTTGCACGGGGGATTAGTTGCTCGAGAGTTTAAATAAATGGGGTTCAGTTGCCCGGTGGTTCAGTTACACGAGGGTTCAGTCGCGCGGGGGTTCGGTTATACTGGGGTTCAGTTGCACGCTGTTTCAGTTACACGGTGGTTCAGTTACACGGTGGTTCAGTTACAGGGGTTCAGTGCTTGGGGTTCAGTTACACGGTGGTTCAGTTACACGCACACGAACAAACTGAAATTATTCTGTATATGAGGGGCCTACCGCTTCATCATACCTTGCTCATTACGCTAAAGTTTTATAGTGCTTTAAAAACCTTCTTATTCCAACTAAACGACATTTGTGTTCCAATAGTTGCTGTTAAAAAATTAGGGAAAAAGTCATACAATAGCGCAATGAGCGAGGGTTGAGGAAGAGGTAGTCCCCCTCACACACGCACAAATTTCTGTTCGTTTAAAGTTTTAGTGTTGCCTCTTACTTTAAGTTGAAAAACTTCATTTTATTTAATTTGTAACCGTTTTATAAATCATCCCTTTCCTAGAATCTCCCTCTCCCGTGTCAAATTTTTCCTGGAAAATGTCCCCCGAAATTTTTTCTCCTAGAAATTCTTCCCATAGAATAGCCCCCCAAAATAAAATTTCACCCCCCAAAAATTGTGGATATTTCCTAATACCAAATACAATATATAGGCTAAACAATGGAAAAATTCCGTAACTTACAACCCTCTCCCTAAAAGCTATGGGGGATCTAATTACCCCCAGAGGTATAGTTATTAGACCTTTCAACAATTTTAAATCAAATAGTTATCTCAAAATTGTGATCAAGGGAGGAATGGGGGAGGAGTGGCTATTTGCCTTGCAGTCCCTTTCCTCATTTAAAAAGAGCACAAGAACTTTTGATTTCCGTTCAAATGAGCCTTCCCAATTTCTATGACCATTGGCTCGACGCGATCATCCATAGGAAAAAAAAGAAAAAAATAAACACGTATCCACGGTCTTTCTTCTGGACAAAAAAAAAATGCAAATTCCATGTTTTTGTAGATAAGGGCTTGAAACCTCTTCAACAGGATTTTCTGATATGCTGAATCTGTTGGTGTGAATTTCATTTAGATCACCTGACATTTTGGGGGTGTCTCTCCTCTTTATTTAAAAATCAGGAAAATTTTCGCGGGCTCATATATTTTGATTGGTAACATTAAACTTAATGAAATTTGTATATTTGAAATCAGGATAAAAGTGAATACTTTTGATCTATCAATTGATACAAAATTTAATTTTTTAGTGTTTGGGTTAATATTCACCCGACTTGCTTTGATTACCATGAAATATTCGAAATGCAATGGCGCGCATTATTATAGCCTTTGAAGCTGGGAAGCTGAATAAATAGCTCTTCTAAAGTATGATCGATTTGGTATCTCGGGCTTTTCACTAAATAAAATTTCGTCCGTCTTTGGGCCAAAATTGATAATTCGTGCCGCGAAAAGTCAGAAAATGCCACTTTGACGTGAAGAAATGTCTATTTCTGCCCAATGAGATAACTAAAACTTTCAATTTCCATTTGAATGAGCCATCTGATATTATATGACCACTGTCTAAATATTACGCACTCCACGATTCAGCACAATCTCCGAAAAAATACACATATTCTTGACTTTGGGTTAATAGAAAATTTCGCATATTTGTTCATAGAAGCTTAGGAACTCTAAACTCTAACGTATGGTCATTACAGGGGGGGGGGGAGAGAATACAAACAAACAAAAGAAATAGACAAAACAAACCTCTGTCACCATGCTTTTCGTAAAATGACTGAATTCTGTAGTTTCGCAAAGAGGAGATCCCTTTTAAGTTTCAATAGAGCTCTTTAATTTTTGCAAATAATGTTAAGCTTCTTTTCATTGATTCATTATTTAAGATTGTCCCTCATACTCATTTAACTCTCCGAAGTCTACCTAAAAGTCATATTTACCTGACCTTCGTTGATTTTTTTTAAAGGACATGCATTGTCACCGTCATTGTGATTAACAAATCCATCTTATTTTAAAATTCAATAATTCCTGTTTAACACTCTTAGAAAAAAAATCTTTTCAATGTTAAGAACTAACCTTCACACCATTCGACTTTGTCAACACAATTCTTCCACTTCAATAAGTACCTTTTTCTGTATTCTATATGGAACACCTACGGAAAATCTAGCTCAAAGAATCAAGCAAATTTCTATTAATACCATTAGCTACACTTTCTCTCCAGCAGCTACCACTTAAGTTCGCCATATGCAACAAAGAATGCAGTCTATGAGGTGAAAGGCTTCCAAAGAAAAGCCAAATTTGGATCTGAGTAAGCCTCTACAGGAGAAGTCAAACTATTCAGAGTAGGCTAATGAACGGCAAGAAAGGAGTGATTCTTCTCAATACCAAACACAACTTTAAAAAAGAATATGAATTCAAACTTAACTTAAAACGACAGTTAATTCTGAAAGTAATTTTTTTTTAAAGGTTACAGTTATTAGTTAAAACTTAATGGCCTAATAAATTGGTGTGTTGCTGGAACTTGCTGAAAACTATATGATCAAATTTTTTAGACCTCTTGAGTGGTGAGTGTCAATTTCCTTTCAGCAGATAAAATAAATTCCATATTTTTCTGGGGATTCTTACGGATATGCGTCTTTTTTGGTTTTTTTTTTGTGTTTTTTTTTCTCTTTTTTTTACCAGGGGCCTTTATGTCGATCCCGTAGTCAAATAATACAGGAAATTTTTTGGTACGATTAAAGCAGTGAGACGAAAAGTCACTTTAGTGTAAAGGGGGGGGGGAGGGATTGATCTTATGGTAGCTCACCTTATGTACAACTTAGTTTCGCGTTGTTTTTAGCTTTGCTTGTTTCTTAGTCCCGTTTGATCTAATTTTATTCTCTAATTTGATCTAAGTTAATTTTCGTTCGTTTTTTAACATTTAATTAGGGTAAACTGAATATTGGGGGCTCCTACCCCCATCAAACCTTGCTCCTTAAACTAAAAAAGAAATTATGCGCAACAATGCTTAGGGAATATGGACAACATATTTTCATTTCACGATCGAATATAAATTTCCAAATATGAAATACAAAAACTTGTTTCGTTCCACTTTTTCGCAATACTTTGATAATTTAAACTGATGTATACCATTAAAATGCCATTCCCAAAAAAAAATGAGGATTTACCAGCCCCCTGGTTCCCAAATTGTACATTTAATCCGAACTCATTTGCCCAAAAAAGGGAAATCAAGAACGTTTATATCCAGAGTCATTTTTTATGAAAAGGGAAATTAATAATTGAAAGAGGGAGGGGGTTTCATACTTTTTCATGCACTTGATTATTTTTAACTAAAAATTGTAGAGTTTATGCTTTTTATAAAACAGATAGGTTTGTTTATGAAAGTGAAGAGGGGCTCGTGGAGAGTCGGACAATTTCTGTACTGAAATGCGCTCTTATAGGTATATGCCCCCCACCCACACACTAACCGTCCCTCCTTAAAATAGCTCATGCGCAATTATATATAAATAAACATGATTTCATAAAAAATCAAGTGAATTAACCTAGATAAACCAGCATCTAATTTAAACGTCCATGTTAGTCATTTTCCTTGTGTGGACTACCTGACTTTACAGGAACGACTACGCCACCTTGCAGGCAGCATTACGTCCTCTGCAACTAGGAAGTTCAACATAAAGGTGTTTTGGTATTTTTAAAGCGATTGAAAATCTCAGATATTTCAATAATTGCAGTTAAGTCCTCTTCGGAGCAAAATTGCAGTTTTTACCACAAAATGGTAGAAAACCCAACTTTCCTGAGGCCAATCTCTGGGTCATTTAAAATGGACATTAAATTTTTTTTTCCATTCGAGTGAGTTCTCTCATAATCTTTTAGGACTCTTGGTTTGATGTGACCATCCCTGGAAAAAACAAAAATAAATAAATAAAAACTAAACCCCGTATCCGTATTCTTTCTTCTTGGAAAAAATGCAAAAGTTCTAGATTTTTGTAATAGTAAGTAATTTTTTGAGTAAGTGAAGCGTGACAGTAGGTGGTGGGCGTTTGAACGCTTAACATGTCCCTTTTAGGGTTAAGAAAGCAGTATGTTTACTGTTTTCATAAACTTCAATGAAAATATTGTTAATATGTTTTATAGTTCAATATGCATTGACAAATGTCGTTTCTTAGCATCTATAATTAAATTTAAAATAATTAAATTTTTAAATCTCACAGCAGATTGAATATTTCCTTCACTTTACTATGTGTAATATTTCTCTTTTTCAAACTTGAATATTCCTCCGCGTTGTTTGAAAATTAGGTTTAGTAAATTCTAAGTTTCATAGAACACGAACTTAGAGTTTTGAGCCTCTATAATTGGAAGTATTTACTTTAGTACAGAAGCCTAAGGCATCAGTTTGCAAATCTCATGAAGTTCAGTTACCAGAATCCCAACTCCTAAGAAATTTCTATCCAACCTTTTCCCTGAGGCCGAGCAATTTTCAAGCGGTGAATTAACTTAACTTGAGAAAGGGAACAGAAATAGGAATACAAGGATTATATCAAACACCTTAACTATTCAATGCTTAAAAGGTTGTTCTCGCTCCCCAGAGAAAAATATCCTTCGTGTCTGATGATATGTTGTTCAAATCATAATAAAGGTGCATTTTATAAGGTTAGCTAATAAGAAAACAAAACGTGTCTTATTTCTTATGCACAGGAGTATATAGAAAATAAGACGCGTAATTCTTTCATCAATACTGGTAAAGAGTAAACAAAAAAAAAGAAAAAGAAAGTAGATAAAATACTTTGTTCAGATAAAGTGAAAGAAGCGTAAGAAGAGCAACATAATAATGATGATGAATAAGAAACTAAAGTAATGACAAATAAAAAATTGTGTAACTTGTTCATATTTCCGATTCAAATTTTAACCAAAAACACTGGGGATATCCACTTGGAAGCGTTGTTTTCACTATCATTGTTCTTGATTCAAATTCAAACAGTTAATAGAAGAAAATTGTTCATTGTGGCTGATTAGCTATTCGTTTTGGACAGAAATAAATACCGTGATGCCCTGCGTAAAGTTTATTACGCGGCACACAAGAGGCTACACACACTAAGAATAATTATAGCAACTACACTATGAATGAATGACTTTCACAAAAATAAGATTTAGAATCAAAAGTAAGAAATAAAAACAAAATTTGAAACCAATAGAAATGATTATGTTTGCGGGGGGCTAAAAACTACCCGACTCTCAGCTCGTTACGATAACCTCACAATACTAAAATATGCCAAAAGAATAGAAATACTTCCCCATAAATGAGACTTATCCGTAACAAAAATCTGACGGCTCACGCTTTATAGACCTTATAGTTTCTGAGATGAATGTGCCAGCGAGTGCCTTCACGATCTCTTAAGTCGGGATAATATACAAATACCCTTCTCATAGTGTTAAGTTGATAGTGTATCTAATAATTTATGCTCGATTACAGTTTGGCTGTGTTAAGCCCAAAAGTATTATTTTATAAGACAAAATGGTAGCAGTCAGAACTTGAACTTGAAGTGCACTAGAATTTTCCCTTTTCCTACCCGACAGTCTGAGACTGCTGGGTCAGTCCTTTTTTTAAACTATGCACATTTCCTAATGCTGATAACTTTTGACGCCCAACTTTAAAAATGTACGAGTTTCACCTCGTTAAAACTCAACATTTCTGGGGGACAAACATTTATGGGTTGGACTTCTTATGGGTTAAGAATTCTACGACCACTCTTACTGCTAAAGTTAAAGGAATTAAGTTGAAAATTTCAGAGAATATTAAGGGTTAAGTTGAACTTAATCAAAACTATTAATGTAGAAGCTGGTTGTCAAAAAGGAAGTATCAGCAATATTTTAGGGATGATCTAGAGCAGGTCTTCCTACAAAATTTTTATTCACGACCCCATTTATGATTGCAAGTTTTCTGGCGACCCCATATAGATATAATTGAAAGACAAATAAAATTTTTTGACGATTCATTTTTTAGGTAACAATATACATATACATATGAAAGAATATAGCTTTAGAATTCGTTTAGAAACATACAAAATCTAAAATAAAAATGCCGCAAAAGTTGAAAAGTTGTCTTTATTATACTTGCAAAAATGATACGCCTTATTTTTCATGAAAATCGGATTTTTTGCAATGACATAAATAAAAGAGAATTCTGACCGTCTTAGTTTAATCGAACATATTCGAACGCAGTCGCTGGGTGGTAAGTATTAAGCCAAAATGAAAGTAAAATTTTTAGTGAGATAAATGTGCCTGTTTTTTACTGCATAAAAAATTATAACTTGGTGGAATGTTTGACACTGCTGTATGTATGATCTCCGACACTTTTTAGCGATGAACGATCTTGGCTTTTGATATGTGTTAAAGCTCAGAAAATAACTTCACATAATAATACAGGCAAACTAGTGTTTGACCCCAAACAAATTGCAACAGAAATGGTTTTTACACCATCTTGTAGAGCGAAAAAAGCTGTACAACATATCGAAAGTTTCACGTTCTAGGTCGACGCAATTTTTTTTTTTTGCGTATCGTGTCATTTTTCTAACTTTCCTGACAAAAAAAAACAAGTTCCGGTAATTGTTCGTTTTACTTAAACTGAATTATTATTCCGATGTAAAAAGACGAGATGAGTGGGAAAATGAAGTCAAATTTGGTGTACGGTACATAAAAAAAGTTTCATAATCATCAGTATGGAATTTCTACGCTTCTTGTCGTCGTGACCCCCTTTTTTACCAGACCATCTTTTGCTGGCTAAATTGTCGGTTTTGAGATCTAAAAATTAGTTAACCTGAATCTGATTGTCACTGGCTCCATCAACTGATGGGTCGGCCTAAAAAAAAGCGATTGCAAGATGTTTATTAAAACATGGAAAATATTAGAAAAGGAAAATCATCTATGAAACTAGTTTTCAGCAGGCGACATTTAAAAGATCTTTTAGAATAAAGTGTTATCAACACACTGACTAGTCTTCACAACTGATAATATTGTCAAATCAACTCCATTAACATTTGAAAGACAAAATGAAACTTCCATTAGTATTCACAGCTTATTCTTTTGATTCAGATGTCTAAGCTTCGATGTTCACCTCATTGTTACAGCTTTCGATTCTTGGAGAGTTAGAACGTACTGTCCCTTAGCACGTTTTACACGTTGCAGTGCAAGCTAAGCCGTTTTTAAAGGAGCTACATCTCGTTAAGCTACATTCCAGTTGACAGAAGTACTTCACGATTTTCATAAGCAGACGAGAGGCTGGTGGGACGTCAGTAGTCAATGGATACAAAAGGTCATCTTTATTTTTCCAACCCAATTCCTCGGCTTTAAGTTCAGAATCATGATATCCACTCCATAGCTGAACCAGGTAGAAAACCATGTAACTGTGGAATTTAGCCACATCAGAAGGTAGTGGTAACTGTTCTGAGTAGACGAACGTGCTAGCAGTAGTCACCTTCTTTTTAAAAACTTCCCTGCAGAGTTCATCCAGGTTTCCCCCTTTTGATTAGCCATATGTCATGAGCAGAGCGTCTTCTCTTCCAACCCTTACTTCCTCTTTCGAACCGGAGTCACTTCATATGGAAGGGGTTGTCGTAAAATCTTCAAAGGGGGCTCATTCGATTGGAAATCGAGAGTTCTAGTGCCCTTTTTAAGGGTCAAAAGCGATTGAAAGGCAACGAACACCCCTTCCATGCCCACCATTTCTTCAAAAACATCCAATCAAAATTTTGAGATAGCCAATTGGTTCTACGTAGTTGATTTCCACATAGAAATTACGTTTTTGAGGAGGACACTCCCCCACAGCCCTCAGGGCAAGGCTTGTAAGTTATGCCCTGGGGGCATATAAGTTTTTCATAGAAAGCTTTGTCGTAGAAACTTCAAAAAATCTCATTCGATTGGAAATTCAAGGAGCTAGTACCCTTTTCAGTAGTCGAAAGTGATTGGAGGGCAACTGACTTCCCTCTCACGCCCACCATTTCCCCAAACACATCCAATCAAAATTTTGGGAGTCATTTTGTTCAACGGAGTTGAAAATTCTGGAAATTAGGTCTTTGAGGATGAACCCCCACCCCCCCACAGCCGTCAGGGCAAGGGTTATAAGTTATGCCCTGAGGGCATATAAAGTTTTTATAGAAAGTGTTGTCGTAGAAACTTCAAAAAGGGCTCATTTCATTGGAAATTCAAATGGCTAGTGCCCTTTTTAATAGTCGAAAGATATTGGAAGGCAGCTAACACCCCTTCCACGCCCACCATTTCCCCAAACACATCCAATCAAAATTTTGAGATTGCCATTTTGAGGGCTTCAGAGAGGGAGTAAAAACTTCAGAGGGCTAATTTTATCGGACATTGAAACTTCTAGTTCAGTTTTTGAGATTCAAAAGAGATTGGATGGCAACTAGCCCCCCCCCCACGTCCCCTTTTTTACCGGATGTATCTGATAAAAATTTTGAGATAGCCAATAAGTTAAAAATTGTTCAAAAGTCAGATAACAAATTTCAGGTTTCGACACAAATCCCCCCAAGGCCCGGGGGCAGGCGTTGTAAGTTATGTCCTGGGGCATATATGGATCTTATGAAAGGTATACTAGTATAAAATTCAGAGAGGGCTCATTTGATTGGGTTCACTATTGTTTGGGTTCACTATTTAATAGTCAAAAGAGATCCGAAGGAATTAGCCCCCCTTCCTTTACGCCTTCTTTTTCCAAACCCATCTGATTAAATTTTAAGATGGACATTTTGTTAAAAAAAAATAGTTCAAAGGTCGGATAAGAAAAACTCCGGTGTCAATACAACCCCCCAGGACCCGGGAGAAGGCGTTTAAGTTATGCCCTAAGGGCATGGTTCTTATGAAAGGGATGCTCCTCTATACTTCACACTCATCTGGGGCGTGTATGGTTCTTATGAAAGGGACACTCGTGTAAACTTAGAGAGGGCTCATTTTATTGGAAACTGAAAGCTCTAGTTCACTTTTTAAGAGTCAAAAATATCCGAGGGCAACTAGCCCTGCCCCCCCCCCTCCCACAAACTCTTTTTTCCCCAAGCCTGTCCGATAAAATTTTTGAATAGCCATTTCATTAAAAATCATTCAAAGGTCAGATAAGAGAAACTCCTGTGTCGACGCAACCCCCCCCCCCATGGCCCCGAAGCAGGCGTTGTAAGTAATGCTCTGGGGGCATATATCGTTTTTATGGAAGGATGCTTGTATAAACTTCGGAGAGGGTTCATTTGATTGAAAATTGAAATTTCTCGTTCACTTTTTAAGAGTCAAAAGAGATTGGAGGGCAGTAGGTCTTAGACTTTTACAGTGAGAGATGGAGGCGACCCTCAAACTCTTGTTTGTAGTGGTTTTTGTTCTTTTCAAGCTTGATTTGTATATTCAATTTAAGTTTCACTCGTTTTAAGATTTATTTATTCATTTATATTATTACTTGTTGTATGTTTTTGCTATGATTGTTTATCTAATTTCTGTTCGTTCTGGGGTTCATTTATTCTTTAATAGTAATTTCTGATCGTTTTGAGTTGGAATTTTAACAGGTATTTGTATCTGTTGAGCTTAAGTTTAAAATGGCCTTTACTTTACTTTTCTTTGAATCAATTATTTATGGGAAAATTTTTTTTTAATTAATAAATAAAAAAACATTGGAGCCGTATGGCCTTTACTATAAAATGCGCTTTCCTTTTCCAACTATTAGCTTTTTTTATCATTAATTAATAGAACCATATCTAAGATATTGTCCTTTCATATACTTGAAGAGATTCCCTATTTATTTTAAACCTCCCCAGATAATACATAATAAAGCTATAAGAATGCTTACTATTTTCCTTCGTCACCCTACATGACTTCAAAGTCTTTCAGAAACATAAACTCTATTCTTATTTCTTAACATATTAAGCCTTAGTCCACTTCAAGATTTGCAGCTATCACTTCGGCGTTATGATATTCATTATTTGGTGAATTATTTTTATGATTTACATATCCTTCCCCCCCCCCCTTTGCTAGCCCCGCTTCTACTTTGGGTTGTTTTGGAATATATAGACCTCAATGAATTGCGAAAGAGCTAGATTTTCAATGAGGTTTCAATTCCCGTTTGCAGCAAATAGGCTTAAATAAAATAATAAATCTAGAAATCTAAATAGCCGATCTCATTTAAAGAAAAAGCTAACAGAATATATTGTTTACCCTTGATGACAAGTAGTTCTTATTCTTTTTTTTCTGGGGGGGGGGGTATAATATTGTGAGTTTGCCAAATCGGTGTAGCCTCATTTATCCTCTGCTCCTAAGTTTGATCAGAGGATGAATCCTGATCTAAGTTGTAATGTTTTGTTGTTTTTTTTTTGTTTTGTTTTTTTCTTGTTTGTGTCTTAAGGTGGATTACAAAATTTATTTTAATGATAAGTAGCCTTCGATTAGACCTCAGCTCTCTTTTTGTGTGTGTGTGTGTGTTTTGTCTAGTTTCTCATGTTGGTTTGTTTATTTTGTGTGATTGTCTAGTTTCTTATGTTTGTCTATTTTCTTTGCTAAACAAAAATCTTGAATCAAGAAATCTGTAAGATAACCGCGTACCACAATTTAAAAATCTAAAAAATCATATAATCTTTAATGAGGCGTAAAATATTTCTGCAGCATTTATTTTTCCTATTGAGAATTTTTTCTGAAAATCATCCGCTGGTGGATAAGAATAAATATTAGCCACCAAAGAGTATTTTTGGAAAATGACTGAATATTCGCATGATGCTCGCAATTGAATGATAAAACTTTAAAGCATAAATATATACTTAAGTAGCGCATAAAGACATAATCGAATAAAATAAGAAGTGCACCAATATGCATAACGTCTATAGGGTGGGGGGTCGCAACTTCTTTTCAATCACATTTTTAAATATTCACCTAATGACAACAACAAACTAATTTAAAATTCAAAGAGAGAGCGCATTATTGACCCTTGTGCACACTGTTCTAAATCAATGTGATTGTCTGTTAAAATGTTTTTCACTCTCAAACTATGTTTAGTCTTAGTTCCCATTAGTTTCCAAGTGTACCACCATTCAATAATACGTAATCCAAAATGTAAAAACGGAATATACGGTGATCCATATCAAACTAAAAAATACATGGATTTTGTATTTCCTGAGGTCAGGACGACAAGTTTTTAACCTCCCCAAGAGTTTTGCCCTTTGAGGCCCAAATCATTGTACCATCTTGAAATCCATACTTCTATAGCGCAACCCATACATTTTACATATTTTGGTTAATATATGTTTGGTTTAACATATTTTGGTTCAACCAAACATACTTTGGTTTGAACTTAATTTGTGAGCCGTTAAAGGTAACCAATAATATTTTTCAACCGTGAAGAAAATTAAACTGCGACCCATGTTAAAATCTTTTATTTTTTCTATGAATGGATAATATTGTAAAAAGTGATCATAGAGTTTGACGCAAGATTGATCAAGTCTGGCTTAATCAGGTTGGATTTTTGCCATCGAGATTATTCTTGTTGTTCCTCAGCCCTTTTATTCACCCAAATTCAGACCCTTTAATTTCTTATTCCTAAAAACATTAAAATTATCTTCAAAGAATGACATTTTAGGATAATAAAAAATCTTCGAACACCTGCAAATGACCAATTGGAGTCTATTCAAGTTCCCTATTGCCAGAACTGCTATGAACAATGCAAAATTCGCCTCCAGTACTATGTGAACTCCCAAAGTGGTTGCTTTGAAGTAGATAATTTGAAAGAGTCATCAAAATTTGTCGTAAATTAGGTCACTTAAAATAAACTAATTCAATGTAAAAAAAAAAAACCACCACTAAACAAAAGATATCACTGTATCCCAAGGAAAAGTTTCACACAATATTCTTATGCTGATCACTCAAAGATTGTTTCAGTCCCAAAATAAACCACAAAATATTTTTAACTCAAGTTTCGCTTTTTCACACCGATATATAACACCTTGTGAATTGCTTAAGTATGATTTATTTTATACTTTCAGGTTTAATTTCAAAGAAATTTCGTTGCATACATAAACAACAGTATTTCTTATTTGCATTTCTAGGCTAAAATGAATTCCTTGGGATTTTTGGCTTTGTGAAATATTTACTTTAGCGCTACCTATTGCTAAAATTAAATAGAAGCCTATAGAACGTTAAAAGTTTATTAGATGGTAATTTTTCAGGGAAAAAAAAGAAAAAAAGTGGTTAAAAAATAATCTTAGCACAGAGGATCACTTAATAATAACTTGTTTTCCAAAATTCATCATAGGTTGTATCCTCTGATGGACGTAAGTAATCTTTCTGCGAATGGGATGGAGATGAAGCAAGATTACACGTTACTTGCGAACCAATGCAAGCAAAATGAGCACTGAAACATTTACCAATACCTTCATGTCCCTTCAACTCAAGACCATTTCAAAATGTTAGTTACACTCCGTCTACTCATCCATCTCCGGCAATTGCAGAAGGTTATCATCATAAAATACTAATTTTTATCAGTTATTTCTTTAAAAGATACATATTTCTTTCGTGGAATATAAAGTATGTAAAATATTATTAACATCATGAGCTAAAGAAGCTTGAAAGCTGCATTAAATAAAACTGACGTTTTTTCTAAATATTGCAACCTTGTTGACGAGAGTTCAATTAATTTACTATTCATAATCTCATCTTAATACACAGTCAAAAGATGGCCCCAGCTCCCTGCCCCCAAGAAATTAAAACATAATCCCTAATAAAGTGCTGAATCACTCTACTTTCTTTTTCTTATCAAAAGCAATAATAAAGCACAATACTGGAGGGATAATAAGGAGGCCCAAGCTTGAAGTCAACTCAAACGTAGCTCATTTATTCTCACAGCAAGTAATGTTCGAATGTCACTCACTGTTTTGTTAACACCATGCGATAAATATAAACTTGCATAGTTCACATTGTTATCGGTATCAAATCACTCCCTGAAATTTGTTTCGACAAGTGTCTTATTCGCCTGAAAAACCGAAAACGTCATTTTGTGACCCCGAAGACGGAATTTTGTAAATTTTTCGCTGAATTTAACAACTATGTATTCAAAGTGGACTGACAGATGGTTCGAAAGAATAATCAGCAGCCTTATCAATACTTTCCTCTTTAGACGTACATTTCAGATTCCAAGTAATAACATTGTTATGACAATGATCACCATTCTTCAGAATCATCACCTTATTTTTAGGTGCTAAATTTTAGCTGAAGCTTCTTTCCGATTTAAAGATTTTATAAGATTTTAAAATTCAGTTTGAATTTTGAATATCACTTGATCTTGGGATTTCTTAACAGTCTCTAAGGACTCAGTTCTGGACGACAGACTCTTAAAATCAGCACGAATATCCCTCGTTTCATTTCGGAGAGCTTGGATTTCACCCTAAACATCTTTTACAGTTGACAATATGCCAGTCGACAAGAAGATTGTGTATGTATAATTATACCGGTGAATATTCCACTAAATTTCAAAGTGGCTTATGGTAATAGATGCTGATTGACAGAGACCAAGAATAAAATTTGAGTGACAATTTTTTTATTCGGATAACAAAAACCTGAGAAACAATAAGAGCCTTTACTTAAACAGTCTAGAAGCAGTCTGCCCCCTCTCTCCCTCCAAAAATAAATTACCTTAATATTTGTTAGGACTTTTATTTTATTTATCTATAATTTGCTAGTTTTTGGTTTTTTCAACCCTCCTTCCGAAAATATACTACTTTCTTTGTTCCAAAATATACATTTTGTCATAATATTTAATTTCTATTTAGGTGTTTCACACTTTTAAAGTTGCTGTAGTATAACAGACTGCTGTAGGACTCTTTTCATGAGACGGAGGAGGAAAGTTCCAAAACGCTCTGTGGTAACAATGCAGTTGTGTGCAATATACTTCTATAAATGTGCAACGATTAAATCTGTAGAAATACAGTGTATTGATCTCCGCTGGCAATACGGGTCCCAGGCTCAATCCCAGCTGCCGCAGAGTTAGGCGACAGGCATGCTACTTGTATTTCTAAAAACAAACCTGGCAATTGTAACATTGACAGTCTTCGAATTTTTCAGTCACTTGTATAGTGACATCTATATCTTAAAATATATAGAGAGCAATACAAGCAGTATCAAGTTTTGCATAATTCAATCAGATTAAAATTACTCAAAATTACTATTAACTATATTTTTTTCCTCTTTTACTTTTGTTGATAGGCATATTTGTTTCCAAGGAAGATTCCGAAACTGAAGTTCTTTAGCTTTAATCTTGAAACTATTACGATTGCGACTGCGATCTCTAAAGGGCGTCTGAAATAATAATGCTGGAACATTCCAACTGTTAGCAAAATACAAAAGAAACTGTTTGAAATTGGATTCTTACGGAACAGGACCTTGTAAAGAAAAATAAACATGTATTTACTCCAGTCGCTTAAGAAAACAGAAGCCAAATCACAACTATTAAGGATTGCCGCCCTTAATTTCAAAATAACGCTAATTTGAATCTCCTTTTTAGATAAACATAATAATCGTAATGAGTCATAGCTTTTGTTCAAAAAAAAGGGCTTGGTGTTACACATCTGTTGCAGTCGGTTTAACGATGGTTTTTAGAATAATTGATGGTGCTGATTCCAAATATAGGGATTCACTTGTCCACGTTCTAGTTGAAAATGTCCAGTATAGCACACCCTTTTTTATATGCAAGTAATCTTGAGACAGAGGCAGTTTTAAGGGGGGAGGGAGGGATCACTTGCCCCGAGAAAAAAGAATTTAGGGGCGCAAATTTTAAATAAATAATCTAGCATTTACAATAATTTTTAAATTTTTTAAAATTTTATTTTATTAAAATAAAGTAGAGGTGCACTTGACAGTAAGTAAAAGCAAGTTGAACCTAATTTTTTTTTTCCCCTATACTTTTTCTAGTCTAAATTTAAAAAAAATAGATTTTAATAAATGAAAAATGTTGTTAATAAATTATTTATTTTTTTATATTTGACCTTTAGATTTTTGGGAGACAAGGGGGGAGGGGCTAATAAAAAATTTTCCCCAGGCGCAATAGAGGCCAGAACCACTGTTGCCTTGAGATACGTGTGTCTGTTTTCGTGAGCGAACATTCCTTTGCACTCTTATAGATGTTTTTTTTACTATTGTCATTTTCTTAATCTTTGTACTTACTCTATCTGTTTATTATGTCAACCAGACATCTATTATCTATCACTGAGAATATCCACGACTTTAAAATAAAACAAATCAACAGAGAACCTTGACATTTCCCAGAAAAAAAAAACATTTTTCTTGGGAAAGTCCCCAGTTAACTTGCAAATTTTGTCTCGTCAAGCCAAAGTTCGTTTTTTAATGAATCAGACTATATTTTGTTTTACAAAAATTTTAATTTGCACCAGACAAAAAAATAAGCATCGTTGCTTCATAGTTCCCTGAGTGGTTTCTTTTTCTTGTGAACTTCTAAGCTACGTCTTACAGTGAGTGAACAACCAGAAAATCTAATTGATATAGAATAATTTCAATTCTGTTGTATGCATGCAGAAGGTAAATTTTTTATGTCTGTATATAAAACTTGAATTTGCACTTTTTGCTTTTACAACTGCTGTGGAACTATCTTTGTGTTCTTAAAGTCATTTAGACAAGACACAATAATTTGAAATGCTATTTTACCATACACAAAGCTGACGTAGTGTTTTAGTGTATTTTTACTATGTTCGTATGAGCCACACTTTAAACCCACTTCCGAAAGAAAAAGAATTTACATTTTTTTTTACTAAAGAACAGAAATTTTCGTATTTTTTCAATTTTTTTTTATATAAAAATACAGAAACTTCGAATTATCGCTCAACGCAACGTAAACAGTGATAATGATCAGCACGAAAAGGCTATCAATCAAAAATTTGGCCAGAGACACAAGAATACAAAGGGCTGGTAACTTCTGGCAAAAGTAATTTTGTTGCCATGAACGCCTCTTGCGTCATGTACGGCAAATTTAGCCAATGGGTCATTAAACCTCATATTATTCTTTAATCTGTGAAGATGTCTTCGAAAGAGCTGCTAAAATAACTTGATGGTCTAATTTCCTAAACAATTTTTTAACTCAACTTTAGGCTCAACAGCTGCACTTTATTTTCACAATGGCTGATGTTCAACCCCCTGTCATCTGTGGAAATTTGTGGCCAGACTGTAGAGGTAGTCAAGCAGTTTACCTACCTTGGTTCAATTGTCTGCTCAAACGGAAGCCTAGATGCCGAAATATCAGCAAGAGCGGCAAAATCAAACTCTGTCTTTGGTCGCCTTCTAAAAACAGTCTTCCATAAACCCCAGGTCAGCCGTCTCACAAAAGCACGAATATATTCTGCTTCGGTTGCCAGCGTTATGCTCTATTCTGCTGAGACTTGGTCGCTGACTCAGACACAGACGCTGAAGGTAGATGCCATCCAGACGAAACACCTCCGAAAAATCGAGCGCTCCCGATGGCCCGACAGGGTACGAAATTCGGAAATCCTCAGGTCCTTCAAACTCCCACCCCTGTCCGAGCAGCTTGAGTCTCGCTCGCTGCGTTGGTATGGTCATCTGCTCCGTCTGCCTGCCCAAACACCCACCCGGCTCATCTTCGATTTCGACCCAGCTGCAAACGGCTGGAGGCGTCCTAGGGGAAGACCACGCACCAGACGGGCAGACGTTATCCGTAATCGGCTCGCCTCCAGAAACATCAACCCGTCTGAAGCGGCAACCCTCGCCCAAAACCGACCACTCTGGAGAAGACTGACGGCACTGACGACTGGTTCCCTCTACGCTGGCGACGCTGCCGAGCAAGAGCTTTAAGTAAGTAAGTAAAAAGTGATGTTCAACTACCGTTCACATGGCGTTCTTTTCTAGGTTATCTTTGCTGTTCGTGGCATAGCCCTGTGTTTGCACTAGGTTATTCAAGATCTGTACAGATTCAACAAGCAGTCACAACTATGTTAATTTTTTTCAAACAATACACAGTGTGAAGAAGAAATAAGATGTTTGATGAGGATCAATCGAGAAACATTCAAGTGAGCTGAACTGAAACGGCGAGACAGGCGGTCTTATAATTTGGCCAAGTCTGTTGTTTCGGCCAGCGATGAAAACTAGATGACACGAAACACGTAGAAAGAATTTAACCAGTAATTTAAGGAGTTTCTTAGAAGTACCAAATCCGCCCTCTCGAGGGCACGTGCCAGCTTGTGTTTGACGGGTGTCCACTGCGGAAGTTAGATATCCACTACGCTGAGTCAAGACTTAGTCACCCAGACAAAATATGTAGAAAAGCAAAAGGAGTCAGTAAGGAGCGTCTTCAGCTACTGTTTCGTATCGATGGTAACAGTAATATTCCTGTTGAGATACCAGCCAAGGATGTGAGGGACCACGACAATTATAAGAAGTTTCTTATCTCTTAAGCTCACAAATGAGTCTAGAAGTCGTAATAAAAAGTTTTGCACAACGGTGTTCAACTTGCAAGAGTAAGAAATTTAAAGGTAAACTTATTGTTATTATTACAAATAGGAATTAGCCTTAGCTCAAAACTTTTCATCCTGAGGGATTGTGATAAATTAATTTTTATTCCTATTTTAGCTTTCCTTTTTCAAAAGGGGTTTTTATATTTCCTAAGCGAATAGTTATTTTGATTCCAGGTCAACTCACGCTATCCAAAGTAGGCAATTCTGTTTCAGACACAATATGTAAGCAAAAGCGGAAAACTCGATAACTTTTAGTTATGTTTTATCAACCAAGTCTAAATAACCTTCGATATTTTTTCTACGTAGCCTTAGATAAGAAATAATATGTAAGAATTTTGCATGTCTAGACCTTTATAGTCGAGGCTCTTCTTAATTTAGAAACGAATGTTGGAAAAGGGACAATATTTTATTCATTTCGGAAAACAAATATGGTTCATCACATAAATTTTCCTTTGCCAATGACAATATGGCTGTTTTAGCGCTATTTAGTATTTGACGACACTTGGCATTTTTCAGCGTAAAAGTAAAACCAAATAATTTTATTAGTGTAATTAGTTAAATTAGGGTAGCAATAGGTGTCTGATCTCAGTTCTAAAGAGAAAACCGATTATATAGCTTCAAAACATTCCGCCTGTCACTAAACGCTAGATAGCGTTTTTTTTTTTTGCGAATACCACTGCCAGTTCCCATTTGTATAAGTTAACCAAGCATACTTTGTCCCACCTCACAAATTAAGCACATTTCGCAAGTGCACCACTATGATAAGTTCTATCGTCAACAATGCCACGGGATCTTGCAGAGAAGATCCTGAAAATCAGCGCCTCTTTTTAAAACTAGAATATCAAAAGCTACCCAACAGCTGGTTATTTCAAAGGATCACAGGAAAAAAACCATCCTGATTTATGTTCAGAGTAAAAAAAACCATAAATCTTGAAAAACAAGGTAGACTGTACTTGCTCTGATTGGCTAATCTTGACCCATCAGTATTTTTCGTGTATAGAAAAAGTGTGTTAGAGTATTCTAAATCAGCCATTTTACAAATACTAATCAGCCTTGGGCCTACAATCAGATTGGAACATGGATTCAGGAAAAAGTGCTCAGCGTTAAGACTACCTGATAGTGGAATACCAGGAAGGAATATTTCCTGTCTGTAGGATGTGTTGATCGGTTTCTTCGTTTCGATATTGGGAAGGCAAATGAACATGTTCTTGGCATAACACTATTCTGCGTGAAATGAAAGATAATTGGGTTAGGTGTAACAATTTACTAAAAGACGGTAGGCGTCATCGCTCGCTAATTGCCTTGATGATGTCATATCAAAGGGAGACACGACAAGACGCGATAATTTTCGTGAATGATGCAATGGACCACATTAAAATAGGGGAAAAGTCTGACCCCAAAAATGTTTCGAGCTTCATGCTGGCTTTGCCAACATGAAGGCTTTGGCGAATGCATCGTAGGTTAGTGCCCACGAAAAAATTACAATTGGCTATTCATAACTAGAGCAAAACAAGTAAAAATTACTCAATTTAATTTAATATTATTGTTACAAATAGGGGAGATAATTGTGCTGAAAATTCATTTGAAAAACCATTTTGAAAAATTGTGAGAAATTAATTTTTCTGTTTTTGATCACCTTTTTCAAAACAGGTTTTTAAATTCAAAAACAAAATTATGGAGGGAATTCGCTACACTTCAATACGGCCCTATTGAGCAGGAACAACATATTCGCAACATCATGGGACCGAAAACGAGTTCGTTACCACAGAAAACTTCAAAAACTATAAGTTTGGTAGGCATAGTTAAGCCTAGTTTTGAAGCTTAAGAGCAGTCCTGGGTAGTTCGGACGTCCAAAATTCAAACGCTTTCTCTGTAGAAACCTATTTCGTGTTAATTTTATCATTTCATATGATAATCTGTTCTAAGGAAGCCGTTGATAAAACGGGTTTAGATACCTAGAAGTTTTCTGTTATTTGTCAGCTTTAATTTTCTACTCAATTCCATTCCTCAAAACCACAATAGCTTAAAACTTGTTTGTTGAAGGGAACGCGCTACGATTTTAGACGATTGAGCTACCCTGGGCTGTAATTTCAGGCACCGGATTTGAAGTGTGTCAGACAAAAGTCGTTTTAACTTTCCTCGTGCTCAGCCTAGCAAAACTTTAAAGCGTTTTCATCTTACGGGTTCCAAGCGTATTGGACAATGGTTCTTCAAAACGGTAATACGCTAAAATAGCATGGTTGATCACAGGTTCTGAGAAGACATTCGCAATGTTGGACACGGCACTCAAAACGATAATCTGCAAAACCTATGTCAAACTCCGTGTTGGATGCGGGTGGCCTGAAAACAAGGCTCTGAACTAACTTAGGAAAATAAGAGAAAAAGTTTGTCAATTGATCTAGAATCCTTGTTTTGTTTTACATCTCAAGATGATTCATATCATACCTCGTTCTGCCGTCTTAATTTGTTATTTAAGGGCTAGGCACACGTAGCTGATTTCGGGAACCGATTTCAGCAAGGGTACATTCCACGGCGAGTGATTATAATTAATGATGCTAAGAGGCGGGGCTTAGTGACGTTTTTCGGCGATTAATCATCATTAATTACGATAATCATTAAATACGATTAATTACATGCCTAAAGCTCTAAAGCCCTAGCACATTCCTTGTCTAGAACGTAATTAATTATGATTAATCCCCGAAAAACGTCACTAAGCCCCGCCTCTTAGTATCATTAATTATAATCATTCGACGTGGAATACACCCTAGCTGAAATCGGTTCCCGAAATCAGCTACGTGTGCCCAGCTCTTAAATGTGAGGGCGTTGAATGAACGCTAGTAGAATAAAACCAAACGTAACACGCCCTCTGTATTAACAATTTTATTAATCGTTCAATGACTTAGCAAAAAACGGGTTTAATTTGGTTAAACTTAAGATGATGGTGACCTTAATCATCTTTCAACTCAATTTCTTTAACAAAGATCACATTTGGTGGCATGTTCACTCTTGGACATAAGCAGGTTAGAAGCATTTTCTGTGAACAATGGATGGTCCGGATTCATCGTATTCCTGTTTGGAAATCCACATCTGTTGGAATGTTGAGAGGGAAGCTAGGATAGATCCACCGATCCATACAGAGTATTTACGCTCAGGTGGGGCAATAATTTTGATCTTCATGGTGGATGGTGCAAGGGCAGTGATTTCCTTCTGCATTCTGTCGGCAATGCCAGGGTACATGGTGGTACCACCTGCAAGAAACGGTACGGTAAAATGAGCGTAATAGCGACATCATGTATTATTCTAGTAAAGTAATAGCCTCATTTGAGCTATTTTAGGCAGAAAACGGCAAAAAGCTACACAACTCCAAAAATATCTTTGACGCTTGTTCCCAATCGTGTTCAAAACCATGGTTATATGTAAAAAATTTTGAACTAAGAGGGAAAGTTTTAGTAGTCCTTATAGTCTTAACGCATGGTTAATTTCAGCTTGTATTCTATATACAAAAAAAGAGAACATAACATATATTCACCTCTAAGTACTATTATTTAAGCCAAAATACTTAAGTATTCTATACTTTCCTTTCATTAAATTATTTTTAGGAAGAAACTTTTCTACTCTGACCACCCAACTACCTTGTTTCCCCTATAAGCACAATCAATTTATAATGACGTACTCCATAGAGCATAGTTAGACCCTATTTTAATTATAACAATTAATCAAGACGCTAATTCTTTGAACAATATGGAAATTTGTTGATGATTTAGATCAATATTAGACCAGTGGATACCCTTCGAAAAATACCAGACGAAGCTATAACCAACGATGCGACAGTCAATCCTTAAAAATCGACAACGACAGTGAATCCTTGAAAATCGCCCTATTACACCAAAATCACCATTTTAACATTTAGCCTCCTCAAAACTCTCATCTTTCTTTTGACTTGTCCCGGCACTCCCGAGTGTGAGAGTATTATAAAATTATTTACGTTTACGGCCACAAAAGATTCGAAATGGATTATCACACTAACGGTATTTACGACATGCCAATGCCCACAACCTCTCTTTGAACCACTAAAAGTTTCAGCGTCATGAATCTACATGTTTGAAAATGTTCCTCTTATACGCCAAAACTTGAGTACACCTGCGCTGTTTGGTATTTCGAAGCAATTGTCAGACAAAGTAGGAAATTCAAGGAAGATCACGAAGAAATTATGTAACGAATTGTACAAAAAATCGTTTTTGCATGTTATCTATTTAAATGCTTCGACTGATTCTGACGTAATATAGTTTACACTTTTAAATTTCATACTGGTTTCGTAGCGGATTAAACTCTCTCAAAGCTTGTCATATCTCTTTCTAGAATCGAGTATTATCTGATTAGTTAGACACCACCCACTAGGTACATAAGTGGGATGGGGTCTGTTGTTCCTGCCTGAAGTTCCAAAAATTTCCCTATAATTTACTTTATTTCTGAAACAATTCACGTATATTTGCCTCTTTTTTAGTCCCGCATCTTCTTTTTTTTGGGGAGGGGGGGGGGAGACGATTACCTCCTAGATTTTAATAAATACATTTTGCCCCTCCTCCTACATTTTCGTGAACTGGCGCTCTTGGCATGTATTCTCACTTTGAATGCAGACATTATTCAGTTCAATGAACACAGGAATGAGTAATATACCTTACTAAGCGCGGTAAAAAATCTCATTATGTTTTTTTTTGTCATCTGAATAACTCCCAAGGACCCAGTCGAAGCCATTATTCGACACAAAAATAGCTACGGCAAATGACTTCGCTACGGCATTCTTTTGTCCATGCCACTGTCTTTGCTACGGCAAAAGACAATAGCTACGGCAAATGACTTCGTAAAAACTTCTCTCAAAACTTGTTATATCTCTTTCTAGAAACGAACAGTATCTGATTAGAAACTACCCACTAGGTACATAGACTGGATGGGGTCCTTTGTTCCTGCCTGAAATTCTGAAAATTTCCCTATAATTTATTTTATTTCTGAAACAATTGACATAGTTGCTTCATTTTTTAGTCCTACTTCTTCTTATTTTTTATTATTTTTTGGGGGGGAGGGGGGGGGAGAGGAGGAGAGACGACTACCTCTTAAGATTAAAAAAAAAACATTTTTCCCTTCCCCCTTAAATTTTCGTGAACTGGCGCTCCTGACGTATATTCTCACCTTGAATGCAGCCATCATTCAGTTCAATGAACACAGGAATGAGTAATGACGAAGCATGGGGGAAAATCTCACTATGGCTTATTTTTGTCATCTGGATAACTCCAGGGACCTAGTCGAATCTTTTTTTCGACATCAAAATCCCACTTAACAGTGAAGTGAAGTTATGAACAAGACAATACCTACGGCAAATGACTTCATTCAAAATGAACATTGTTGGCTCATTTAAAGAAGCTCAGGGTTATTGATGTTTAAGGCTCGAAGAAGGTGACTCTTATCATACCTGATATTTTTTTTTTTTAGACCAGAACTTCACAACAAATAATATTAATGATAATAGAATTCCGAAACGCACTATCATCATGGCGACGTAGGCGTAACATAAAAACAATCCCATACACATGGTAAAAAGGAGCGTTTTAACCAGGACACAGTCTATAGAATTAGCAGTATGATCATACTCTATCTCACCCAGTTTAAAAACCCAGACCAAGGTGCGAGTGCTACAGAGAACGTTTCCGTAGATAGAAACATAAGCGGCATTAGATCTATTCATAGGTAGACGAATCAGATTTCTTTTGGACACGAAACAAGGGGAAACCGGGTATTACGAATAATGCAGTTTGTAACCATTTCTAATTGATTGACGGAAACAGACTAACCCGCTAATGCAGAAAGAAATGGGAGGAGCTTTTTGTTCGTACCGAGAATGAAGACCAGAAATGATCTGCGATAAGCTTACTGGATAATTCTATAAACTGTGAATCAGGATATCAATTCGAAATGAACTGAGTTCCATTACGGGTAAATCTAATTTATGGCATCAGCAACTGGGAGGCTAAAAAGCAGCTTCTCGCTCAGCATAATTTTGCCGTCGTTTAGCACAAAAGAACGACAGAGATCGACACTATGCTTTGGTAATAATCGTTTTCTTGCTTAAAAGGACACTGGAACTTAAAACTATGTTCAAACGAACCGTATGAAGGCATTCTATCGTCACATGTTTGACAAGATAAAAAATTTTGTACTTTTGCATATAGGCGCTTGAAAAGCTTGCATCAACGTTCTCAAATCATACTAAACTTGTCGGTGCAATGTTCATCAGCTGTCGATAATTATTTCTTAAACAACGAAAGTCTTGACAAACTAACAACTTATGATCAGAGGAGTCGCGTAGGGGGGGAGGGGGCCTCCCTATATTTTCAGCCATTCGAAAAAAAAACAGTCATTAAAATCGCGGCAAATAAACAGGACTGCCACAAAGTCCCTGAAATCAAGTGAAGGACCCTATTGGTCCCTTAATTTGATAAAGGTCCCTGAAGTCCCTTTTCTTGTTTTGGTTTAAAGCTACATATCCTGAAGGCTAACAATACTTGTGAGCATACGTTATTCAGTATTGTTGTTTCGATTGAGATTCTTGGAACCTGTTTCGGCTTGTCTAAGAAAGACAAAACTTGTTGTTACATAGACTACAGCGTTATTGTCTGGACAGAGTAGACAGACTAGTCACGAAAAAGAGTGACCCTCTTTGCCTCTGGAGTCAAAAGACTAAGGCGGCAAGGTTTGGTTGTTAATTACTTAAAAAACTATTTTCTGGGTGTCACTGTTGCACACAGAGAAAAATAAACATATATAAGAGAATGGGTCGAAGTACAAATACGAAGGCGGTGATATTAAAACCAGGTTTCTTGCGCGATTTTAAGCTTACGTACATTTCTTGTACTATTAAAACTACCTCCTAGCACCTTTTTTTTATACTAACTTCTTTTTTTAAAGTTTAGGGTTTAAAGTTTCATTTTGAATTAGAATGGGAAAGAGCAAATTCTGTGAGACTTGGTTGGAAGAGAAAGATGCGACAGGGCACCAAATGAAAGAGTGGTGAAGAGCCGTTGCGGGAGATCTGTTCTCTTTCTATTGTTCTATCTGCAATACATCGCTGATCTGTTATACGGGCTCCTACCCTTTAATGCAGAACGCCAGAACTGCGGAACATACGAAGAATATTACCATAAAGCTAACGCCGAATCAGCTTCATCTCTCGGCAGCGTCTTCCATGGAGAGAGGCGAACCGGCAAAACAGCCCATGCACCTAGGTGTTTGCGTAGTGAGGGATGAAACAACAGTTGCAGAAATACATGGGCTCTGAAGATGATTTAGTCTGACTATTCTGGGAAATCCACAGATGGAATAGCAGATGTACATGGAAAAATGTTTCGAGATACAGTTTTCAAAAACTTTTTCTTC
Source organism: Artemia sp. Qi Xiang Cuo (assembly GCF_049724085.1). Classification (NCBI taxonomy): domain Eukaryota; kingdom Metazoa; phylum Arthropoda; class Branchiopoda; order Anostraca; family Artemiidae; genus Artemia; species Artemia sp. Qi Xiang Cuo. Next base: position 45,805,019 of record NC_142800.1, on the reverse strand, counting down.
GGGTGAACTAAGTTCGCTTATTTTTAACCGAAGCTCTTGGACCCTATTTCCGGAAGATGATCGTTGATGAAGTCAGCAGAAAGCAGTTGTTGAAACCGTTAACTTTTCTGCATCCCGATGAAGTTTCAAAGTCAGTTTCTGCTCACAGTTTATCATATATTGCCAGGAAGTTACCCATCGCGACGCAAAAAGACATGTTGGTTGATGAGTTTAAGCTAGTTCAGTTATCCAAACTTCCATCAGAGCCAGGAAGGATCGACGACAAGGGGAACAACGTGCTCCAGGGAGGAAAATATCCAAACTTGTCTGAAGTTATGAAAAATGCTTTGACCATTTCACACGGGTCTGCCAGCATTGAGCGGAGTTTCTCCCTTTCCGGGCGAGTACTCATCGAAGAAAGAGCTTCAATGAATGAGCGAAATTTGAATACAAAACGGTTTATGATAGATAGGTGGGGCAGATTTGGAGGACATGAGCAAAATGTTGCTGTCACTGAAGACTTGATAAAATTGGTCAAATCCCCTAGAAAGAGCTATGATTTGTACCTACAGCAGGACAAAGCCTTAAAAAAAAAGCTGAAAGAGTGGCAGGATTTGGAGGCAAGAGAACGGCTGTGAGAGCAGCAGCTCGCTAAAACCTCTTTGAAAAGACAGACAATAGAGACTCTCGAAAAATCTCTCTAAGAAAAAAAAGAACTGTTTGGTTCCAAGGAGCAGGCCGCAGACGAGCTACTGAAGGAAGCTCATAGTCGGCTCAAAAATGCCATTGGAAGGACTTGGTCAAGATACAGCTAGCACAGGCTATGATAGATCGGACTTAAAGAACCAGCAGCAGTTAGTTTCATAGAAACACTTACTGTTCACATCTCTATTCCAGTAGAAGGCAGTGCAAAAAATGGTGGTTGGACATGATGATTCTTGTGTGGTCGGTTTCTTAATTATCACTTGGCCTCTGATCATGGAGAGATGCCTACAAATGATCATTCCTATCATTTTTTTTTAGTCAAATGTTATTTGCTATTGTGTCACTGCTTTTTCTTTCAAAAGCTTTCTGAAAACTGAGTTTTGAGGTTCATTTTGCTCCCAGAATGGTCCCTAGACAGGTCCCTTTTTCGACTAAAAAGAGGTCCCCAAGTCCCTATTTTTCATCATTTGAACCTGTGGCAGCCCTGAATAAAGAACATGTAAAATACTGACATGACACGCACCGAAATGTCGATCTCGGTCGGTAAATGCAGCGATTTTACTGACTAGAAGTGGAACAAGGAGACGAATTCCCAGCCATGTATTACAACAGGTCACGTGGTTAGTGAAGTGAGCTGTGTGTGATAAAGAAAGTGACGCCCACCCAAAAGACCTACGTGTCTGTTTCAAACTCGCAAATTACATCAGTTGGATGATTGATCTCAAGTGCAAAAGAACAGAGTTTAAAAACGAAACAAATAAAAAGAAAGTGCTTGGGATACATGAATATATTCGAGTCTATCGTAAACGGCATAACGCCTTTTTTTACAAAAATAACGAGCCTAAATAAACTTTAGCGGGGGAACCGGTTGTTTGCAACCGGTTTGTCGCATCAGCACCCCAAAAAATGGAACCGGCCGTGCATTACCACCGACAAAATTCTAGGGAGTTTTAGAAAAGAACGCCGTAAGCAAAGAGGCGCTTATGTGTCACAGCTATGGTTATGCAAGCAATATGCCTGGTATTCGAGAGGGTTTCCAGGAACAAACATCAGCCAAACTGGAATAACAAGTGCACTACATTCGATGCATGGCTTATAGGGATAACCTCATCGTGGAGCACGCCTGCAGCAACAGTCCCACAATTCGAAAAATGCTTTAAATCTTACAGGAACTGTACGCCTCCTTTACTGGCGGAATAAAAGTGAAGGGAAGGAATCTGTCAATGACAAAATGGATGTCCAGGTCGGAGAATTTGACAGCGTTGTGGACCAACTTTGACACCAGTGTTGAAGTTCTGGAAGAGGTAATAAAGCAGAACTAGGACAAGATAACGAAAGAGAAAGCCGAAGTTCTCTACCGCCAAATTACCTGCTTGGATTTTATTCTGATGCTTATGTTCATACGCCAAGTCATGTTCAATCCGTAGGTTCTTGCAGTAAAGCTTCTGGCTGAACAGTTGGATTTGGTAACCGCAAACACATAAATCAGGGCGACACGCGACCTCTTAGATGCTCTCCTCCGGGACCCGGATCGGATAGATGCCAATTGAGACATCAAAAGCAGCAGCGAAAAAAGTTGGTTCAACAGCCAAAGACGAGTTCCAACTTAAACACCGTCCTAGACACCTGCTCTTTATTCAGAGGCAGTTTCTAATTTTGAAGCCAACCTGCTGGATGACTGGAAATCGTTCAATGCTAAGGAACTCGGAGGGGTTTTCAGAGCCCTAGTGAACGACTGGGACGATGCAACCCACGATAACTCCTCTTTTCTGGAACCAGAGTACAGAATTCTTTTTGGCCAGGACTAAGGTCTAAATCCATAAAGTCATTTATCACACCATCTTCGAGGGCGTATTCCGTGAAATTAATACTGTCAAATTGATATTTTCGACTCTTTGATCAATTTACCAGTGAATTGCAACAGCACCAACTGCGGACACGATGGAAAGAGGTTTCAGCAAACTGAAACTAGTCATGACACGTTTTCGTAAAACAATGGAAGATTACCGTTTGGATCACCTCGTCATGATATACTACGAGACTGACATTACAGACGAGCTGAAAATCGACGAATAACTGAAAGTCTGGCTGTCAGCCAAACCAAGTCGTTTGACTTTTAAACCGAAGTTTTTCAGGTGCATTTTCTTCATGCTGAGTTCTGTTTCTGTCTGTATATACATCATATTATCGCTTTTCTCCACATATATTACATTCTCCACAAGGTCAGCTATATCGTAGTTTCAATTGTTAGTTTAAGAAATCGTTCTTACGTTTGTCTTCATGACACAGATTCGCTTGATATCTAAATAATAATAACAACGATAAAACAAAACAATTATATCACAGAAAAACTAACCAGACAAAACGGTGTTTGCGTAAAGGTCCTTTCGGATGTCAACATCGCACTTCATAATACTATTGTAGGTAGTTTCATGAATACCGCAAGATTCCATACCGAGGAAGGATGGCTGGAATAAGGCTTCTGGGCATCTGAATCTCTCATTACCAATAGTGATAACCTACAAATAGTAGGACGTGTAATTAATTGAGGAAACATTTCTTAGTTTATGTTAAATAGGATTTACGACTTTTTTGGACTGACTACTTGACATAAATGTGCAATTGCTAATAATATTCTAAAACAACTTGCTTGTTTGTACGAGGAACTGGGCATGAAACATGAACTTAATTCAATAGTTGAAGTTAAACTATATAGGTTGCAAGGGAAGTAGCCAATCCTCTTCTTTGAAGAAGGGAGAGTTAATAGCGAGGAAGGATTTTATTGACATTATGTAAAATTTCAAAAAGTTAATAATGCAACCTGAAAAGCCAATTTTCGGTAAGTATACTTGTAGGTGAGAAAAATATTAAAGAAAAAAAGATTTTTTTTTTTGAAAAATTAAGAACTCGATTAATACTTGAAAATATGTATAATAATAACTGCCAAGCGCAAAACCTTGAATTTATACATTTTTTAATAAAAGGTAGTAATTGTAGCACATTCTACACACTTTCATCTAAAGCATTCATCCTTAAAGGTAATTCAAGTTTAGAACTAAATTCTGCTCATTATTTAATTGAAGAATTAGACTTTATATACAGAAGACTTATCTGTTACAGAAGACTTATTTAATTACTTTAACGCGTACCTGGTATCGAAATAAGGTGTATATAATCCGTAAAGCTCTGTTGCTGACAATGATAATTAATTTATATTTTACATGAATAAAAAAGAAAGTTGTTATCATTTGCCTAAAGAGTGTACTGGAGGGATGCAGTTTAAGCCCACTCCTGTGAATTTGTTTCTTTTGCAAATGTTTGAGTATCGGATCTGTTAGAATATTTTATTAAGGAGAGTCAAACAGAATTAATGTTTAGTTTGTTAAAATATTAGTTCTGAGTTTAGATTTATTTTCATGACATATACTTATGAGCACAATGGCGGTTAAACAAAGAGTAGAAATTACACCATAAAAGGAGAAAATTACGAGATAAACAAATAAAAGGACAAAATTACGAGATAAACAAAAACAGAATAAAACAAAGCAAAATAAAAGAAATACAACAAATAATACACAAATAAATACTGACACACCAGGAATTTTTACTCATACGCTTTCCCTCATTACGCCTAGAAATCATGGATCCGAAATTGGAAAAAAAACAATCGGTAATAAATTGTGTATTTTTAATTTCATCGTTTCTACTAAGACCAGATTTGTTTATAGCAAGTCTGGCTTCCTAATAGTAAAACTTACATGTAAAGAATAATATAATTCCAATGTATAAAATCAACCTTAGTATACTTAAACTGGAATTACGCACAAATTTAGTTGAATTTTGCCGAAAATCATAGATATTTCTCATTAATTTCGACGGAAATGTTCTATTTCTTCCGTATCTATTCACCCAATGAACAAGTTTAACGACAATATTAGTTCTGATTTTACTTTTTTTGTGTGTGTATGTTACAAGTAGGGTACTAGGAATACATACATGAGAAGGTCAGAGGGCAATCTCCTATCCCAAGACAAAATACCTCTATGTGTCAAAGCTGCTAAAAGATAGGTTTCACATTTTTGTCCCCAAGCAAAAAAAAACTTTGCTTTTAGCCTGCCTATACAAACATTCTTGGCTCTCACCCTCTTCAAACTACAAAAAAATGTAATATTATCTGAGGGAAAAAACTAACTGGACAGTAGAATCCCAAGGCATCTCAGCGAAATATGTCAAACGAATCAAAAAGATAAAGACCAGTCAAAAGAACAGGCCACAATACTAAAATAAGCAATTAGCCTGCTTATTTAGTAGCATGTTAGATTTTTTAGGATACTTACCTGACCGTCAGGGAGCTCATAGCTCTTTTCAAGAGACGTTGAGCTGGCCGCAGTTGCCATCTCCTGCTCGAAGTCCAAAGCAACATAGCAGAGCTTTTCTTTGATATCACGAACAATTTCTCTTTCAGCAGTGGTGGTAAAGGAATATCCTCGCTCGGTTAGGATTTTCATCAAATAATCGGTTAAATCTCGACCAGCAAGATCCAATCTCAAAATTGCATGTGGAAGGGCATAACCTATAATGGTTAAGGCTATTATTATAAAATAAAGGAAAGAAAGACAGTAGAGGTGTAAGGTGACCGTTTGAAAACACAGAACTGGTTTTGCTTTTCAAAACCTCTAGCTTTTAATGTCTTCCGAAAAGAAGATATCTAGAAGAAACCAAATTAATGACGATAAGATTAATTGGAGATCTACAATATTACTTCTATTTCCCATTTGATAGTGAATCAATTCATTTGGCATTCACCTTATTTGCTGGACGGGAATGGGAATAATTCCGTTGTTGCTTTTATAAACCTCAGTGTTCTTTCTGCGCAGGGCATGCACGAACCAGGAGTAAAACTGAGAGAAGAGCAATGGCTTCTTTCTAATGTTCAGTAGGTCCTAAAATGTTTTCAAGAGGGATTTCAAGGTACTGAAAAAAAAAACCTAGTCAGAAAGCACCGTGCCTTGTAGATCTACAGTGGGTAGAAATTCCTTATAGGCTACTTCCCCCTCCCCCAAAAAAATTGCTATTGACTTCTCCCCAAATGATGGTGCCGCGGGTGATATTTCCATGTATACCCAACATAAGTACAGACATTCTATAAATTTAGACGTGGCCATACATTCCAATTCAGATAGCCTTCGTCTTATATACATTAAACAGCATAACTAGTTTTAACTTCATACGCCCACCTAAATTTAAAAACAGCTCCAAATTTGGACATCTTTATTCCAAGCCAAATTAGGAAAGGCAGCGACTGGCAAGAAAGTTTTGACCATTTATACTTTTGCTCACAGATGTCTGAATTACCAAATTTAGCAATCAAAAAACACTACACAAAAAATAGCTCTATTAGAATAAATTGTGTTACGTCAACAAAATGGCGCCTAGTCCGGCAAAATGCATAATTTAGCAGACTAGCTAATCCTTATGAAGTTCCTATAAACTGAAACCATCATAATTGCCAATAGAAAAATTAACTGTATTGGGTGCGTAATTTTCATTAGTCTACCCCCCCCCGTCCTTGTTGCAAAACAAACAAGGAGAATTTTAAGTGATATCTATATTTTCTGAATTAGTTTTAGTCTTTAAATTTGTTACAAAGTAATACACTTTTCGAATCACAAGAAAGAGTAAATAGGAACAGTAAAAATGCAAAGTGAACCAGAAATATTGAAGCAAATAGGTTATCAAAAAGGAAAATATATAAAAAGAAGAGAAGTATCAAGGGGAACTGATCAGAAACCCACAATATTCGGCAAGCCGAGTAAATTGTCTGATACAATTTAAACAAGAATATAGCCTACATAGTTAAAGTCGGGTTATTTTTTCAATAATTATAGCCGATTGCAACAGAATACCGCCCCTTTAAAGCTGTTTGAGACCCTCTACGTAAAGAAACCGTACTGTCGAAATTCATAAACATTTCACTGTTAGTATACTATGGTCTATTCCCAGTTTTTAACTTCGTTAATCCCAAGGAAAAAACTTAAAGAGCGTAAGAATTTACAAAGAAAAGATTATTTATATTATTTTTTTCACCTTCGTAGATGGGTACGGTATGTGAGACACCATCGCCAGAGTCGAGAACGATACCAGTAGTTCTGCCAGATGCATAGAGGGAAAGGACGGCTTGGATGGCAACATACATGGCAGGGGTGTTGAATGTTTCGAACATGATCTGTAATAGAAATGACTTATATACACTTGGACGGGATTATTTACAAAATGGCAATCATGAAAATCCCAAGTTCTGTGGAATTTACAATTTGTAGTAACACCGCAACGCCCTGCTTCGAAATCGAGACATCTTTCGAACGACGGTCCTGCCTCCTGGTTTCTGTTCAATACCAATTCTAACTATGCTCCTCTACTGAGGTATTTAAATTTGCACCAAGTTCATCTGAGGTCAATATGAACCAGTTTATGGTAGCTGTCTATTATTCAGAACACACTCAAGAAGTTGGATTTGCTTGATCTCAGCAAACCGGTTTTTCTCTCGCGTTCGGTTATAATTAGCTCCTTCTATCGTGAAATAAACTACGATACAGGTATATTTTAATGAAAAATTTAATACATAGAGGTGGTTAGGTATTTAATATAATGCGTTCTGGGTGGCCTGCTTTCCATAATTCTATGATGTAGTTTCCATTATTTTATTAATAAAGTATTGTATTTTCATCCTATTTTGGTATATTTCATTAGAATTAACCTAACTTCACTTCTTGGGTGTGTTCTGAATAATGGACTGTATCTAGTTCATTTCGGAGGTAGGTCTGGGAGTCTTGAGAAAACAGAAATAGCTGGCAAGCAATAGGAACTATGAGAACGTCGCACATATCTTGGATTTTCCAGGTGAGTGTGCACCCAACGACCCCCAACATAAGTGCGCAAGTCATCTATAAGGCATCAAATTGTGGAAAAACATAAATTAGTTAAAAATTTCATAACATAAAATTTATAATGCGAAAAATAGGAAACATACTAAAAAGAGAACAAAATTTTCTCGATCAAAAACAGCAATTTGGAATGGGATAGGGAAAGCTAAAGAGAAATTATTTTAGAAAGATTTTCATTTTTTTTAAATTATTGTAGATAGTATTCACGTAGCTTGAAATAAAACTTTTATTTTAAGTAATGAAAATTGAAAATCTGAAAATCTTTTGAAAGTAATCTGAAATCGACTTCTGATTTGAGAGTTATTGGCACACTTAAGAGACCTCGATTAAGAAGATATTCGTATACTTATTTCAGTACTTAAATGAAATTAAATCTATTTAAGGGGCCTTCGATATTTCATTAGCCGAGGACCCCCACAAAACCTTTGCACTTGCAAGCATATAGGTTTAATTTCGCTTCTCATTAAAAATGAATAAACGACAACAAATATTTTTTGTACTGAGTTCCACTTTCCATAGCCTATATGCAAGATATGGGAGACTGACTGACACATCACGCTTCTACATAAAATGTTACTTATTCTAAGAAATTAACTTCCTTACAGTTTTAAAATACCCAAAATTTGAAGTTGGTGAGAAAGATAATTAATTCATGGTCTATTTACAAACGGAGTCACTGAACGAGCACTGAGATGGTTATAACAGATGATAGGAATTTGCAAAGCCTCAAAGGCAAACTTATTAACATTTCACGTAGCAAGAGTCCAGAATTTTAATAATCTCACGGACAAGCTATCATTCTCAACTTTATACTGAGTAAACAACTAAAATGAGATCACCCATTTAACGACAAAATACAAAAAAAGCTTCAGCGGCTTGTGAGATTCTTTTACTTTTATAGACTTGAGTAGTAGCCTAACTCCCGAAAAATCATGACTTTGAGTAAAATTTAAAAAATTAACTAATTCTATTTATGCCCAACAAAATTTCAAAATTTTGCGCTGAAAATATACTAGCAATTTCCTCCGACAATTTATCATTGGAAAAACACCTCAACAATTGATTCTATCCCAGTGCGATGCGAAATATAGGTCATTTTCAATTAATCCCTTTTGTCTCGCAAATAATCACTTGTTATACCGCTTTTACAGTATTAATTCTCATTACCGGATATAACTTTTACGCACAAGACTTAAAAAACGGCCTTTCTTTACCGAAGAAATTAATTTTCTTAACAATGAAAATTGTTTCTTATATATTACAATTATTGAACATTGCGATGGAACAAAAACACTTATTTTGAACCGATCCGCAGTGGCGAAGTAGTTTATAACTAACTAATCACCATGCCATTTCGCTTAACTAAACAAGTTCTTAAGGGCCTAATTTTCTGCAACTCCTTGGGCCAATGGTTGCAGAAAGTTTTTACTAAGACAACAGAAGCACGCGTGTAACCAGTAGACAAAATAAGCCTTTTACTTAAAAGCAAAATAAAAAAAAAGAAACCATAAATAAGTAAAATATTAAAAAAATGACATTTACCTGAGTCATTTTTTCTCTGTTGGCTTTTGGGTTAAGAGGAGCTTCTGTGAGTAAAACTGGATGCTCTTCTGGGGCAACGCGAAGTTCATTGTAGAAGGTATGATGCCAGATCTTCTCCATATCGTCCCAGTTGGTGACGATACCGTGTTCAATGGGGTATTTGAGGGTGAGGATACCTCTCTTAGATTGTGCTTCATCTCCCACATAACTGTCTTTCTGACCCATACCCACCATGACACCCTAAGAAAAACCACGATCCTTTCAAATGAAATAAATAGTAAACACCATTTTTCATATGGGGGAGGGGTCAGTGGGAAAAATAATAGCTTATTCTCTTTAACCGCAAAATCTTACCGACAAAATCTACAAGAAACGAAAAGCGATATATTCTCTGACGGAAGTAAAAACAGACACTTGTACAATAGCTCAGACGATGACACACACTGCCACTTTTATTCAATTTATTCAGTACTACAATAATTACATAGACTTAAGCGCTAGAAATCCCAAGAAGCATAGCTTGTGGAGGACCTCATATCAAACACAAAATTCTTACAAAACAGGACAAATCAGGGGAAAAAAAATAATACAACAATAGCTCGAAAATATAACCCCAATACAAGAAAAAAAAACAACTGCTTCACAATAACCTTATGCTTAAATTTCTTCAAACTGAAAATTTCCTGTTATTCAAATAAATTCCAAACCGTTAATAATAATAAAAATTTTCAGATGCATGTATCAAGTTTTCAAGCAAGAACAAACCCATGGAGACTTTTGAGGCTGTCCTCCTGAAATACCCATGTATTCACTATTTTTCCTATAATTGGCATTTTGAGCTTTTCACAAACTTGAAACCCCCTCCCTCACAAGAAATTCCCGTGCACACCTTATGTGATTAAAAAGGAGAAAAATGTAATACCAACTAGAATCAAAAATATTTCAATAAACAGATATGCTGTTGAAATTAAATAAGCATATTGGTTTGCTTCAGAAAACTTCTTTGATGTTAAACTGGCCGTTATCCCATTTTAAGTTGAGCGCACTCAGTCCTAAATATTTTACTAAGTTTTGTGAACTAAAGGACTGAAGTATCTAACTCCTCGCGCCATTTAAATTTGTCCGTTACAACATCAGTTGGTAAACCGCTTGAAGCTCTATTTAGGTATGTGGGTTTTTAAAGTAGCATAAGGTTCCAACTTCCAGTGAAACCAAGTGCTTAATTTTTATAGGAATCGGAAATCGATGCGTTCAGGATGATGCTCCAAAATAAGGGGAAAAGAGACCTTATGAATCATCACTAGACTTTCCCTATAAGTAAAATTCACTTTCACTTGCATAGTAACAGACGGATGACAGCATTTTGTTTGTACTTTGTTGAATAACAATTACTTAAAACAATTTAACAGTTCCTGATTAAATTGAAATTAAAAAAAAGCTTCTGTTATACTTGATGGAAAAAAGATTACACAGATTTATAAGAAAACAAAATTAAGATATTTAATAAGTAGCCGGGCAACACGCGAGAAGTGAAGTTTGATTAATGCTAATGAAATAAAACGAAATATGATAAAAATAGGATAGTTTAGAAACAAATTTGGGATATATATTTGCACATTAGGGGGTGAGGGTAAAGCAAAGCATATATTTAATACGTAACCTAACCTAGGAACCTTTTTTGCCCGTTTAACCCCAAAAAACTAAAGTTTAAATCTTAGTCACGGAGTGAGCAATAACTCACTATGCAGCGGAAACCTGTTTTTCGATAGTATCTTTGACATTCTATATGCAGTTCTTCTCGCCTGTTGCCCGGCTACTATTGAAGTACCAAAATAAATCCCGAAAGTAGGCCTAGCTGAATAGTAAATGACAAAGCTGTTTTAGTTAAATAAACTTAACTTTAAAAAAGTGAATAGTATCAATTTCAAGACAAAATATAATTAATTTCAAAAGTGTGGAATTATCATCATATAGATCGTGCCAACAAGCTGAAAGTGTCAGCTCCCTTCTTATAACGATTTCGGTAGTTTTTTTTTTAGTAGGAATCGTACATAACAAGGTTAAAATTTAATGTAAAGGCAGGGAGATTAAGGGTGGTAGTCACCCCCCTCCGTATTCAGGATAATCCTAAACATGATGTAAAACCGCGCATTAATTAAATATGAAAATAATTTTCTCAAGTAAAAGTAGATTGGTGTTTAAAACTTACAGAAGTAGTCGTAAGGCTGTTAATTAACCTACGAGATGCCACCTCCAAAATCCCGTGCTTTAACACTAAGGTTGAATTTTTTTTGTAACTGCTACTAGAACGAACCTGTAATACAACAGCTATCTGACTGAAGATTTCTTTATCCTAATATCCTGGGAATAAAAGGCTTATTTATACACACTTGCTATAAACAATAAAAGTTTCAGTTCAATTTTTTTAAAGGCAATCGGTAAATAAAACACTTGCAAGTGCTACATTTATTGCAACCAAAAATGCTTAGCCTAGTCCAGCGACGATTCTGGCTTCTCTTGCGCCTGGGCAAAATATTGATTAACGCCCCAGTAAAATTCCACTTTAGCTACTTTTGACTATCTTGGAAAGGTTAGGAAAAATGAAACTTTCAGGGATGGGTCTACAGGATAAAGTTTGTCCCGGGTTAAGTTTAAACTTACCTTTCATCTACATCATAAATAAAATTTACCCCCCCCCTTAATGTGCAAATATATAACCTGAATTGGTATATATAGGGGAGGGGGTAAAATTCCTTTCCAACAAAAACGATTATTATATTTGGAAAGAGCATAAAAAAGGTATCGAGCGGTATGTTTCCTTTATTCGTAAGTCAAAAATATGGACTGCGAAAAACTTACCAAAAATGGTAATGAACAATATGATAAAAATTAAAATTTTGGATTCAATTTAATTATACTTTTTGTCAACTGTGCCCTCTCTACTTTATTTAATAAAAATAAAATTAAAAAAATTACAAAATGACTAGACTATAACCATTTAAATCATTTATTCGAAATTTTGCACCCCTAACATTTCAGCACCCGGGGCAAGTACCCATCTGTAACCCCTAAAACTGCATCTGACCTAGCCTAGTCACATTAGCATGAGAAGCAAAGGGTTGACTTTAGGACAATTTCTGTTCACTCGAATGTTATTGAAAAAAATTATTTTTTAAGCTAAAATTACAAAATACTACTGAAAGTAAAATTGCATAAGCATGTAGGCCTAGGCCTAGTGGCTTTTCACTAGGCTAACTCGGAAAATTGTTCAGCTAGTTGAACTAAACTTTCAGGAATGGATCAATAGCCCTATTAAGAGTCAGGAAAGGTCAATAGAGCTCCCTTGAAAATACTTTCCCAGACCTTTTGAGTGTCTAAAGCACAACAGCCTAATAGGCCTAGGCTACACAAAAAAAGCTTAGGCCTACCTGATGTCTAGGACGGCCGACAATGGAGGGGAAAACGGCACGAGGGGCATCATCTCCTGCAAATCCAGCTTTGCACATGCCAGAGCCATTGTCAACAACCAATGCGGCAACTTCGTCGTCACACATTTTTATTTAAAGTTGGAAATGACTTAAGTAAACCTGAAAAATTTAAAGACTTTAAACAAACTAGAGGATGTAGGCTAGGGTATTTCAAAACCTAACATAAGCTAGACAAGTGCATTGATTGGATTTAGCGAGTTGTCATGGGTGTACATGGGCACCCATAAGCTGAATTCCCGGGGGGGGGGCAAACTTCGTATAATTGCTACTTTTAATGCTATATAATAGAAATCTCAGAACAAAAATATGAAAATAAGGCAGCATCATTCAGCCAAGGGGGGGACAAGAGCCCCCCCCTCCCCCCCCATATGGGTGTAGCCCCATTATTTTTATTGGGGATTGGCAAGAGGGGTCCATATCCGGATAGTCCAGCTATACAATAATAATTACAATATTTTTTTCTCAAAATTATTCGATGCCTCTACTAGTTGCTTCCAGTTTAGCTGAACCCTCTTCCCTAATTCCTAAATTAGGCCTTTCCGTGACGATAAAACAAAAGTTCAAAATAGGGATAAAATCCTTTTTAATAGACAGTGTATAGAAATTCACAAAAAATACCAGATATTCCGGTCACATATAGCCAACAGTGACTGTCATCAGTAGGCTAGTAAAACTACTGATGACGGGATAACTGTACTGTTACCAAATCTTAGGCTATGATTAAAAAGGAAGTAAAGATAGGCTATTGTTGATGCTTCAGTGAATTACCTAGGACCTAGCTTACGAAAACTTATTATCTCAGCGAAATATAGGCCTATCTACGTTAATGAAATTGAGACAGATCCTCCAGATTTGTATCCTACTCGTGCTGCATTATTAAACACTTATTCACGAAACATCATATACGCTAAAACAACTAATTTCATAAAGCTCATAATTCCTCATACCTTAATACAGAACAGCTAGAAAACGACTAACCCGATTTTAATACTCGTTCCTTGTCTTTGATTGCGAAGAGCTGGGCAATACCTTATATGGTCATATTTTTGGGAGCTGACGTACCATCATTCTGAAATAATAGGAAGCGAGGAGCTGACAACTTTCTTTAAAGCAACTAGTGGGATAAGAAGTTTGTCTGAGAAACTAGTCCAATAAGAAGTTTGGAATTGGATTGACGATGACGACATCAGGAAATCTACAAATGCCTTAATTTAGCCAGACTTGTGTACTTTTATAGACTAGTTGATCAATAATACCGCGTTTGCTTTTGGGGTTTTATTGTCAAAACGCCAAACGAACCAGCCAATTGAAAACCCTGATTTTTCCGTGCTGTGTTGAAAAAATACTTTCATAAATTTTTCTTGTTTGATGAACATATTTTTTTTTCTTAAAACCTCAATATGGAAACGCGGCTTAAGAAACTACGAATCTGAACATTTTTTCCCGTCAGGATTTAATGTGTCTCCAAGAACTCCATAAAAAAAATGTTGATGTAGCATTTAGACTCCAGAAATGAGCATTATCTAGGGTTTTTACACCTCCAGTATTTTCGGCGCTGTCGGTGTAATTCAAGGGCGCCGGCAGAAAATTTTCCAGGGGGGCCAAACGCCAAAATATCAGTGGTGGTTGGGTGACGAGGAAAATATTTCAGAAATTTTTTTTCGTAGGAATAAGTTTATTTTTAAATAATTTTAGGAAAAACCTCTCAGATAAAAATAGCAATTAAATTGCATGCTAAATGAAACAAAATACAGTAAATTTTAGACAACAAGGATTCCTGGTAAATTTATTTAACCAATAATATATTTAATTACTATGCGTTTAATCTTAATAGAAAATCAATCTCAAACCGAAATTCCAGAGAAATTTATTGCTTCCGTAAATTATAACAGATGTAGACTTGTCTTTGTGCAATTTTCTATGCCTTAGAATAGTTTACAGAAGAAGTAGAGATACTCAAAATTCCTCCTGTCTGCATATAAACCACGTTTTGATTTTATAACGGCCATGTAAAATGTACCTATTTCATAAAAGGACAATTCTCCCTCCCTCGAACTTAAATCCCTTATATATTCAGACATTTAAAAAAATAGAGTAGCGAAAGAAAAACAAAATTTAAACTTACTGTCCAGATGCCAAATTAACCCTGTTTCTTTTTAGTTTCCTATTCAACTAAATAAAATGAACAGGTTCAAAGAAAATTCTGTCATAAGAGAATCTTATCAAATAGTTAGTGATAAAAAACTGGAAGTAAAAAGTGACTTGGACCAATATTCACCAAAACTAAAAATGTAATTCTCGTGACAATTGCTACATTGACAGTAATGGCTTTTTATGCTGCCTCTAAATATCTAAAATTCTTTCAGTTTATTGTTACCCACCCAAAACCAAAAATCTGAGAAAATTTGCCTGATTTTTGAAAAAAGGGGAAACACCCCCCCAAAAAGCAGGCGATCTTATTGAAAATCTCTTAAGAGATACATCATATCAGAGAACCTTACCATAGAGGTTTCAAGCTCTTATTTTCAAAATGTTGAATTTTGCAATTTTTGTTTGAGAAGAAACATCGTCGATGCATGTTTATGTGTTTTGTTTTTCACAGGGGTGATTATATCAAACCGAAGGTCCAAAATAATTGGGAAGGAGCTCATTCAAACTTGAATTTAAAGCTCTTTTTTAAGTGACCATACAGACTGGGTCAGGGGAAAGTCTTGCTTTCTTGCTATTTTAGGGCACCAAACTACGACTTTACCCCGAAGAGGACGAATTTGCAATCAATTTAGAACTCTGAGAAGCTAATTGATTTAAAAGTATCAATAACTATATTTTATGCTTCCCAGTTGCTAAAGAAGTAATGCCACACGGTGGCAGTAATGGATTCAACACAGCCGATTCGCTGCATTTGTAATGAAATTAGGCTACTTTTGGTGATCTGTAATTGTGTATTAGCTATACTGAGGGGGAGTGAGCCATTGTCTAGAGCCGCGTTTTCAGGCTCAGCGGGTTTGAACACGGATAGTCCTCGTCTAGTTTCAAATTTCTAGATTTTCGTCTAGTTTTGTCAAGTTTCAGCGAGTTCGAAGCTTCAACCCCGTGTTTGATGCACTAGATGCAGTGCTGCACAACGCGTGATGCACTAGACACGAACAACCAGTGTTTAAAGACGGGTTGTTCACGGATCAGCAGGTTCGAACAAGGGTTGTTCTCGTCTAGGGCATTAAGCATTTTGCATCAGTGTATCTAGTGTATCAAACACGGGGGTGAAGCTTCGAACCCGCTAAAACTAGACAAAACTAGACGAAAAACTAGAAACTTGAAACTAGACAAGAACAACCCGTGTTCGAACCCGCTGAGCCTGAAAACGCGGCTTAGGTGGGGGGGATAGGGTAGATTCATAAAAACGTACATTCAAATGGACAAACTACTTACTCTCCATAAGGCTTCAGATAAATGTTGAAAGAGGTGGGGAGGGGAGTAGGAATTAATTAAATTGTTTCTCTTTTCGTCTAAAACGTGAAATTTCCGTATCTACAAGCACAGAGGTGGAAAATGCAAGGCAGGTTATTCTCAGCCCCGCCAGGAAATTTCTTTGGGATGACAAATACTGCTAGGAACTTAGTTTTCGGCAATTTTAAATGGTGTTATTTTCTTTTTCTGTTTATATGGAGTACTTTAATGTATTCAGACAATTGTATGTAATGTATTCATCGATAAGAAATCCTATCGTAGAGGTTATAATGGCTTCAGTTATGTAGAAGATCAAAGGTCTCACAGAATTTCAATCTTACAAACAATAATACTCCTTTTCATCCAATCGAAATTCTTTAGTAATAACATTAACAAGGACTTTTTACCAGACTTAATATTCATCGCCAATTTTTTAAGTATGGTCAAATTTTATATAGAATTGATATTGAAAATTTAAACGTAGGACGATACTAATGAACGTACAATTATTGAATTGCATATTTAAAAAGGGATTAACTAGGGATTTAAGGGACTGGTACCTCAAATTATATCCTGGTTAGGCCTGAAAACAATTTAGAAAACAAATAGAAATCAAATAAAAAAAGAGCTTTTCAAATGAAAGCAAGGAACAAATTTGAAACCTATTTGAACAGATTACTCTTTACATGAAGGGGGCTGTCTCCTCCCTAGCTCCTTACTCCTAAGTGTGAAGTTTGGGCTTTTCAAATTTTAAAAGAAACTTTGCAATTGGAAGAATAAGATCTTTCAAAGCACTAAAAAACTGTTGTTTAATGAGCACGGCGTTGAGAAGAGGGCAGTCCCCCTTATATACAGAGCAATTTATATTTGTTTTAATTTTTAAACTTGCTCCTTACTTTATTTGAAAAACCTTTTTTATTTTTTTAACTACATTTCATGAAACTGTAGAGTTTCATGAATACACAGAAAAAAGATCAATATTTCAATTTTCAATGATTTCTGTTTGGATTTTGATTGGTAATCAAACAGTTCGTGGTAACGAACTGTAAGTAAGGAGCGACCCGGTCAAAAGTGACCGAAACTCTAAAAACGATTTTGATAACAATAGATACATCAAAAGAATTGTCTTTTATACTGATTTGAAATATATAAGTTTCATTAAGTTTAGTTATACCCATCCAAAGCTAGAGATTGAGAAAATTTGTCTGATTTTCGAAAAAAGGGTGAAAGACCCCCTTGAAGTCATAGAATTTTAATGAAAATCACAACATCGGATTCAGCGTATCTAAAAACCCTACTGTAGAGGTTTCAAGCTCATATCAACAAAAATGTGGAATTTTGTAATTTTAGCCTGAAGAAAGATCACGGACGCGTGTTTATTTGTTTCTTTGTTGTTTTTTTTTTTTTTTTTTTTTTAATGAGTGATCGTATCGATCCAGAGGTCCTAAAACGTTAAGAGAGTGCTGATTTTAAAGGAAATGAAAAGTTATAGTACCCTTCTAAAGTTACCGAAAAATTGGAGGACAACTAGGCCCCCTCCCACTCCACTTTTTTCACAAAATCGTCCGATCAAAATTTAGAAATAGCTTTTTTGTTCAGCATAGTTGAAAGGCCCAATAACTTTGTCTTTAGCATAAAATAACCTCCTAAAACCCCCGAGAAAACGTTTTAAAGCTATAAAATTTACCCTTAGCTTTATATGCTATTAGAAAGTATGTATACATTTTTCGGGTGGGAAAGAGAGGACAAATGTTTCAATTGGAAGATTTGACACGGGTAGAACGTCACTTAGATAGGGAGGTTCCCAGGGGGTGAAACTTTCAGGAGAATTTTGCACTGGGTGAATTTGCCAGAATTCCTACACGGAATTTATTCATATATCTTGCTTTTTCTTTATCGATTCAACTTTAGTCGTGGAGATGTTAAAGGTAATTATCCGGGGTAAATTTTCGCCAGGATTGAATTACCCAGAGGATATTTCAATGAGAAGGGGGATTTTTCGGTGGAGGAGAAGCCAGGTATCCTGGCATTATTTAAAAAACAATCAGAAATTAAATAAAAAAACTTTTTTCAATTGAAAGCACCTTTCAATCCTTTTTCAATCCTTTTTTTTTAAACTTTTTTCAATCCTCAGCACCTCGCTCTTTATGCTAAAATTTAAATTTTGTCCCAATTCTTGTTCTTTGTCCCAATTGTTTGTTCAAAATTTATGTTCGTTTTAAGTTTCAATGTTGCTCCTTACTTTCAGTAGAAAAAACTGATTTTTTCTATTATTTAATGAAGCTTAGAGACAAACATTTTTCTAAAGACAATGGAAAAAAAATATGTAAACTAAAGTAAAAGTATATAAGAATGAAAAAAATGAATTAATCACAAAAAATACACAAAAAATTTGACTACTTTCAAAAGCTACAAGCAAAAGTGGACGGCATATTTTTTTTTTCCCCCGAAATTGCCCCTTATTAAGTTATTTTCCTTGCGTTTTATATAATTAAACGAACTTTCTTGTGTACTAATAACTGCACTAACTGCTAATGAACAAATACAAATATAGGATCAACATAAAAGCTGATTCTTTGATTTAATGTTATCAATAGCTAGGCTCTTATGCTTTCGTTATTGACAAGGATCGTTATTTACTTACCATTAACTAAAAAAAAAAACTTTCCGAAAAACAAGTTTTTCTAAGAAAAGCAAAGGTAATTTTAAACTCAAGATCAGGAGATAAAAATACCTTTTAAAATGCAAATTCAAAACGACCAGAAATTACTATTAAAGAATAAATGAATCCCAAAACGAAAAGAAATTAAATAAACAATCATAGCAAAAACATACAACAAGTAATAATAAAAATGAATAAATAGATCTTAAAGCGAGTAATGCTTAGATTGAATATGAAAATCAAGCTTATAAAACGAAAAAAAAATATTTTCCTATTGAAGCACAAATAAAACTCAAAAGGAAGAGAAATTAAATCAACAATCAATGCAAACAAACATACAGTAGATATTAACGTAAATGACTAAATACATCACAAAACGAGTGAAACTTAGATTGAATATGGAAATTTAGCTGGAAACAAACAAAAATCACCACAAACAAGAGTTTGGGTATGACCTCCGTCTCTCACTGTAAAAGTCTAAAACCTACTGCGTCATTGGCGCTTTACTTAAAACCAATTTTATGACAAATATTTTCTTTGGTACTTAATATTGAAAATAAACATTAAAATTATAGTAAAAATCTAAACTGCTAAGCTTTTACCGATTAATATCGATACACACCAAACATTAAGTTTAAAATATTAGCTCTTTTTAAAGTTGTTCAAGACGAATATAGTTTCACTAAGAACAAGTGTTTGGATACTGCCTCCTTTTCTAACTGTAAATAAATACCACAGTTTATAGAATTAGTTTTAGTTTAAAAAAATTCCTTATTTTCACAAATTTCATCAACCCCCCGCCCCCTTGTTTTTTATAAAATCCTACATAGGCCAATCAGTTGAGTCCACTGTTTGTAAATAATAGATTAGGTCATAATTTGTATATAAATTAAGTCATACCTGTGAGATGGGACACTTGCAAACCACTTGGCTGGCTCACCAAGTTTTTTTCTGCATTCACAATTATGAATGATACAATTTCGAACAATCTCTCATTGATTGACGCATACAGACTAACCCGCTAATCCATGAATAAGTGGGAGGAGCTTTTTGTTCGCACCGAGAATGAAGACCAAAAATGATCTGCGATAAACTTACTGGATAATTCTATAAACTGTGATAAAAACCAAAGGCTTAAAGCGTCATTGGCGCTTAACTGAAAGCGAATTATATTCCAAATATTTTCTTTTCCAGTTCTTACAGAATTGAAAATAAGAATAAAATTATAGTGAAATAAATTTTCGAACTGATGGATCTTTCAATAATTAATATCATTATACATCAAATATTCAATTTGATGTTGTTTTTACTTTCCAAGACTGTTAGAGAAGCATGTAGTTTTCAATAAAGCGCCAATGACGCAGTAGGTTTTAGACTTTTACAGTGAGAGAAGGAGGTCATACCCAAACTCTTGTTTGTAGTCATTCTTTGTTCGTTTCAAGCTTGATTTGCATATTCAATTTAAGTTTCACTAGTTTTAAGATTTATTTATTAAATTACATTAAAATCTATTGTGTGTTTGTTTGCATTGATTGTTTATTTATTGTTTATTTATTTGCATTGATTGTTTTATAGCGCCAATGACGCAGTAGGTTTTAGGCTTCTGCAGTGAGACGATACCCAAACTCTTGTTTGTAGTTGTTTTTATTCGATTCAAACTTGATTTGCATATTCAATTTAAGTTTTACGCGTTTTAAGATTTATTTATTCATTTAATTGTGGGTTTGTTCGCATTGATTGTTTATTTAATTTCTTTTCGTTTTAAGTTTCATTTATACTTTAGTACCAAAATATTTTTTTTTGTTTAAAGCTTGATTTTCATATTCAATCTAAGCATTACTCGCTTTAAGATCTATTTATTCATTTATATTATTACTTGTTGTATTTTTTTTGCTAGGATTGTTTATTTAATTTCTGTTTGTTTTGGGTTTCATTTATTCTTTAATAGTCATTTCTGGTCGTTTCGAGTTTGAATTTTAACAGGTATTTGTGTCTGCTGAGCTTAAATTTCAAATGGACTTTACTTTTCTTTGAAAAGCTTATTTTTCGGAAAGTTTTTATTAATTAATTTTTGTTCTTTTTTTATTACATAAAGTTTCAAGTTCTTATGGCATGGGGGGGGGGTGCTTATTGTGCCATTATTCTTGACTATAAAAAACGGATCTAGAAGTTTCAATTGAAATCGAATGAGGCTTTTTTCAAAGTCTACACGATTACCTCTTTGATAAAAACCTTATATATGAACAATAGACAGCTTGCATAACTTGTGGACAACAATTGACAACAATGAATGGATTGAAAAAATAGCTCCAATATAGGGGGTTTAGACCATTTCACTTGCTGACACAAAGGGATCAGGGCTGTTTGGAATTAACCTTAATAGGAGTTTGTGTGCCAAAGCACTTTTGCATCTATCACAGAGTATGTATTTAAACCTTATAATTTGACAAATATAATAGATTTCCTATGTTTTCTTCACATACAAAACCCCTTCCCATAAGTTATAAACCCCCTTAATAAGTTATGCCCCAGGCCATAACTTACAACGCCTACCCGTGGGCCCTGGGGGGCTGTGTCGACACCGGAGTTTTTTGTTATCAGAACTTTGAACTATTTTTAACAAAATGTCTATCTCAAAATTTTTATCTGATGCATTTTGGGCGTGGAAGAGGTAGAGGGGTTAGTTGCCCTTCAATCTATTTTGACTCTTAAAAAGTGAACAAGAACTTTCAATTTTCAATCAAATGAGCCCTCTCTAAAGTTTATACGAGTATCCCTTCCATAAGAAATAATATGAAGGATTCGGAGAACCGTTAAATTACAACCCTTGCCCTGAGGGCTTTGGGGGAGTTGTCATCCTCAAAAACCTAATTTCCAGAACTTAAAACTACGTTTAATAAAATGGCTGTCTTAAAAATTTGATTGGATGTGTTTGGGGAAAAGTTGGGCGTGAGAGAGGGGTTAGTTGCCCTCAAATCACTTTCGACTATTACAAAGGGCACTAGCCCTCGGAATTTCCAATCGAATGTGCCTGTTTTGAAGTTTCTACGACAACGCCTTCTATAAAAACCTTATATGCCCCCAGGGCGTAACTTGAAACTCTTGCCCTGAGGGTTGTGGGGGAGTGTCTTCCTCAAAAATATTTTTTCAATCTGGAAATCAACTACGCTGAATAAAAATGGCTATCTCAAAATTTTGATTGTATGTGTTTGGGGGAATGGTGGGTGTAGGTGGGGGGGGGGACTAGTTGCCCTCCAGTCACTTTCGACTGTTGATAAGGGCACTAGCAATTTGAATTTCCAATTGAAAGGACCCTTTTTGAAACTTCTACGTTAACACCTTCTATAAAAGCATTTTATGCCCCCATGGCATATCTTAAAACTCTTGCCCTGAAGGTTTTGGGGATTTTACTCCTCAAAAACATGTTTTCTATCTGAAAATCAACTACGCTGAACAAAATGGCTATCTCAAAATTTGATTGGATGTGTTTGGGGAAATGGTGGGCGAGGGGGGGCTAGGTACCCTCCAATCAATTTCGACTATTAAAAAGGGCACTATCCTTTTGAATTTCCAATCTAATGATCCTGTTTTGAAGTTTCTACGACAACGCCTTCTATAAAAACCTTATAGGCCCCAATGGCATAATTTAACACCTTTGCCCTGAAGGTTTTGGGGGAGTTTCCTCCTCAAAAATGTATTTTTTATCTGGAAATCAACTACGCTGAACAAAAGGGCTATCTCAAATTTTTGAAGGGATGTGTATGGGGGAATGAGGGGCGTATGGGTGGGGGCTAGTTACCCTCCAATCACTTGCGACTATTAAAAAGAGCATTAGCCCTTTCATTTCCAATTGAATGAGCCTGTTTTGAGTTTTGTACGACAACACCTTCTATAAAAATCTTGTATGCCCCCCAGGGCATAACTTATTATTCTTATCTGACCTTTGAACTATTTTTAACGAAATAGTCATACGTAAAGGAGTTTTTTTTATATGATCTTTGAGCTATTTTTAACAAAATAGCTACCTCAAATTTTTTATCATTTGTATTTGGGAAAAAAGGGCTTGGGGGGCCAGTTGCCTTCCGATCACTTTTGACTCTTAAAAAGGGAACTAGAACTCTCGATTTCCAATTGAATGTGTCCCCTTTGAGGTTTCTACGACGGCCCCTTACATATGAAGTTCCTCTAGGAAAAAATAAATAAATAACAAATAATAAAACATTGGAGCCGTATGGCCTTTACTATAGAATGCTATAGCGTTGCCTCTGATTCATTACTATGAAGAATTTGATTTTTTGTTTTGTTTTGTTACTCAAACCAAATAATATACAATAATGTTTTTGGAAAACTGGACACGACTCACTCAGTCACAAATTAGAACTTATATTTTCCTTAGAAAGGGTCAAAATCTATTGCCATGCAGCCATAGAATATGGCCAGGCAGCCAGGCAGAATATGCAGCAGCTGGGCTGCTGCATATTCTGTAAATTGTTAATTCAGAATAAGTGCATCCCTAGACTCAGTGATGTAGCTTTCGGTTCCTTAACCAGTTCCGTAAAAGCCAGTTTTGTCCAGCTCCCAACTTTGATGTCAACATTATTAAAAATATAATTTTTACCCATTGTATTTGGTTATAACAGGGTAAAATGACAGAGCTTCTTACTTTCTTTCTTTGGCTCAGAACCAACTTTAAAAAAGCAACGGAAACTACAACAACAAGAAGAAGGTTTTAAAAGGGATTTAATTCCCATCTACGTCTTATAGTAACACAATAGTGGGAAAAAATTCGGAACAAAATCATCAGAATTTTCAGACATCTTTTAAACAAATTTAGGCTTGTGTTTCCCCAAGTTTTCCTAAACCTTTTTCCCCAGAGGGGCTTTCCCCACAGTTTTAGGGGCGCAAATTTGAAATAAATAATCTAGAATTTATAATCATTTTGTAGTTTTCGAAATTTTTTCTCTATTAAAACAAGTTACAGGTCGTAGTTGGTAGTAAGTTACATACTTACTGTAATATTAACGCTTATTACTTTCTGTAAGTATAAGCAAATTGAAGAGGCCAAAATCGCCACTGCTTCCCCCTAGAGGATAGCCCTTGCCCATTGACTATTCAAAATGGATCCCCTCTTACCCCCTCCCTCGCCCCAATAAAATGCTGGAGCTACGCTACTGGTAGGAGCATAGGCCACAAAGTTCGAGCATAAAGGAGGTCAAAAACACGCCAAAAACCTTTGGCCTCTTATTGATTCGGGAATTAAATATTTGAATCATGGCCCAGCGGAAACTTAATAAAAAAAAAAAAGTTTGAAAACACAAGCCCACTGAAAATTGGATCCTTAAGCTACCCAACTAGATTTCCCTCTGATCGGCTTAAAACTTGGTTGTCCATGGTCCTTGAAGACGTCTAAAACCAATAAAAAAGAAGAAAGACATCTCTGATTTATAGGAACGGGAGGCCCTGAAAAAAAAAAGATTCTTCTCGGACAGCTTAACATAAATTGTTTTTAATTTCTTGTATCAACGGGCCCCAATTGCACAAAACAATTGAAACAAAATGTTAATTCACTCGACAATCAGGCACAAAGAAGGCGAAGACACCTGTTTTTTGCTATCGGCTTAAAAATTGTAGGGATCATTGCGTGGCCAAAGATTTTTTCAGATTTCTTGGGGTCGGAGAAGAATTAGGGGGAAGGGTGGAAATAGGTCAAAAGACTTTTCGTCTCTTACTTACTTAATCCTCATGCCGGGGTGGCGTTGAGAGCGTCGTCATCCTTCTCCACGCGGGGCGGTCTGTAACAAGGACCTGTGCATCAGACAGCAAAATTCCAGCTTGCTCCAGAAAACTCCCTAGACTATCAAGCCACAAGAACTTGGGTCTTCCTCTTGGACACTTCCAGCCACTACTGGTTGGTTCAAAGTGGTAAAGAATCCGAGTCGGAGTGTCGGCAGGCAATCGCAAAGGATGTCCAAACCAACGAAGTATTCGCTCATCAGCCAGGTGTGGCAAAGGTGACTGGGGAGTCATACTCAGTAGGCGGTCGTTGCTGAAAAAGTCTGTCCTTCGGATTCCATCAATTGTCCGAAGCCACATAGATTGAAGAGAGTTGAGACGGCTCTGGACAGCTGAAGCTGCAGGCAAAGTTTCAGCTGCCTATAGCAGGACCGAACCGACTGACCGTCTAAGGATCTTGATTTTGGTGGCTCTTTTGATCATTGGATTCTTCCAAACATGGCTAAGTCTACCGAAGATGGCAGAGAACTTGGTAAAACTGGCAGCAACTTCATGGTCGATGTAGCCATCCGATGATAAAATAGAACCAAGATAAGTGAAGTGGTCGACCGGTTCGATTGGGTTTCCGGTGACCAAATAATTAGAATTATCGACGTCAGACTTTGGCTGGACTACCATGACTTTCGTCTTCTTCCAATTAATGGATAGTCCAGTCCTGGCAGCTTTTCCAAGAAGCGTGTTTAGAGCCATGAGCAGTTGCGACTTGGAGATGGTGACTAGTGCTATGTCATCGGTAAAGTCACAGTCAGTGACAATTTTATTCCCCTACTTGAATCCAAAGCTCAACTTCCGGGCTGTGCAAGTCATCACAAGATCAATAATACAGTTATATAGCTGAGGAGCAACTCAACAACAATGCCTGACTTCTGTTTTTACTGGAAAGAGCTGTTCTCACTTGCACACAGCTCTCAGTCTCTTGATGCATGGCTCTGAGTATGCAGACATATTTTGACGGGAGGCCAGTATTAGAAATGAAATTCCACAGATAATATCGACAAACTGAATTGAATGCTGCCTTGAAATCGACATAAGCAATGAAAGGCTGCTGGCAGAACTCGTTCGCCTTTTCGATGAGTTGTCTTATCGAGAATATCAGCTCTGTCATTGATCGGTCGGGCATAAGACCAACCTGATCTACTTTGCGCTTTCATGCTAGGTGTGGAAAACATTGCTTCAACAAAACCATAGAAAAGAGCTTACCTAGTACCATGAGGAGCGTTATCCTTCCATAGTTTTTGCAGTCCCTCCTGGAACCTTTTCTCTTCCAAAGTGGTAGGATCACTCCTATATGCCAGATTTTTGGAATGATCTCTGAGTCCCACATTGCATTGAATAGCATTTGGAGCCATAGCAGGATAGTGCCTTCTCCTTTTTTAAGCAGCTCCGCGGAGAAACCACAGATGACAGGAGCTTTGCCGTTTTTCAGTTTCTTCACAGCATTTTGAATTTCTCCCACTGAGAATGGCTTAATATCAACATTAACGAGGTTATTATAGATCACAGTTTGGGGGATGGCAGGAGTTAATACAGATGAAGATAGAGGGACACGTTAAGCAGAGATGGAAAGTGTTCATTCCAGCTTGAAAGATTAGACACTATGTCTTCAAGGAGCACCCCGTCCACATTTAGTATGCTTTCTATTGGTTGAGCACACTGTACCGAGAGGTCACGTAAGGGTTTGTACACTGCTCCACTGTTGTAAACTGGCAGATTCTTGTATTTCATCAGCTTTGGCGTCAACAAATGACTTGAAATCTCTATAGATCAGCTTATTCCTAACGCAATTGAAATTTCGATAGGTCTTCATAACCTGTGACAGCCAAAGGTTTTTGACCTGAACTTGTAAGCCAAGAGTTGTTAGCTGCGTCGATGGCTCCAGTTATTAACGTGTTTCACATGGTTTTAATATCCGAAAGCCGGAACGCGCTTTCACAACGGTTTTTGATCTCAACTGCATACCCTTCTTTGAGCACAGGAGTATCAAGACCGTGGAGATTAAGCGTTGCAATGCGCTTTTTGACCTTCTGACATTTCAGCTTAACTCGAATTTTTGCAACAAAGTGAATGACCAGTATTACGCTGGTCTGCACCTCGAAACGAGCGGCAATTAGAAACCGACGACCTCTATCGCCGAGAGATGATGATACAATAAATCATTTTCTTTGTGACGCCGTCGTTGCTATACCAAAATACTAGTGAATTTGAGGTCTTTAGAAAATTGTGTTGAAGAAAACAAGCTAATGGGCACAGCAGGGCTGAAACAGACGATTTCAATTGTCATTAGTTACATCCGGGGTAACACACCCCATGATGTATTTTCATATGCCCGTGGGATCGCTAACGGTAGCGTTGAAGCCCCAAGAAAAAGCAATATATCATGGGAAGAGGAAAAAGAGCCTACTTAGTACCTACTGAGTCACCTTCTCAGTAGGGGCCCTCTCCAGGCCACTCAGCGCGTCCCCAGGTTACGGATAGGGGAACTTCATACAGATATGTAGGGTACCTCCAATAAAGGGAGGCAAGAACCAAAGGGGGGACCTAGCCCCTGGGGGTCCATAAACTGAAACCGGGGTACCCTCAACCGGGGGCCATAAATACAGGTGGAGGAGGAAGAAGGCCCCTCTTATGCACACTGAGCAGAGCCCACCGGCGTGTGGACATGTCCTGTTAGTTACAAACCTTCTTCCAGCAATAGGTTAAATTGTATGGTACTGTAGGATAACATCGTGGGAGGATCCTCTTCAGCAGGACAACTGCGAAATATGGGCGGAAGATCCAGATTCGGACAACGGCCTCTGCATGTTGGGTATGCGGTGGCATGCTCCGGCAAACCACTCAGGGGTAGGCGTTCCTGCCCGCAGAACTTGAGAGTAGTAGGTACCGCAAGATGCCGACTTCTGCTTCTATTTAGGTCGCCGCAACCATTGATGAGGTCAACTGTGAGGTCTTGAGACCATTCATCATCTGATGAGGCAAAATCTGTCTTAGGGACCCCTTATCTTGCTGCTTCGGCAAACTATCAATCTAGACAATATGTGCAAAGTTTTCAAACGGAAAAAAAAACAGCCTCGGATCGGACTTCCTTCTAGTAGATGACCAAATGCGCGCCCCAAGAGAACTCTTATAAATAAGTTTACTGTTACACACTGCAATGTACATGGTCTCCGATCCAAGTTAGATCTTCTACAGAATATGATGAATGAGGTCTCTCCTTCTGTCATGTGTGTATCCGAGACCAACCTGAATTCTAGCGTCATTGATAGTGAGATCAGTATTCCTGGTTACACTCTGCTCAGGCTGGATCGCAAAAACCAGAGAAACTCGACTTTTGGTGGAGGTGGGGTTGTTATATACCTTTAAAAATAACATCCCATTTTCGTCACTTTCGATTCCTAGTGATAAGGAAGTCCTTTGGATGAAAGTAAACCTACCAAACAAATCGTTCGTCATTACAGTCTATAATCCACCAAAGATGAAAATCGCCGAATATCTGGAAGGTAGTTTGTAATTTGTGAAGCAAAAGTTCCCTAAATTAGGTATAATAATCCAAGGAGACTTCAACATCCATCATGGCCCCTGGCTGAAAAGTCGTACGACTGATGTGGAGGGCGTAGCTCTGCTAGACCCGAGTCTGGCTTACGCCTAGAACAACTTGTTGAATTCAAGACTTACATCGGCCCTCATGGATCATCAGGCTTGATCTCTTCTTAACTGATCATTCGGATGCCTTTAGTGTTGAAAGCTATCCTTTTGCCAGCGGCCTTGTGGCAGTTATAGCTCGTTGAAATCTTAAAATACCTCCACCAGTAAAGCAACGAGTGGATCATCAGGCAGTATCACCGCACAGACTGAAATGGTCTGCGAAACTTCTTATCGGCAAAGCCGGGGAGTACATTTTTAAAAGAAGCCCCACATAAAGCAGCAGCACTTTAGGAAAAAGTGATTACAGAGGCTGTTGAGCAATTGGTCCCCTCAAAAACAGTAAAAGTATCATCTCGAGTTAAGCCATGGCTCAATGCTGGTTGTAGAAATACAATCAGGGCCAGAAGGAAGGCTCACAAGAGATGGCGTTCAACTGAATCCGACAGGGACCGGGCTGCTTTTATTAGAGCTCGAAACGAGTCTGTTAAAGCTGTAGGTCAAGCTAGAGCGAATTACAGGCACAAGTTTGTAGATAAACTGAAAAGTGCCCCTGCAAAGCGGTGGTGGAGGGTCGTCAAAGAAGCCCTACCGTCATCTAAATTAACATCAATTCTCTCGCTTCATGTTAAAGGGAAAATGATCCAATCAGGCCAGGAAAAGGAAGATGTTCTTGCACAAGCCTTTTCAAAGGTCTCCCGACTTGATGAGTACGGAATCTCCCCTCTCCCCTTTTCGCCACGAACAGATGCAAAAATCACAAGCGTTAACATTACTATTAGAAGGGTTCTCAGAACGTTAAGCCAGCTGGATGTCCCCAAAACTTCAGGACATGACAAGATTCCCATTCTCGTTCTTAAGAGATGTGCCCCTGAACTTGCTGGTCCTCTTGCCTCTCTCTATTGAAACTGCTTTGCAGCGGGATTAATCCCGAAATCTTGGAAAACTGCTCATGTGGTCCATGTTCCAAAGGCAGAGTCTGACATTAATAATGTAGGATCATATCGTCCAATAAGTCTGCTGTTCTCCGAAGGCAAAGTTTATGAAAGCGTTATTACTAAGACCCTTTTCCAATCCCTTAAGTCACATCTGTTGTTGGCAGACACGCAATACGGTGTTCGCAGAAAACTGTCTACCTTAGACTTACTGATTGCGCGGTATCAACAATGGGTTGAACTCCTTTCTCAGGGAAACAATATTCGCCTTCTCTCCTTTGACATTGCAAAAGCCTTTGATCGTGTATGGCATAAAGGACTTCTTTGTAAACTGAAAGCCTATGGAATTCATGGTCGACTATTTGACGTGCTTGCTGACTTTCTTCGTCAACGATCGTTGCAAGTTGTCCTCGATGGCTTCATATAAAAAGAACACCCAGTTTTATCAGGAGTACCACAAGGAATTATTCTTGGGCCAACTCTTTTCTTGGTGTTCATAAACGACCTAGGGGACAACCTTGTGAAAAAACCTCACCACTTTGCGGATGACACAACAATAAAAACATCAATCGCAAAAGACGAAGATCCCAGTGAACCCCACAAGGAGTTTCAGGCTGGCCTGGTGAAAGTTGAGGCGTGGTCAGATGCATGGCTTGTAAGTTTTAACACACCGAAAACGAAAGAGCTCCTAATTTCTATGGCGCGTAATATGAGGGCTCATCCAGATTTCGTCCTCAAAGGAGAGGTAATAACGCGACTTGATAAACTGCGCCTACTTGGAGTTAATTTATCTCCGGATCTCTCATAGACTGAGCATTTCAGTAAAATTAGATCCTCTTGCAACAAGAAATTTGGTGTTATCCTAAGATGCAAAAGTCTTCTTCCTGATGATTTTATTCTGCCACTATTCATTTCATGCGTCAGACCTGTCATGGAATATGCATGTCCTCTCTTTGCTGGTGCACCAAAAAGCCACATCGCTCCACTCCAACATATTCAAAATGGAACAGTGTGTGGAGTAAACTCTGGCAACACGAAAGTTAAACCCCACAGCGGATCCAGGAACGTTTTGATGTGGCGTCCATGTCGGTTTTCTATAAGTACTTGTGTAACCCTCCATCGGAGGAGCTATCAAAGCTCGTTCCTGATAAAGCAAAGCCCTTGCGATCAACTCACCGAAGTACAGCTCATCAGGATTACCTTGAGCAGGGTACTCTTCGCCAAGAATATCTGAAAAGGAGTTTCGCCCGGCGATCGGTTGCCACATGGAATAGATTGCCGGCAGAGGTAATCCCGAAAAATCCTTCCCTTGACGCGTTCAAGAGAAGATATAACAAGTACCTCAGTGTTAGAAAATGAGGTAACTAAAAGAACTAGCGGCAAATCATCATTTGTGATGGAGCCGTGAAGCCTGTAAAAAAAACAAAAAAAAACCGTTGCGTGAGGTCTGTGAAAGACTGGGCCTTATCATCGGGTTCAGCCTCATTTGTTGGCGCATAGCATACAACTACAAAGAATCTTCCATGACGGTGTCTCCAGCGGGCTGCGAGGAGACGCTCTGATATGGCATTATGGGATATAAGTGCATTTCTAGCTCTCTTATGAAGAACTAGCCCACCACCAGCCCTCCTTTTGTTGCCAGTACCTGACCAAATTAGACTGTAATTTTCACTGATGAATTGGTCATCTTTTCCTGGCAAATGATTTTCTGTAACGCCAGCAATAGCAACAGAATACTAGTTGAATTCATTAGCGAGAATTAGCTCAGCGCCTGTAAAATTCAGAGTCAGAATATTCCAAGTAGCAATCTTGATACCACTATTTTCTAGGAGGTTCAGTCTTCGAGTGGTTTAACCACCGTCACCAGGATATCCAGGGACATACTAGGGTTGGCATCGTAAATGGAAAGAAATATCCGGGGCGTAATTGACGCTTTTCATTGCAAGATAGTTTTCCTTGACGAAGCAATTCCAGGGAACAGGGTCCAAGCCTTTGACCCAGCCCTGCTCACTTTATGCGGACTTAGGGCCGGTAACTCTGACCAGAATCTACACAGCAGGTGGGGTACACAACAAGTTTACAGATGCCGTTGTCCATGAATATGGATCTTACACCCTGCCACAGTTACCCTCCTATAGAAGATTGTCCCACGGGGGTGTTCTGCTTCCCCATGCAATTTAACCCATTGCTAGAAGAAGGTTTGTAAGTCACGGGACGTGTCCACATGCCGGTAGGCCTATCTGAGTCTACATTCGAGGGGTCTTCTTCCTCCTCCGCCTGTATTTACGAACCCCGGGTGAGGCGTCCATTTGTTATGGACGCCTAGAGACTAGGCCACCCTTGGTTCGGAACTGCTAGTGAAGGTACCCAACATATCTGTCGGACATTCCCCTATCTGCCACCGGGGGACGCGCTGAGTGGCCTTTTGTCTCTGATCAGTTTAAAACTCATATCCTTAAGTCCCTCAACAAAGGGGTAACTAACAGAACAAAATATGTTTAGGACGCAGGCCCCTTAAAAATGGGGCAAACTCTATTTTCCCCATTTTCTTGAAACTTTAATCTCTTAATTATTGACAAACGGGAACTCAAATGAACAAAATAAATGAAAAAATAACATTGGTTTGTCCGAAAATGAGGCCCAAAAAACAGCCAAAAAGCTTTCCCCTTACTGGCTTGAAATTCAAGCCTTTAAGTTTCTGAGTATAGAGTGGAAAAACTTAAAAGGGTAACTTGAAGGGTAAAAAAACGCCATGGCCAATAATAGCACCAAAGAACTGGCTAAAGAGCAGTTTTATATCAACTGCCTGGGACTGGATTATTTGCAGTCACTCTAAAACAAAAGCAGCTACTGGAATTTGTATATTTTTGGTCTTGCCAGACCAAAATACTAATAGATTCGTTGCACTCAAAAAACGGGGCCTTAGGCTGGAAAATTTAGGCTTCCTATCGGCTCAAGAATTATATTCTTAAGTCTCTGGACCAAGTGAATCTCAACAGAGAAAAAATTAAAAACTAAAAATGGCTTTATAAATTTGTATCGCCAGAAATGTGTTAACAATTTTTTGCCCCTGGTGGACTTGAAACTCGCGGCGATTGATGATACCAGGTAGAAGAGGGATCAATTAATACATCATATTCCTGAGTCCTGATTTCGTGCCAAAGCGATTTCAGTCCAACCAGTGGATTGACTAGACGGGGTTGTCTTGATGTGGATTAACCAAATGATTTATGTAGTAAGACTCACTTCACGCAGAAACAAGCACAGGTCCTTAATGCAAGAATTTGCATACTTAAGTGTAACAAAAACGAGTCAAGTCTTAATTCGATGCGGGAATGAACGAAGTCCTAATACGGTAAGAAAACGAGCCAAGTCTGGACTTGGTGCAAGTGAATATAAAAGTAGCACCTTGTTTAAATCAGTAAAATGCGGTTACTTTCAGCCTCTAATACTGTAAGCAGAAAAGAGCTAAAGGTCCATTCAATAGTCCCCATAAAGTAGTTACATGGAGGTTTTGAGCTCGATTTTTAACTAGTATCCATCAACATTAAAATCCTATTTACTAACTGGACAGAGAGTTCGAATACTCAATGAAATTATGTCTCATGCCATTATGTTAAATGTTGCTAAACTTATGAGATTAATTGGCGTCTAATATTTTAAAAGCTAACTGGCTGCTGATTTTAAAGCCAATACCCTTTAGGAGCCAAGCCAAACAGGCTTTAAGAAATCTGAGAGCTTTAAATGTCTTTACAACTTCTGTCTTCAACTGTCTTTTGCAACTTCTAACTTTTAAAAAAATTAAAATTACATATCATCTGCTTGCCAAAGAGTTGGAATGCGCAATGACATTGTGTCTCATTCCGTTGTGGTAAAAGTTTCCAAATTTAGACGCCTAATTGGTTCTAGATATTCCTAACTGGCTGCTAATTTTAAAGCCAATACCCTTTAGGAGCCAATTCAAAAAGGCTTTTAAGTTCCGAAAGCTATAAATAAATTTAAAAAATTGGCTTCTAAAACCATTTATAAAGTCAAAATATTTTTTTTTTAATTTAGACAGTGAAAACCATAGAAACTTAGACAATAGACTATGCTATTTGAAAATACAGAACATGGATGGAATATATTTTGAAAATGGTTTGTGAAGTCGCAGATGTCTGAAGGAGGAAAGCTAGACACGAAGCTAGGAATATTATTGAAAATGCTGTATGTTTAAAAGAGAATGCATTAATCGGTGAATTAAGGAGGTTTGAAGTGGAGGCCATGGATAAAATTTCTGAAGATCTAGAAGATGCAGCCAGAGGGCATGATAGTAAAATATTGTACTTGCATGTTTATAAATTGAGAGGGAATAGTTAATCTAGACCTGTCTCAGTCAGAGATAGGAACGGAGCCATATAAGTGATGAGGAAAAAGTTAGAAAGAGATGGAAAAGATATAGGCCTAGAGAATGAAAAAGTATGCAACCATTTGGATGTAAAAGGAAGATTTGCTTTGTGAGGAAGACTGTGAGTGACAGTACTAAAAGGATTAAAAAATAACAAGGACCCAGGTGCTGATAGCAGTGGCGTATCCAGGATTTTTTTTAGGGGGGACAAAGAGGTTGATCCGATAAACTTGCGTTAGGAGCAAGTTAAATTAACGCTAGCTTGGGTTAATTAAGTAAATTACATTACTTTAGACTATGTTAGGAGGCGCCCCCTTGCTTCCCTGGATCCGCCACTGCAGGGGTGGATCCAGGATTTTTTAGGGGGGTGCATAATAGGTTGATCCGATAAACTTGTGTTGGGAGCAAGTTTAATTGACGCAATATTGCGTTAATTAGGTAAATTACACTAATTTAGACTACGTTAGGGGGGCGCGCGCCCCCCTCAGCCTCCCCTGGATCCGCCACTGGACCATATACACATACTTTTCCAGATGTGTCTTTGTACTTCTAGTGTGCTGGAGAGTTTTTTGTGTGGTACTATTTCTTCAATTCTAAAGAGGGGAAAATCTCCTTTAAATTGCTCTTCTTACCGGCCTATTACTTTCTCTTGCACTTTTAGTAAAGTTATTGAGCATGTGCTACTTACCTTTTGTGACTAATAAATCATATGCTTGAGGGAGATAACCAGTTTGGATTTTGGCCCGGAGTAGGTAGTAAGCACGTGCATCGTGTGCGCGTGTTATATTCTGTGCTTATTGAAAACTCTCCTAAGGGAAAGAGTATCTATCTTTGTGCTTTAGATCTATCAAAAACTTTCGATAGTTAGCTTTTTTCTGCTCTTCATGGTTGTGGCGTTGATCTTTCGGTTATAATGCTTCTTCATTACTGTTATTCTATTCCTTTTCTCCGGCTGAAATCGGCGCCAGCTACTATTATTAAAGTGAAAAGAGGTTTTAGGCTAGGTGGGATTTTATCTCCGACCCTACTTAAATTATGTATTTCAGTAGTGCTGGTAAAGATATCGGCTACCTATGTCTCTGGTTTTTCTGATGTATCATATCTTGCCTATGCTGATGATCTGCTTCTTATAAGCCGTACTAAGACTAGTCTATATAACATGGTTTTTCGTGTTGCCGCTTCTTTTTCGGATATAGGCCTTTCTCTTAATTTATATTAATGTGAATTTCTTTCTTTTAACAAGAATTCTAGCACTCCCGTTTGTTGTAGTGGCTTTACTATCCCTCTCGTCGATTCTTTTCGATGGCTCGGTATTTCTATTAATAACAGGGTTGCGACCAGACCAAAAAATTTCGTAACGTCCAAACTCTTAAAATGTAACTTTTTCGTGACTTTTGATAGGAAAGTCTCTTTTGAAGGCAGGGTGCCTTAATTTTGCTATCAAGAGCGGTACTTAACGGGGAGAGGGGACATTTGTTGCCTGTATAATTTGAAAAAATATATCTTTACGTAATCTCATTAAAAACCATCCCTCGAACTTTTAAAAGGTGCCTAAAAAGTATACAATAATAACAATTCATGCTTCTTGACCTTTAGGAAATTCCTATTTATTCAACTGTAAGTGTTACTTCCGGTTTACCTGCACAACAGAAAGACACCCCCCCCCTCAATCCGTATATATAACCCCAGGCTACTATTTTGCTTCTTTTGTTGTTGTTGGTTTTAATTGCCATTATTGGTGTTTTAAACCAAAATTTGATGAGTAATACGTACAAGATAAAAGGCAAATCAATAAAAACAGGGAAATTTATAGTTTTTCAGAAAAGAAGATAACAAACTAGATTTTTTTTATTGTTAAATTTCAATAAAAAGCGATCTTAGTAAATCCAACTTCTTCAAAAAAAAAATCATTTTAATCAATCCCTTCCCGTCTAATATCTTAGATTGGCTCGGTTTCAGTCTCCCCTCCTCCAGCTTCAAATTTCCATCGCTCCAACATGAAGATTTGAGCAATTCCGAGTTTTTATTTTTTTTTATTTTATCGAACAAAAAATATTTCAATCGTTGTATTCAGCTCCTGTACGAAACAGCAGTTATAATAAATAAAATGCCTTTTTCTGTTTGTAATTTAAATCGTAACTCCCAACCAAAAGAATTCAAGAAATAAAAAAGATACTTCACACAATTCAACCAAAAGAATGTTAGCCTAAAGCTGTTTTGATGGGTCTCACAAATCCAGGCACGAACAAAAAATTTTTAGGGGGGGGGGAATCAAATAATGAAAAAAGTTAAACTCATTTTCAAGATGTACTAAAAAGGAGAGAATTATTTTTTCTCAAGAATATATGAATATAAGAGAAACCGAGGGGCACAAAAAGCATTGGGTTTTACATACTATAAACACCAAATTTATCTAGGTTTTGAATGCTAAAACGAAAAAAGTCGATGAGTTGAGGAAAACAAGTAAAAAGATTAAAGTATGCAAAAATGAATCGATTTTTTCCCTTAATTTTCACTTATATTTATAGATTCTGAAAAAAAAATTTTCAAATTTTTAATTTTCCAATTAAAAAAATATAATATCTCATCCAAGATTACAACCTAAGTCAACACAGCATCAGGAAGTGCCCTTACTGTTGTGCTATACTGAAAAATGTGGGAAGTAACTTAACGTTCGGAAGTGGTTGAAAAATAGTTCAAAAATTAAAAAAAAAATTGTGTGACAAAGAAATAAATGGAAGATGGAAAAAAAATCAGTGAGTTAATAAAAACGAACTGGAAATCATTCAATTTAAAAAAAAATAGGGGGTATAATAAAAAACCTATAATTTAATAAAGAAATTCCGAGAAATTTAAGTCTTCAGGGTGTTGGGGCCCCGGCCCAATATATATGTTTATGATATATGATATATTTTCAATATGATATAATTTCAGTATGATTGTTGACTGAACAAGATTCAAACTCAACTGATGAAATTGAAAGTTGGTGAGGTGACTAACTGACTATTGTCACTTGTCACTAAGCAAATAATAATCTTATGCTCATGAGAGAGAATGTTATCTTAGCCGCATCTTCAGGCTCAGCGGGTTCGAACACGGGTTGTTCTCGGCTAGTTTCAAGTTTTTCGTCTAGTTTCAGCGGGTTCGAAGTTTCAACCCCGTGTTTTCCTCGAGAACCCGCTTTGTGAAAACGCTTGATACACTAGACGAAAACAACCCGTGTTCGAACCCGTTGAGTCGGGAACAACCCGTCTTCGAACACGGGTTGTTCTTGTCTAGTGCATCAAGCGTTTTCACAAAGCGGGTTCTCGAGGAAAACACGGGATTGAAACTTCGAAGCTGCTGAAACTAGACGAAAAACTAGAAACTTTAAACTAGACGAAAACAACCCGTGTTCGAACCCACTGAGCCTGAAAACTCGGCTCTTAACTTACTATGCGAGTAAGCCAAGTGGGTATTTTCTCATCCTAATAACTGAGTGATTGTGTGATAAGATTAAACGACGCGATGTGAAAGAATGTCGATACTCAGTGTAACAGCGGATTTTTTTCACGGCGGAAAAAAAAAATTACTCAGAAAATGTGAAGCTTACTCATCATTAAAAACCGTAACATAATTGTAACATAAATTCAAAAACGTAACAAAAATGTAACGTTTTTGGGACCGTAACGTAAAATTTACCGTTTTATTTAAAACGTACCAAAACTGGTGCGAACGTAACCTCAGTGGCAACCCTGATTACTAATAGTCCTCCAAGCTTGCGTCAGCGCACAGTCTCAGATATTAATAAGAAAATCCAATCAGGATATGCTAAGATTGTTGCCAATAGTGGTAAACATAAAAAATTTGCGTTTGCCAAGCTCTACTCAGCTTTTTGTACCATTCAATTCTTTTAGCTTATGGAAATTTTTTCCTTCTTAAGAAAAATGAATCAAAAAGAATCGGGATTAGTTATTTAAGATTTTGTAAATATTTATTGTTTCTCTACCCTTGCACAAAAAACTCGGATTCTTATTAAAAAATTTCTTGTTCCTAATATTACTGTAAAATTGGAAGTATTAGACAGAGAGCCTCCAGATACCACTCGTTTCCAAATTCTTCGCACCACCGCCTTATCAGGTTTTTCAGTCGTAATTTATTTTTCTGTTCTGTTCTGTTTGTTTTTTTTTGCTCCAATTTTTTTTTATTGTTAAGAGTGGATAAAAAAAAAATGATAATATGCTATAGTAATTATGACCATTCCGTATTTTTTTTATGGCTGTGTTTGCAGTATTATTCATAAATGCGATCTATTACCTGTATATTAAATGTCTGCTGTATTTTTCTAATCTTTCGATAATAGTCATGTTAATTTCGATATATTAAGTGATGGACATCATTCAAAATATTTCAAATATTATGTTCTGTATTATTAAATGATCTTCCTCTAAGTCTTGGTCCGTTCAACCGTCTTATCTACCTTTTTTTTCGCATATAGTTTCGTTTTCTTGTGTTTTTGTGTCTTGAATGTTTTCGTTTCCTTTATTTACTCTGCTCTTTAAACTTTCTAAGTTTTCATGTATACATTGTATTTTATTCTTTTTTTGTTATACCCCACAAGTGTCATCTTTATATATGACGTGGTTAAAAAATAAATATTATTATTTTTATTAGTTCGAGGGCTGTCATAACAAATTTACACATAGTGTTTACGTAGACAAAATTATCCGTCAATTGAGTCCATAACTACGACCCTGTGGCCTTCATGTAGCCTGCTAGCGCTGTGAAAAAAGGAAAGGATGTTGAAATAGCCTTTTCTGCTATATACCTCTTCTTGTCTGCCATTGTTAGGCTAATCTGGATTTGTCTTTATCCAAAATACAATTTTCTTACATTTTTGAGATAGTGAATTATGAATATTCAGTTAAGGGTTTAGGCCGGGAACTCTGATTGCGAACTCTAGACGCCAATTTTAGGGGGGTCAGGTTTCTTTCCGAAGTATTCAAGAATATATTTTTCTAATTGTAAGCTGTTTATAACTACAACAGCTGGTTATATAAAGAAAACCAGTTGAGAATTTTTTCTTACTAGAGAATTTTTTCAGAAACGCATTTGTTTTGTTTTCGTAACTATGGGCTGTCGTTCGTTCTTTACAAGGTTTCAGGAATAGCTACAATATTATGCTGGACTTGTTACATCTTGTTGAAATCACAATTATCCAAGGATTTTTTTTTATCTGTTTTATTTCGTAAGTGGTCCAATTATACTACCTAGGTAATCAATAGTCAGAGAGGAAACACATTTTTGACTCTTAAAAAGGATACTAAAACTTTCGATATTGAATCGAATGAGCCATTCTATTCTCAAGTTATCAAAAGGAAAAAATAGCGGTGCGTATACCTGAGCCACCGCATAACTGAATCCCAAGCAACTGAACCCCTTTAACTGAACCACCGTGTAACTGAACTCCGCGCAATTGAACCATCATATAACTGAACACCCGTGCAACTGAATCCCCGTGCACCTGAACCCCCCTGCAACTGAACCCTCACGTAAATAAACCCTCGTGCAACTAAAATCCATTTAAATGACCCCTAATGCAACTGAATCCCATGCAACTCAACCCCATTCAACTGAACCTCGTGTTAGTTAACCACCGTGCAACTGAACCCCCATGCAATTAAACCCCCGTGCAACTGAATCCCCGTGCAACTTCACCCCCGTGCAACTCAACCCTCGTGCAAACGAATCACCATACTCAGTTTTTCAGTATTCTACAGATATGAGGCAATATCATTGGGTAAAACACAATTTAGCATCTTGACATGTTCAACCTTGTTGGAATTGTTTGTTTTTTAAAGTCATAATATGTAAATGCCTGTCAAGATGATTGATAAAAAAAGCTCTGTTTTGTTGTCACAAAAACAGAGAAAATTGGACGTCAAAAACCGTTAAGACTAGATTTATTTCTCTTTTTTTCTAATGTCTTTTAATGGGGGTTCCCTTCGCCCTGTCACTGTCTACGGGTCTAGGCGTTTACCCCCGGAAAATATCCCCCCACGGGTGGTGGGTTAGTAGAAATGACTATAAAGGTCGTGACGGGAGTCCATATATGGGCATAGAGTCCCTAGGGAGAAAGATTGCGTAATCGGTCAATGACCTCTTTTTCCAAGGTTGATTTATTTGTTGTTTCTAGGTGTAATAGCTCCGGGACGAAGGTTGCACATGCGCATTGAATTCTAACGGGAACAATGTTATTGATCTAGGACTCGAGGGGGAAGTGAATGTCCGAGAACTTGATTGCGTAATCGAAGAGGAAGTGGATTTCCGAGAACTTGATTTACATAATCGGCAGGAAAATTATTGATTCACGAAGGGGTAATTAAGAAACAAACATGGCTTCTTTGATCTTTAGGTTAACCTAACCTGAGAACTTGATTTACATAATCGGCGGGGGAATTATTGATTCACGAAGGGGGAATTAAGAAACAAACATGGCTTCTTTGATCTTTAGGCTAACCTAACCTGAGAACTTGATTTACATAATCGGCGGGGAAATTATTGATTCACGAAGGGGAATTAAGAAACAAACATGTCTTCTTTGATCTTTAGGCTAACCTAACTTGAGAAATTGATTTACATAATCGGCGGGGAATATATTGATTCACGAAGGGGGAATTAAGAAACATTATGGCTTTCTTTAATCTTAGGTCTGAGGGATAAACGTTCTTTAGGTCAGAGAGAAAAATTAGTATTCTATTTTTAAATAGGGCTTCATTGATCTTTACTGTCAGGAGTTAGAAATGACATCACTTGTTATCTTGGAATTATGAGGGTGTCTAAAAAGATAGAAATTCTATTTTTAAATACGGCTTCACTGAGCTTAAAGTCGGAGAGATAAATTGATATTCCAAGGAAACCTTAATAGTGTAGCTAGAAAATTTATGAGATGAAGAGATTAGCGTAGGAAAGGGTTTCCTAGAAATTTCAAATACGTCAGCGCAGAGATGCCAAAAACAAAAGGAATACGCTGAAGTTACGATTAGGGATTATTTGGGCGGAACCATTTTAGGGAATTATTTCGGCGAAACAGTTAGAGACATTTTAAAAGATGATTTTAGAAAGGGTTTTAGAAGAGGTTTTGAGTGTGGTCGTTATAGTAAACAAGTTCTATTTGAACAGTGTCCTGAGGTCCTCTACCCCAACCCAAAGGGCCCCGATCGCCCTACCCCGATCCAAAGGGTTCCGATCCCCATACCCCAATCCCGAAGGAACCCTCCGGTCCCCACAGGTCCACCGGGCTCCCAAAAGACCACCAGGCTCCCAAAGGGCCCCCCGGACCCCCAAAGGCCCTCCACCGGACCCCAAAGGTCCACCGGGCTCCCAAAGGACCAATCGGCCCTCAAGTGCCCCCCAGACCCCAAAGGCCCTCCCCAGACCCCCAAAGGCCCTCCCCGGGCCCCCCAAAGGCCCTCTCCCAGTCCGCAATGGTCCACAGGGCTCCCAAAGGGCCACCCGGCCCTAAAGGGCCCCCCAGACCCCCAAAGGACCCCGGCGCCCCAAAGGCCCTTGAGCCCCCATTTTTTAATACTTTTTTATGGCTTTATTATATCTTTTCAGAACAAGTTATTTTCTTAATGTCCATCCTAAACCCATTTTACAAGTTGAAGTACCCATCCTTTTCACCCACAACTTTACTACACTGATTTTTGAATGATCCAACACCAAGCAATACTTTTCAAAAGGCATTTCAGAACAAGTTATTTTCTTAATGTCCCTTCTAAACCCATTTTACAAATTGAAGTACCCATCCTTTTCACCCACGACTTTACTATACTGCATTTTTGAATGCTCCAACACCAAGCAATACTTTTCAAATGGCATTTCAGAACAAGTTATTTTCTCAATGTCATTCATAGACCAATTTTACAAGTTGAAGTACCCATCCTTTTCACTCACAACTTTACTTTACAGCTTTTCGAATGCCCCAACTCCAAGCTATACTTTTCAAAAGGCATTTCAGAACCAGTTATTTTCTTAATGTCCCTTCTAAACCCATTTTACAAGTTGAAGTACCCATCCTTTTCAACCCACAACTTTACTATACTGCATTTTTGAATGCTCCAACACCAAGCATTACTTTTCAAATGGCATTTCAGAACAAGTTATTTTCTCAATGTCCTTCCTAAACCCATTTTACAAGTTGAAGTTCCCATCCTTTTCACCCACAACTTTACTTTTCAGCTTTTTGAATGCCCCAACTCCAAGCAATACTTTTCAAAAGGCATTTCAGAACCAGTTCCATTTCTTAATGTCCCTCATAAAACCTTTTACAAATTGAAGTACCCATCCTTTTCACACACAACTTTACTTTACAGTCTTTTGAATGCGCCAACACCAAGCAATACTTTTCAAATGGCATTTCAGAACAAGTTATTTTCTCAATGTCCTTCCTAAACTCATTTTACAAGCTGAAGTTCCAATCCTTTTCACCCACAACTTAACTATACTCCTTCTTGAATGCCCCAACTCCAAGCAATACTTTTCAAAAGGCATTTCACAACCAGTTCCTTTTCTTAATGTCACTCCTAAACCCGTTTTACAAATAGAAGTACCCATCCTTTTCACACACAACATTACTTCACAGCTCTTGAAGGCCACAACACCTAGCAATACTTTTCAATGCATTTCAGAACAAGTTCTTTTCTTAATATCCCTCCTAAACCCATTTTACAAGTTGAAGTACCCATACTTTTCACCCACAACTTTACTTTACAGCTTTTTGAATGCCCCAACAGCAAGCAATACTTTTCAAAAAGGCATTTCAGAACAAGTTATTTTCTTAATCTCCATCCGAAACCCATTTTACAAGTTTAACTACCCATCCTTTTCACCCACAACTTTACTTTACAGCTTTTTGAATGCCCCAACAGCAAGCAATACTTTTCAAAAGGCATTTCAGAACAAGTTATTTTCTTAATGTCCCTTCTAAACCTATTTTCCAACTTGAAG
Organism: Artemia sp. Qi Xiang Cuo; assembly: GCF_049724085.1. Classification (NCBI taxonomy): domain Eukaryota; kingdom Metazoa; phylum Arthropoda; class Branchiopoda; order Anostraca; family Artemiidae; genus Artemia; species Artemia sp. Qi Xiang Cuo. The sequence continues at coordinate 45,762,507 of NC_142800.1, read as the reverse complement.
TACTTATCTTTTTCCACACGTCTTTACTTTCCGACTTTTTGCATACCACAACACCCAGCAATACTTTTCAAATAGCATTTCAGAACCAGTTCCTCTCTTAATGTCCCTCCTAAACCCATTTTACAAGTTGAATTGCCCATACTTGTCATCCACAACTTTACTTTACAGATAATTGAATGTCACAACACCAAGCAATATATTTCAAAAGTCATTACAAAACAAGTTATTATCTTAATTTCCCTTCTTTACCTATTTTACAACTTGAAGTACCCATCCTTCTCACCCACAACTTTAATTTACAGCTTTTGAATGCCCCAACACCAAGAAATACTTTTCAAAAGGCATTTCAGAACCAGTTCCTCTCTTAATGTCCCTCCTAAACCCATTTTCCAACTTGAAGTTCCCATCCTTCTCACCCACAACTTTACTTTACTGCTTTCTGAATGCTCCAACACCCAGCAATACTTTTCAATGGCATTTCAGAAGAGGTTCTTTACGTAATATCACTCCAAACCCCATTTTACAAGTTGAAGTACCCATCCTTTTCACCCACAACATTACTTTACAGCTCTTGAATGCCACAACACCAAGCAATACTTTTCAATGTATTTCACAATAAGTTCTTTTCTTAATCTCCCTCCTAAACCCATTTTACAAGTTGAAGTATCACTCCTTTTCAACCCACAAATTTACATTAAAGCTTTTGTATGCCCCAACGCCACTAAACACTTTTCAAATTTCATTTCAGAACAAGTTCCTTTCTTAATATCCCTCCTAAACCCATTTTACAAGTTGAAGTACCCATCCTTTTCAACCCACAACTTTACTTTACAGATTTTTTAATGCCCCAACACCATGCAATACTTTTTAAAGGGCATTTCAGAACAAGTTCTTTTCTTAATGTCCCTCCTAAACCAATTTTACAAGTTTAAATACCCATACTTTTCACCCACAACTTTACTTTACAGCTTTTTGAATGCCCCAACAGCAAGCAATACTTTTCAAAGGGCATTTTAGAACAAGTTATTTTCTCAATGTCCCTTCTAAACCTATTTTCCAACTTGAAGTACTTATGTTTTTCCACACGTCTTTACTTTCCGACTTTTTGCATACGACAACACCAAGAAATACTTTTCAAAAGACATTTCAGAACAAGTTTTTTTCTTAATGTCATTCATAGACCAATTTTACAAGTTGAAGTACCCATCCTTTTCACCCACAGCTGTACTATAAGGCTTTTCGAATACCCCAACATCAAGCAATACTTTTCAAAAGGCTTTATTATATCTTTTCAGAACAAGTTCTTTACGTAATTTTCTTCCTAAACCCATTTTACAAGTTAAAGTACTTATCTTTTCACCCACAACATCACTTTACAGCTCTTGAAGACCACAACACCAAGCAATACTTTTCAAATGGCATTTCAGAACAAGTTCTTTTCTCAATGTCCCTCCTAAACCTATTTTCCAACTTGAAGTTCCAATCCTTTTCACCCACAACTTTACTTTACAGCTTTTTGAATGCCTCATCACCAAGAAATACTTTCCAAAAGGCCTTTCAGAACAAGTAATTTTCTCAATGTCCCTTCTAAACCTTTTTTCCAACTTGAAGTACTTATCTTTTTCCACACGTCTTTACTTTCTGACTTTTTGCGTACCACAACACCAAGAAATACTTTTCAAAAGACATTTCAGAACAAGTTTTTTTCTTAATGTCATTCATAGACCAATTTTAGAAGTTGAAGTACCCATCCTTTTCACCACAACTGTACTATAAGGCATTTCGAATACCCCAACATCAAGCAATACTTTTCAAAAGGCTTTATTATATTTTTTCAGAACAAGTTCTTTACGTAATTTTCTTCCTAACGCCATTTTACAAGTTAAAGTACCCCTCCTTTTCAACCCACAACTTTACTTTACAGGTTTTGACTGCCCAACACCTACCAATACTTTTCAAAGGGTATTTCAGAACAAGTTCTTTTCTTAATGTCCCTCCTAAGCCCATTTTACAAGTTGAAGTACCCATACTTTTCACCCACAACTTTACTTTACAGCTTTTGAATGCTCCAACACCAAGAAATACTTTTCAAATGTCATTTCAGAGCAAGTTACTTTCTTAATTTCCTTTCTAAACCCATTTTACAAGTTGAAGTACCCATCCTTTTCACACACAACATTACTTCACAGCTCTTGAAGGCCACAACACCAAGCAATACTTTTCAAAAGGCATTTCACAACCAGTTCCTTTTCTATATGTCCCTCCTAAAACAGTTTTAAAAATTGAAGTACTCATCCTTTTCAAGCACATCATTACTTCACAGCTCTTGAAGGAAACATCTCCAATCAATACATTTCAATGCATTTCAGAAAAAGCTCTTTTATTAATGTCCCTCCTAAACCCATTTTACACGTTGAAGTACCCATCCTTTTCAACCCACAACATAACTTTACAACTTTTGAATGCCCCAACACATAGCCATACTTTTCAAATGGCATTTCAGAACAAGTTCTTTTCTTAATTTCCCTCCTAAACCCATTTTACAAGTTGAAGTACCCACCCTTTTCACCCTCAACTTTACTATACTGCCTTTTTGAATGCTCAAACACCAAGCAATACTTTTCAAATGGCATTTCAGAACAATTTATTTTCTTAATGTCCTTCCTAAACACATTTTACAAGTTGAAGTTCCCATCCTTTTCATCCACAAATTTACTTTGCAGCTTTTTGAATGCTCCAACACCAAGCAATTCTTTTCAAAAGGCATTTCATAACAAGTTCCTTTCTTAATGTCCCTCATAAAACCTTTTTACAAATTGAAGTTACCATCCTTTTCACACACAACATTACTTTACAGCTCTTGAAGACCACAACACCAAGCAATACTTTTCAATGCATTTCACAACAAGTTCTTTTCTTAATGTCCCTCCTAAACCCATTTTACAAGTTGAAGTACCCATCCTTTTCAACCCACAACTTTACTTTACAGCTTTTGAATGCCCCAACACCGAGCAATACTTTTCAAAAGGCATTTCAGAACAAGTTCCTTTATTAATGCACCTCCTAAACCCATTTTACAATTTGAAGTACCCATACTGTTCACCCACGACTTTACTATACTGCATTTTTGAATGCTCCAACACCAAGCAATACTTTTCAAAAGACATTTCAGAACAAGTTTTTTTCTTAATGTCATTCATATACCCATTTTACAATTTGAAGTTCCCATCCTTTTCACCCACAACTTTACTTTACAGCTTTTCGAATGCCCCAACGCCAAGCAATACTTTTCAAAAGGCATTTCAGAACCAGTTCCTTTTCTTAATGTCCCTCATAAAACCTTTTACAAATTGAAGTACCCTTCTATTTCACACACAACTTTACTTTACAGTCTTTTGAATGCTCCAACACCAAGCAATACTTTTCAAATACGTTTCAGAACAAGTTATTTTCTCAATGTCCATCATACACCCATTTTACAAGTTGAAGGGTCCATCCTTATCACCCACAACTTTACTTCGCAGCTTTTTGAATGCCCCAACATCAAACAATAATTTTAAAAAGGCATTTCAGAACCAGTTCCTTTTTTTAATGTCCCTCATAAAACCTTTTTACAAATTGAAGTACCCATCCTTTTTCACACACAACTTTACTTTACAGCTTTTTGAATACGCCAACACCAAGCAATACTTTTCAAATGGCATTTCAGAACAAGTTCTTTTCTTAATGTCCCTCCTAAACCCATTTTACAAATTGAAGTACACATCATTTACACCCACAATCTTACTTTACAGCTTTTTGAATGCTCCAAGACCAAGCAATACTTTCCAAAGACATTTCACAACAAGTTCCTTTCTTAATATCACTCCTAAGTCCATTTTACAAGTTGAAGTACTCATCCTTTTAACCCAAAACTTTACTTTAGAGCTTTTGAATGCTCCAACACCAAGCAATACTTTTCAAATGTCATTTCAGAACAAGTTATTTTCTTAATGTCCTTCCTAAACCCATTTTACAAGTTGAAGTTCCCATCCTTTTAACCACAACTTTACTTTACAGCTTTTTGAATGCTCCAACACCAAGCAATACTTTTGAAAAGGCATTTCACAACCAGGTCCTTTTCTCAATGTCCCTCCTAAACCCATTTTACAAATTGAAGTACCCATCCTTTTCACACACAACATAACTTCACAGCTCTTGAAGGCCACAACACCAAGCAATACTTTTCAATGCATTTCAGAACAAGTTCTTTTCTTCCTGTCCCTCCTAAACCCATTTTACAAGTTGAAGTACCCATCCTTTTCAACCCACAACATTACTTTACAGCTTTTGAATGCCCCAACACATAGCAATACTTTTCAAATGGCATTTCAGAACAAGTTATTTTCTTAATGTCCCTCCTAAACCCATTTTACAAGTTGAAGTACCCACCCTTTTCACCCTCAACTTTACTATACTGCCTTTTTGAATGCTCCAACACCAAGCAATACTTTTCAAATGGCATTTCAGAACAAGTTATTTTCTTAATGTCCTTCCTAAACCCATTTTACAAGTTGAAGCTCCCATCCTTTTCACCCGCAACTTTACTTTACAGCTTTTTGAATGCCCCAACAACAAGCAATACTTTTCAAAACGCATTTCAGAACGAGTTCCTTTCTCAATGTCCCTCATAAAACCTTTCTGCAAACTGAAGAACCCATCCTTTTCACACACAACATTACTTTACAGCTCTTGAAGACCACAACACCAAGCAATACTTTTCAATGCATTTCACAACAAGTTCTTTTCTTAATGTCCCTCCTAAACCCATTTTACAAGTTGAAGTACCCATCCTTTTCAACCCACAACTTTACTTTACAGCTTTTGAATGCCCCAACACCTAACAATACTTTTCAAAAGGCATTTCAGAACCTGTTCCTTTCTTAATGCCCCTCCTAAACCCATTTTACAAGTTGAAGTACCCATACTTTTCACCCACGACTTTACTATACTGCATTTTTGAATGCTCCAACACCAAGCAATACTTATCAAAAGACATTTCAGAACAAGTTTTTTTCTTAATGTCATTCATAGACCAATTTTACATGTTGAATTACCCATCCTTTTCACCCACAACTTTACTTTGCAGGTTTTTGAATGCCCCAACTCCAAGCAATACTTTTCAAAAGGCATTTCAGAACCAGTTCCTTTTCTTGATGTCCGTCATAAAACATTTTACAAATTGAAGTACCCTTCTATTTCACACACAACTTTACTTTACAGTCTTTTGAATGCTCCAACACCAAGCAATACTTTTCAAATACATTTCAGAACAAGTTCTTTTCTTAATTTCCCTCCTAAACCCATTTTACAAGTTGAAGTGCCCATCCTTTTCACCCACAACCTTACTTTACAGCTTTTTGAATGCCCCAACACCAAGCAATACTTTTCAAAGACATTTCACAACAAGTTCCCTTCTTAATATCACTCCTAAGTCCATTTTACAAGTTGAAGTACTCATCCTTTTAACCCAAAACTTTACTTTACATTTTTTGAATTCTCCATCACCAAGAAATACTTTTCAAAGGCATTTCAGAACAAGTTCCTTTCTTAATGTTCCTCCTAAACCCATTTTACAAGCTGAAGTACTCATCCTTTTCACCATAATTTTAGTATACTACTTTTTGAATGCTCCAACACCATGCAATACTTCTCAAATGACATATCAGGAGTCAATGTTCTCATTGATGTGAAGAAAAGTTCAAGTTCTTTTCCTAACTATCCATATGAAAATAAACAAGTTACAGATCAATTCTATTTTTCAAGAAAAAATAAAAATTTTCCACTCCAGTTCAGATTTTTCTCAAAGAGATGGAAAAATTTAAAATTACTGTTCTAAATTTTTCATAGAAGATACAAAAAGTTATACGTTGATCATGAAAAGTTAACTCAAGTTCGAATTTTATTAAAGAACTTACAGTTCAATTCTAATTTCTCCAGAGAAAAATAAAAATTTTCCTCTGCAGTTCCTAATTTCACAAAAACACAAAGAAATTTAAATTTCTTTTCTGAATTTTCGTAGATAAAAGAAAAAGTTATAGTTCAATTCTAATTTTTTTTCAAAGAAAATGAAAAATCTCCAACTTTTTAATAAACATTCTAAGCTCAATTCTGAAATTTACCATTGAAAATGAATAAGCTTTCATTTCAGTTCCTAATTTCTCAAAGACATAAAAAATTTAAAGTTCAATTCTAAATTTTTCCATAGAAGATAGGAATGGCTATACTATGATTGTGATTATTTACCTTGAAGATAAAAAAGTTTCACTTTATTTTTAATTTTTCTTTAATTCATTTCATTCATCTAACCACCAAAAACAATAGGCTAGGTTAGGTATAAATAAATATTAATAGATAATTAGAAAAATTTCTACTTTTTTATTTTTGTTTAGTTTTGTTTAAATTATCATTAGCGCTCAGTATAATCTAAGCTAACCTAAATTAAACATGGTAAAAAGATTAAATTAGGTTAGGTTAGGATAGATTAAGTTAGGTTAGGTTAGGTTAGGTTAGGTTAGGTTAAGTTAGGTTAGGTTAATTTAGGTTAGGTCTGGTTAGCCTACGTACGCGCGCGTACGTAGGCTAACCAGACCTAACCTAAATTAACCTAACCTAACTTAATCTAACTTAACCTAACCTAACTTAAACATGGAGAAATGTTTATAATTATTTATTAATATTTATTTATACCTAACCTAACCTAGCCTATTGTTTTTGGTGGTTAGATGAATGAACTGAATTAATGAAAAATTAGAAATAAAGTGAAACTTTTTATCTTCATGGTAAATAATCACAATCATAGTATAGCCATTCCTATCTTCTATGGAAAAACTTAGAATTGAACTTAAAATTTTTTATGTCTGAGAAATTAGGAACTGAAATGATTTCTTATTCATTTTCAATGGGAAATTTCAGAATTGAGCTTACAATGTTTATTAAAAAGTTGGAGATTTATTATTTTTGAAAAATCCTTGAAAAAAAATTAGAATTGAACTATAACTTTTTCTTTTCACTACGAAAATTCAGAGGAGAAATTTAAATTTATTTGTTTCTTTGTGAAATTATGAACTGCAGAGGAAGATTTATATTTTTCTCTAGAGAAATTAGAATTGAACTGTAAGTTCTTTAGTAAAATTCATACTTGAGTTAACTTTTCATGATCAACGTATAACTTTTTGTATCGTCTATGAAAAATTTAGAACAGTAATTTTAAATTTTTCCATCTCTTTGAGAAAAATCTGAACTAGAGTGGAAAATTTTTATTTTTTCTTGAAAAATAGAATTGATCTGTAACTTATTTCTTTTCATATGGATAGTTAGGAAAAGAACTTGAACTTTTCTTCACATCAATGAGAAAATTATCTCCTGATTTGTCATTTGAGAAGTATTTCATGGTGTTGGAGCATTCAAAAAAGTAGTATACTAAAACTATGGTGAAAAAGATGAGTACTTCAACTTGTAAAATTGGTTTAGAAGGAACATTAAGAAAAGAACTTGTTCTGAAATGCCTTTGAAAAGTATTGCTTGGTGATGGAGCATTCAAAAGCTGTAAAGTAAATTTTTAGTTAAAAGGATGAGCACTTCAACTTGTAAAATGGACTTAGGAGTGATATTAAGAAAGGAACTTGTTGTGAAATGTCTTTGAAAAGTATTGCTTGGTCTTGGAGCATTCAAAAAGCTGTAAAGTAAGATTGTGGGTGTAAATGATGGGTACTTCAATTTGTATAATGGGTTTAGGAGGGACGTTAAGAAAATAACTTGTTCTGACATGCCATTTGAAAAGTATTGCTTTGTTTTTGGGCATTCAAAAAGCTGTAAAGTAAAGTTGTGGGTGAAAAGGATGGGCCCTTCAACTTGTAAAATGGGTTTAGGATGGACATTGAGAAAATAACTTGTTCTGAAATGTATTTGAAAAGTACTGCTTGGTGTTGGAGCATTCAAAAGACTGTAAAGTAAAATTGTGTGTGAAAAGGATGGGTACTTCAATTTGTAAAAGGTTTTATGAGGGACATTAAGAAAAGGAACTGGTTCTGAAATGCCTTTTGAAAAGTATTGCTTGGAGTTGGGGTATTCAAAAAGCTGTTAAGTAAAGTTGTGGGTGAAAAGGATGGGAACTTCAACTTGTAAAATGGGTCTATGAATGACATTGAGAAAATAACTTGTTCTGAAATGCCATTTCATAAGTATTGCTTGGTGTTGGAGCATTCAAAAATGCAGTATAGTAAAGTCGTGGGTGTAAAGTATGGGTACTTCAACTTGTAAAATGGGTTTAGGAGGGGCATTAAGAAAGGAACAGGTTCTGAAATGCCTTTTGAAAAGTATTGCTAGGTGTTGGGGCATTCAAAAGCTGTAAAGTAAAGTTGTGGGTTGAAAAGGATGGGTACTTCAACTTGTAAAATGGGTTTAGGAGGGACATTAAGAAAAGAACTTGTTGTGAAATGCATTGAAAAGTATTGCTTGGTGTTGTGGTCTTCAAGAGCTGTAAAGTAATGTTGTGTGTGAAAAGGATGGGTACATCAATTTGTAAAAAGGTTTTATGAGGGACATTGAGAAAGGAACTCGTTCTGAAATGCGTTTTGAAAAGTATTTCTTGGAGTTGGGTCATTCAAAAATTTGTTAAGTAAAGTGTGGTTTGAAAAGAATTGGAACTTAAAATTTTAAAATTGGCTTAGGAAGGGCATTAAGAAGGGGAATTGTTCTGAAATGCCATTTGAAAGGTATTAGTTGGTGTGGGAGCATTAAAAAGGGTACTATAGTAAAGTTGAGGGTGAAAAGGGTGGGGACCTCAACTTGTAAAATGGGTTTAGGAGGGACATTAAGAAAATGACTTGTTCTGAAATGCCATTTGAAAAGTATTGCCATGTGTTGGGGCATTCAAAAGCTGTAAAGTAATGTTGTGGGTTGAAAAGGATGGGTACTTAAACTTGTAAAATGGGTTTAGGAGGGAAATTAAGAAAAGAACTTGTTCTGAAATGCATTGAAAAGTATTGCTTGGTGTTGTGGCCTTCAAGAGCTGTGAAGTAATGTTGTGTGTGAAAAGGATGAGTACTTCAACTTGTAAAATGGGCTTAGGAGGGATATTAAGAAAAGGAGCTGGTTGTGAAATGTCTTTTGAAAAGTATTGCTTGGAGTTGGGGCATTCAAAAAGCTGTAAAGTAAAGTTGTGGGTGAAAAGGACGGGAACTTCAACTTGTAAAATGGGTTTAGGAAGGACGTTAATAAAATAACATTTTCTTACATGTCATTTTAAAAGTATTGCTTGGTGTTGGAGAATTCAAAAGCTGTAAAGTAAAGTTGTGGGTGAAAAGTATTGGTTCCTAAATTTGTAAAATGGGTTTAGAAGGGAAATTAGGAAAATAACTTGTTCTTAAATGCCCTTTGAAAAGTATTGGTAGGTGTTGGGCATTCAAAACCTGTAAAGTAAAGTTGTGGGTTGAAAAGGATGGGTACTTTAACTTGTAAAATGGGTTTAGGAAGAAAATTACGTAAAGAACTTGTTCTGAAAATATATAATAAAGCCTTTTGAAAAGTATTACTTGATGTTGGGGTATTCGAAATGCCTTTTAGTACAGTTGTGGTGAAAAGGATGGGTACTTCAACTTCTAAAATTGGTCTATGAATGACATTAAGAAAAAAACTTGTGCTGAAATGTCTTTTGAAAAGTATTTCTTGGTGTTGTGGTATGCAAAAAGTCGGAAAGTAAAGACGTGTGGAAAAAGATAAGTACTTCAAGTTGGAAAATAGGTTTAGAAGGGACATTGAGAAAATTACTTGTTCTGAAATGCCTTTTGAAAAGTATTGCTTGCTGTTGGGGCATTCAAAAAGCTGTAAAGTAAAGTTGTGGGTGAAAAAGATTGGAACTTCAAGTTGGAAAATAGGTTTAAGAGGGACATTGAGAAAAGAATTTGTTCTGAAATGCCATTTGAAAAGCATTGCTTAGTGTTGTGGCCTTCAAGAGCTGTAAAGTGATGTTGTGGGTGAAAAGATAATTACTTTTAATTGTAAAAAGGGTCAAGGAAGACAATTACGTAAAGAACTTGTTCTAAAAAGGTATAATAAAGCCTTTTGAAAACTATCGCTTTATATTGGGGTATTCGAAAAGCCTTATAGTACAGCTGTGGGTGAAAAGGATGGGTACCTCAACTTGTAAAATTGGTCTAGGAATGACATTAAGAAAAAAACTTGTTGTGAAATGTCTTTTGAAAAGTATTTCTTGGTGTTGTCGTATGCAAAAAGTCGGAAAGTAAAGACGTGTGGAAAAAGATAAGTACTTCAAGTTGGAAAATAGGTTTAGAAGGGACATTGAGAAAATAACTTGTTCTGAAATGCCCTTTGCTTGCTGTTGGGGCATTCAAAAAGCTGTAAAGTAAAGTTGTGGGTGAAAAGTATGGGTACTTAAACTTGTAAAATGGGTTTAGGAGGGACATTAAGAAAAGAACTTGTTCTGAAATGCATTTTGAAAAGTATTTCTCGCTGTTGGTGCATTCAAAAAACTGTAAAGTAAAGTTGTGGGTGAAAAGTATGGGTACTTCAACTTTTAAAATGGGTTTAGGAGGGATATTAAGAAATGAAATTGTTCTGAAATGCCTTTTGAAAAGTATTGCTATCTGTTGGGGCATTCAAAAGCTGTAAAGTAAAGTTGTGGGTTGAAAAGGATGGATACTTCAACTTGTAAAATGGGTTTAGGAGGGATATTAAGAAAGGAACTTCTTGTGAAATGCATTGAAAAGTATTGCTTGGTGTTGTGGCATTCAAGAGCTGTAAAGTAATGTTGTGGGTGAAAAGGATGGGTACTTCAACTTGTAAAATGGGGTTAGGAGTGATATTACGTAAAGAACCTGTTCTGAAATGCCATTGAAAAGTTTTGCTGGGTGTTGGAGCATTCAGGAAGCAGTAAAGTAAAGTTGTGGGTGAAAAGGATGGGAACATCAAGTTGGAAAATGGGTTTAGGAGGGACATTAAGAGAGGAACTGGTTCTGAAATGCCTTTTGAAAAATATTTCTTGGTGTTGGGGCATTCAAAAGCTGTAAATTAAAGTTGTGGGTGAGAAGGATGGGTACTTCAAGTTGGAAAATAGGTATAGAAGGGACATTAATAAAATAACTTGTTCTGAAAGGCCTTTTGAAAAATATTGCTTGGTGTTGTGACATTCAAAAAGCTGTAAAATAAAGGTGTGGATGAAAAGGATGGGTACTTCAACTTGTAAAATGGGTTTAGGAGGGATATTAAGAGAGGAACTGGTTCTGAAATGCTATTTGAAAAGTATTGCTTGGTGTTGTGGTATGCAAAAAGTCGGAAAGTAAAGACGTGTGGAAAAAGATAAGTACTTCAAGTTGGAAAATAGGTTTAGAAGGGACATTAAGAAAATAACTTGTTCTGAAATGCCTTTTGAGAAGTATTGCTTGCTGTTGGGGCATTCAAAAAGCTGTAAAGTAAAGTTGTGGGTGAAAAGTATGGGTACTTAAACTTGTAAAATGGGTTTAGGAGGGACATTAAGAAAAGAACTTGTTCTGAAATGCCTTTTGAAAAGTATTGCTTGCTGTTGGGGGCATTCAAAAAGCTGTAAAGTAAAGTTGTGGGTGAAAAGTATGGGTACTTCAACTTGTAAAATGGGTTTAGGAGGGATATTAAGAAAAGAACTTGTTCTGAAATGCATTGAAAAGTATTGCTTGGTGTTGTGGCCTTCAAGAGCTGTGAAGTAATGTTGTGTGTGAAAAGGATGGGTACTTCTATTTGTAAAACGGGCTTAGGAGGGACATTAAGAAAAGGAACTGGTTGTGAAATGCCTTTTGAAAAGTATTGCTTGGAGTTGGGGCATTCAAGAAGGAGTATAGTAAAGTTGTGGGTGAAAAGGATGGGAACTTCAACTTGCAAAATGGGTTTAGAAAGGACATTGAGAAAATAACTTGTTCTGAAATGCCATTTGAAAAGTATTGCTTGGTGTTGGCGCATTCAAAAGACTGTAAAGTAAAGTTGTGTGTGAAAAGGATGGGTACTTCAATTTGTAAAAGGTTTTATGAGGGAAATTAAGAAATGGAACTGGTTCTGAAATGCCTTTTGAAAAGTATTGCTTGGAGTTGGGGCATTCAAAAAGCTGTAAAGTAAAGTTGTGGGTGAAAAGGATGGGAACTTCAACTTGTAAAATGAGTTTAGGAGGGACATTGAGAAAATAACTGGTTCTGAAATGCCATTTGAAAAGTAATGCTTGGTGTTGGAGCATTCAAAATGCAGTATAGTAAAGTTGTGGGTTGAAAAGGATGGGTACTTCAACTTGTAAAATGGGTTTAGAAGGGATATTAAGACACTAACTTGTTCTGAAATACCTTTTGAAAAGTATTGCTTGGAGTTGGGGCCTTAAAAGAGCTGTAAAGTAAAGTCGTGAGTGAAAAGGATGGGTACTTCAACTTGTAAAATTGGTATATCAATGATATTGAGAAAATAACTTGTTCTGAAATGCCATTTGAAAAGTATTGCTTGGTTTTGGAGCATTCAAAAAGGCTGTATAGTCAAGTCGAGGGTGAAAAGGATGGGTACTTCAACTTGTAAAATGGGTTTAGAAGGGACATTAATAAAATAACTTGTTCTGAAATGCCTTTTGAAAAGTATTGCTTGTTTTTGGATCATTCAAAAATCAGTATAGTAAATTTGTGGGTGAAAAGGATGGGTACTTCAACTTGTAAAATGGGTTTAGGATGGACATTAAGAAATGAAACTGTCCTGAAAATATATAATAAAGCCATAAAAATCTATTAAAAATGGGGGGCTCCGGGGTGTTGGGGGCGCCGGGGGTCCTTGGGGGGTCGGGGGGGCCCTTTCGGGCCGGGTGGCCCTTTGGGAGCCCTGTGGACCTTTGCGGACTGGGGGAGGGCCTTTGGGGGGCCCGGGGAGGGCCTTTGGGGGTCTGGGGAGGGCCTTTGGGGGTCTGGAGGGCACTTGAGGGCCAAATGGTCCTTTGGGAGCCCGGTGGAACTTTGGGGTCCAGTGGAGGGCCTTTGGGGGTCTGGGGGGCCCTTTGGGAGCCTGGTGGTCTTTTGGGAGCCCGGTGGACCTTTGGGGACCGGGGGGTTCCTTCGGGATTGGGGTCTGGGGATCGGAACCCTTTGGATCGGGGTAGGGCGATCGGGGCCCTTTGGGGTTGGGGTAGAGGACCTCACGACACTGTTCAAATAGAACTTGTTTACTATAACGACCACACTCAAAACCTCTTCTAAAACCCTTTCTAAAATCATCTTTTAAAATGTCTCTAACTGTTTTGCCGAAATAATTCCCTAAAACGGTTTCGCCCAAATAATCTCTAATTGTAACTTCAGCGTATTCCTTTTGTTTTTGGCATCTCTGCGCTGACGCATTTGAAATTTCTAGGAAACCCTTTCCTACGTTAATCTCTTCATCTCATAAATTTTCTAGCTACACTATTAAGGTTTCCTTAGAATATCAATTTATCTCTCCGACTTAAAGCTCAGTGAAGCCGTATTTAAAAATTGAATTTCTATCTCTTTAGACTCCCGCATAATTCCAAGATAAAAAGTGATGTCATTTCTAACTCCTGACAGTAAAGATCAATGAAGCCCTATTTAAAAATAGAATATTAATTTTTCTCTCTGACCTAAAGAACGTTTATCCCTCAGACCTAAGATTAAAGAAAGCCATAATGTTTCTTAATTCCCCCTTCGTGAATCAATATATTCCCCGCCGATTATGTAAATCAATTTCTCAAGTTAGGTTAGCCTAAAGATCAAAGAAGTCATGTTTGTTTCTTAATTCCCCGTCGTGAATCAATAATTTCCCCGCCGATTATGTAAATCAAGTTCTCAGGTTAGGTTAGCCTAAAGATCAAAGAAGCCATGTTTGTTTCTTAATTCCCCCTTCGTGAATCAATAATTCCCCCGCCGATTATGTAAATCAAGTTCTCAGGTTAGGTTAGCCTAAAGATCAAAGAAGCCATGTTTGTTTCTTAATTCCCTCTTCGTGAATCAATAATTCCCCCGGCGATTATGTAAATCAAGTTCTCGGAAATCCACTTCCTCTTCGATTACGCAATCAATTTTTCGGAAATTCACTTCCCCTTCGAGTCCCAGATCAATAACATTGTTCCCGTTAGAATTCAATGCGCATGCGCAACCTTCGCCCCCGAGCTATTACACATAGAAACAACAAATAAATCGACCTTGGAAAAAGAAGTCATTGACCGATTACGCAATCTTTCTCCCTAGGGACTCTATGCCCATATATGGACTCCCGTCACGACCTTTATAGTCATTTCTACTTGGGTTTCTAATCACTTTTGATTTATAAAAAGAGGATCAGAACTCTCAAATTCTAATCGAAGGAGCATTCTCCGAAGTTTTACAACCGTGAGGTGGAATTGGGGATGGGGAAGGGGCAATCCCCCTGCTATACGGAATTAATTCTGTTCATTTTGGGGCTTAATGTTACTATTTACTTTCATTATAACAACATTTACCAGAGATATTCCCAGAAACTAAGAGGGATTAAACATCAGTTTCACATTTTGATGTGTGTTTAAAGGTTTTTTTGCCCCCCCTCCCGCGACGAAAATTATCCCCCGAACAAAAGTAATGGATACGGTCCTGGGGATTATACATAAATTTCTACCCCCACCCTCCCCTCGTCTCTCCCTTAGAACTAATTCTGTATTTATCTAAAGGTTCAATGAGAGTTGGGATGTTTTGTTATTCAAATGTACCCTTTGAGGCATCTCCCTCCCTCCCTAACTGCAAAACAATCATAAACCCCATTGTAGAGGTTTAAAGCCCTTATATGCAAACGTTTTGAATTGAAAAGCAACAGGGAATTTACCTAATACAGTGAAATTTGAGTTGACCTTAAAATGTTTTGGCTAGTTTGGGAGGGAGGAAGATGCCTCAAAGGGTGCATTTTAACACCAGAACATCCCAACTCTCATTAAGCGTTCAGATAAATACAGAATTCGCTCTAAGAAAGAGACAAGGGAAGGGTGGATGTAAAAATTATTGTATAATCCCCAGGATCCTATTCAAGACATTTATTTGGGAGGATATTTTCTAGGGGGGGGGGACTTTAAACACATCAAAAATGTGATACTGATATTTAATCCCTCTTGATTTCTGGGAATTTTTCTGGTCTAAACTGTTATTATAAAGGCAAAGAGTAACGTTAAACCCCTAACTGAGCAGGTTTTGTTCTGCATAGGAGAGGGAATATAGCATCCTCGTCCTCACCTCCGCCTCATGGTTGTAGAAACTTCAGAGGATGCTCATCCAATCAGAAATTAAGAGTTCTAGTCCTATTTTATGAGTCAAAAGTGATTAGAAGCCAACCATTCACAGGGGGTATTTTCCGAGGGGGTATTTTCCGAAGGGGTATTTTCCAGGGGGTGTATTTTCCGGTGTGTGGTTGGGGGGTAATTGTCTAGGCCCGTAGATAGTGACAGGGTGTAGGAAACCTCCCCATTAACAGACATAAAAAAGGAGAAACAAATCTAGCTTTAGGCCTAATTGTTTGTGACGTCCGATTTTCTTTGTTTTTGTAACAACAGAAAAGAGCTTTTTTATGAACCATATTGACAGTTGTCTTGGTCGATATTTTGATTAAACCATATATCGATAAATCGATATTTGTACTTTCTATATTCGATATGACGATTTCGATATTTTTGATAAGTTTTTTGCTCAGATTAACTTTAGGGTGTCGCAAAATTCCATAACGAAATTTGCAATTAAAGAATATTTTGCACCTTTTTTTCCCAATTTTGAACAAAATAAAACACTTCCATCATGAATGAACATTACAAAAACCCTGATTTGGAAATACTCGGGATCAGGATAAAGAAAAATAAGTTATTGGCTATTTTTGGTTATTCAAAACAGCAACACGTCACTATTTTACCCTGAGAATTGATTCAGCCTTTAAGTGATTAAATAAAAAAATAAAGTCTTTTTTCAACTGAAAGCAAGGAGCAACATTAAAAATGAAAAGAACATAAATTGTCCCACATATAAGGGGAAAACCCCTCCTCAATACCTTTGCTATTCACTCTAAAGTTTCTTTTTGTATTTCAAAAATCTCCTCATTCTAATTAAACGGCTCTTGTGTCTCAGGAGTTGTTTTTAAATAATTGGGACAAAAAGTTAAAATTTAACGTAAAGATTGAGGAATTGAGGAGGGGATCCACCCTCATATATGGGATAATTTCTGTTTTGATGCTGCTCATAGCTTTTAGTTGAAAAATTATTTTTTTTAAATTTAATTTCTGATCGTTTTTCAAATAACGCCGGAAAATACATCTTTTCTCTCCATGGACAATCTCCCCCAAGAAAATTCCTCCTTGGAAATTTTCTCCAGCGAAAGATCCTCCTCCCCCCAGACAATTCTATCCCTGCTAAAAATTCCCCATAAAAAAAAACTTCGTGCGGACAATTCCGCCAGGAAAATTATTCTTAGTCTATTTTCGTTCGAGAAAAAAAAAACTTGTTTTCCTTTTAATTTCTAATCATTTTTCAAATCATGCCGGAAATCCTCCCTCCGCTGAAAATTTTCCTAGAAATTCTACCCTCCAAATGCCTCAAGGAAGTTTTCTCCCGCGTTAAGTTCCTCCATGGAGAATCTCTCTGGTGGAAAATCACCCCCCCCCCCTATGGCAAAATATGCCTGACAACTTCAAACCTTTAAAAGTTTTACCTGGGATATTTCCCCGGAATATCTTCAAATGTTGAATTGGCAAAAGAAAGTAGGTAAAATAAAATGAATTTCGTGTAAGAATTCTGGTAAATTCTCCCGAGTATAGTTTCCCTTTGGAAGTTCATCCTGGAAACTTCCCTCCCCACGGTAAATTTTCCCGTTGGAAAATTCCCCCCGCAGAAAATTTCCTCACAGAAAAATCACCCTGCCCAAAATAATGTCTTTTTACTTCCCATTAATAAATATTATATGTAAAAACAGGACAAATTTCAAAATTTACAACACTTTCCTCAGGGACTTGCAGGGTTGTGTCATCCCCAGAGGCATTATTACTTGACCTTTCAACTGTGCTAATATATATTTATTTAAAACCCACTTGCATCATAAAATAAATAGTGGAGTACAAAAGAAAGAAAAAAAAAACAAACAATAAATCAGCAATAACAATTAAAAAACCATGGTAAGGTGACAAACGCCTATACGCTGTTCCCGAAAGTCTTTCGTGCAAACCAGTCAGCTTCTCAGTAATATTAAGAAGTTAAAACTTATTTATTATTTTTCGATTCCTATACCACTGAGGAAGTTAGAGAAAATATTTACAAAAACGGAAATAGGCCACTCGAATATCACCAAAATCCTTATTCCTAAAAATAGGATAGAGCCCAGAAAGGTAAAGAATTGAATGATCAGAAAAAGTAGAATAGAGCTTTCCAAGGGCAATGCGATTATATTTGCTTCGATTGGCTACAATTTTTGAGTAACCAATCTGGAACTTTGCTTTGGCAACCCGGACAGCACGGGCTATCTTAAATTTTTGATCGGATGACTTTGGGAAAAAGGAGCGTGGGAGGGAGGGGAATCTAGTTACCCTCCAATCGTTTTGGTCACAAAGTGGGTATCTAGAACTAATATTTCAATTCGAGCAATCCCATCTCATGTGACCATTGGTTCGATACGATCACCCTTGCAAAAAAAGAGAAAGAAGAAGAAAAAAAAACAGAACTAATAAACACGCATCCGTGATCTTTCTTCTGGCAAAAATTACAAAATTTCATATTTTTGCAGACGAAAGCTAGAAACCCTTACAGTATGATTTTCTGATATGCCAAATCCGATGGTGCGATTTATATTAAGATACTTTGACTTTTTAGTGGCGGTCCCACCCTGTCTAAAAAAAATCTATGCAAGTTTTCATACAAATTTTCTCAGGCTCGTAGCTTTTGATGGGTACATGAAACTTGATGAATTTTATATATCTGGAGTTGGCATAAGAAGTCAATTCATTTCATGCATCTATTGTTATCAAAATTTCGCGTTTTAAAGCTTCGGCTGTTACTGGGCTGAGTTACTCCTTACTTTCAGTTTGTTATCACAAACTATTTTATTAACTGATCAGGCTTGGAATCCACTTTCAGAAAGGACATCGGTGGCGGGAGTAGAGATGCCTTATTGACTCCCATCCGTCACCCCTGCTGCCACCTACAACTTTTTTACATAGTTTATGTCTAACGGGGACAGAGTCAATGACCTCTTTCTCCAAGGTCGATTTATTGTTGTTGTTTTGGCCAATTGCCCGCTAGGGGAGAATGTTATGATCCAGGAATATGAAACAGTATTTGTTGTTTTTGTTTTTTTGTGCACGCTCTCAGCGAATGTCAAGGTGTCATTAGGGAGAACACGTGGTTAATGGGGTCAATGACCTAAATTTCCAAAGGTCATTAATCAAATTGTTTCCGGGGAAGTTAATTAATGTCTGACAGATGACGTCAAGTTAATTAATGTCTTTGGAGTTCGAGAAGAATGTTTCCGGGGCAAAGTTTAGATCACACGTGACAGGTGATGTCAAGATTGATTGATTATGCACGAAAGGGGAATTAATTTGTTGTTTCCAAAGAGAATTATTGATTCAAAAAAGGGGAATTAATTTTTTGTTTCTGAGGGGAAGGTGGGAAAGAGATATATTGATTGCGTAATCGAAGGGAGAGAATTCCCGAGAAATTGGTTACATAATCGGTAGAACCCTATCAGGAGCTCGTGACGGGAATCCATTTATGTGCATAGAATGACGTAATCAACCACTGAAATTACGTTTAGGGATTGTTTGGGCGAAACCGTTTTAGACATTTTAGGGAACTATTTCGGCGAAACAGTTAGAGACATTTTAAAAGATGATTTTAGAAGAGGTTTTAGAAAAAGATTTGAGTGTGGTCGTTATACTACACAAGTTCCATTTGAACAGTGTCATGAGGTCCTCTAACCCAACCCCAAAGGCTCCTCATACCCCACGGGTTCTCATACCCCACCCCAACCCCGAAGGAAGCCCCCGGTCCTCAAAGGTCCCACAGGCTCCCAAAGGGTCCCCGGACCCCCCATGTTATGTTATGTTATGCTATGTTATGTTATGTTATGTTATGTTATGCTATGTTATATTATGCTATGTTATATTATGTTATGTTATGTTATGTTATGTTATGCTATGTTATGTTATGCTATGTTATGCTATGTTATGTTATGTTACGTTATGTTATGTTATGCTATGTTATGATATGTTATGCTATGTTATGTTATGCTAAGTTATGTTATGCTATGTTATGTTATGCTACGTTATGTTATGCTATGTTATGTTATGCTAGGCTATGCTATGTTATGTTATGTTATGTTATGTTATGTTATGCTATGTTATGTTATGTTATGTTATACCTTTCAAAAGACATTTCAGAGCAAGTTCCTTTCTTAATTTCCCTTTCTAAACCCTTTTTCCAACATGAAGTACTCATCCTTTTCACCAAAACCTTCAGAGTTACATTTTCTTGATTTTTCAAAGTTCATTTTGAATTTCTTTCATTGAAATGCAAGAGTTAGAATATTTCAGTAGTGGTTTGTCATAGTTTACCATGTCATAGTTACATTCTCTTGATTTTTCAAAGTTCATTTTGAATTTCTTTCGTTGAAATGCAAGAGTTGGATTATTTCACTAATGTTTTGTTGTGCTTTACCATGTCACAGTTACATTCTCTTGATTTTTCAAAGTTCATTTTGAATTTCTTTTGTTGAAATGCAAGAGTTGGAATATTTCAGTAGTGTTTTGTTGTGTTTTACCATGTCGAATTTACATTCACTTGATTTTTAAAAGTTCATGTTGGTTTTCTCTCAGTGAAATGTAAGTGTTCGAATATTTCAGTAGGGTTTTTTAGAGTTTTACCTTGTCAATGTTACATTCTATTTATTTTCCAAAGTTAATTTTGTTTTTCTTTCATTGAATTGCAAGAGTGGAATATTTCAGTAGTGTTTTGTTGTGGTTTACCTTGTCACAGTTACATTCTTGTGATTTTTCAAAGTTCATTTTGAATTTCTTTTATTGAAATGCATGAGTTGGAATATTTCAGTAGTGTTTTGTTGTGGTTTACCTTGTCACAGTTACATTCTCTTGATTTTTCAAAGTTCATTTTGGTTTTCTTTCATTGAATTGCAAGAGTTGGAATATTTCAGTAGTGTTTTGTTGCGGTTTACCTTGTCACAGTTACATTCTCTTGATTTTTCAAAGTTCATTTGAATTTCTTTCGTTGAAATGTGAGAGTTGGATTATTTCAGTAGTGTTTTGTTGTTGTTTACCTTGTCTCAGTTACATTCTATTAATTTTTCAAAGTTCATTTTGGATTTCCTTCGTTGAAATTCAAGAGTTGGAATATTTCAGTAGTGTTTTGTCATGGTTTACCTTGTCACAGTTATATTCTCTTAATTTTTCAAAGTTCTTTTTGAATTTCTCTCGTTGAAATGCAAGAGTTGGAATATTTCAGTAGTGTT
The DNA here is from genome assembly GCF_049724085.1 of Artemia sp. Qi Xiang Cuo. Lineage (NCBI taxonomy): Eukaryota > Metazoa > Arthropoda > Branchiopoda > Anostraca > Artemiidae > Artemia > Artemia sp. Qi Xiang Cuo. Next base: position 45,741,984 of record NC_142800.1, on the reverse strand, counting down.
TTGTCGTGGTTTACTTTGTCACAGTTACATTCTCTTGATTTTTTCAAAGTTCATTTTGAATTTCTTTCTTTGAAATGCAAGAGTTGGATTATTTCAGTAGCGTTTTGTCGTGGTTTACCTTGTCACAGTTACATTCTCTTGATTTTTTCAAAGTTCATTTTGAATTTCTTTCATTGAAATGCAAGAGTGGGATTATTTCAGTATTGTTTTGTCGTGGTTTACTTTGTCACAGTTACATTCTCTTGATTTTTTCAAAGTTCATTTTGAATTTCTTTCGTTGAAATGCAAGAGTTGGATTATTTCACTAATGTTTTGCCGTGGTTTACCTTGTCACAGTTACATTCTCTTGATTTTTCAAAGTTCATTTTGAATTTCTTTCGTTGAAATGCAAGAGTTGGAATATTTCAGTAGTGTTTTGTTGCGGTTTACCGTGTCAAAGTTACATTTACTTGATTTTTCAAAGTTCATTTTGGATTTCTTTCGCTGAAATGCAAGAGTTGGAATATTTTAGTAGTGTTTTGTCGTGGTTTACCGGGTCACACTTACATTCTTATGATTTTTCAAAGTTCATTTTGAATTTCTTTCGTTGAAGTGCAAGAGATGGAATATTTCAGTAGTGTTTGGTTCTTGGTTACCTTGTCAAAGTTACATTCGCTTGATTTTTCAAAGTTCATTTGGATTTCTTTCATTGAAATGCAAGAGTTGGAATATTTCAGTAGTGTTATGTTATGGTTTACCTTATCACACTTACATTTTCTTGATTTTTCAAAATTCAGTTTGGATTTCTTTCATTGAAATGCAAGAGTTGGAATATTTCACTAGTGTTTTGTCGTGGTTTACCTTGTCACAGTTATATTCTCTTGATTTTTCAAAGTTCATTGTCGATTTCCTTCGTTGAAATGCAAGAGCTGGAATATTTTAGTAGTGTTATGTCATGGTTTACCTTGTCACAGCTACATTCTCTTAATTTTTCAAAATTCATTTTTAATTTCTTACGTTGAAATGCAAGAGCTGGAATATTTCAGTAGTGTTTTGTTGTGGTTTACCTTATCACAGATACATTTTCTTGATTTATCAAAGTTCATTTCGAAGTTCTTTCGTTGAAATAAAAGAGTTGGAACATTTTACTTGTGTTTCATAAATACATACCAGGCCACACTTATATCCTATTGATTTTTCACAAGTCATTTTGGATTTCTTTCATTGAAGACCAAGTGTGTGTATTATTCAATATTCGGTCGTTATGCTGTAATATTTCACTGTTTTATCCTCTCAACTTTTCTAGTTTCATTTTAAGTATCTTTACTTGAAATGCAAGAGTTGGAATATTTCAATAGTGTTTGGTTGTGGTTTACCTTGTCACAGTTACATTTTCTTGATTTTTCAAAATTCATTTTGGATTTCTTTCGTTGAAAAGCATGAGTTGGAATATTTCAGTAGCGTTTTTTCGTGGTTTACCTTGTCACAGTTACATTCTCTTGATTTTTCAAAGTTCATTTTGAATTTCTTTCATTGAAATGCAAGAGTGGGATTATTTCAGTAGTGTTTGTCGTGGTTTACCATGTCACAGTTACATTCCCTTGATTTTTCAAAGTTCCTTTTGGATTTCTTTCGTTGAAATGCAAGAGTTGGAATATTTCAGTAGTGTTTTGTCAGGGTTTACCTTGTCACAGTTACATTCTCTTGATTTTTCAAAGTTCTTTTTGAATTTCTATCGCTGAAATGCAAGAGTTGGAATAATTCAGTAGTATTTTGTTGTGGTTAATCTTGTCACAGTTACATTTTCTTGATTTTTCAAAGTTCATTTTTCAATTTCTTTCGTTGAAATGCAAGAGTTGGAATATTTCAGTAGTGTTTTGTTGTGGTTTACCTTGTCACAGTTACATTGACTTGATTTTTCAAAGTTCATTTCGGTTTTCTTTCATTGAAATGCAAGAGTTGGAATATTTCAGTAGTGTTTTGTCATAGTTTACCTTGTCACAGTTACATTCGCTTGATTTTTAAAAGTTCATTTGGGATTTCTTTAGTTGAACTGAAAAAGTTGGAATATTTCAGAAAGCGTATTGTCCTGGTTTACCTTGTCACAAATATATTTTCTTGATTTTTCAAAGTTCATTTCGGTTTTCTTTCATTGAAATGCAAGAATTGGAATATTTCAGTAGTGTTTTGTCGTGGTTTACCTTGTCACAGTTACATTCGCTTGATTTTTCAAAGTTCATTTTGGATTCTTTAGTTGAAATGCAAGAGTTGGAATATTTCAGAAGCGTTTTGTCGTGGTTTACCTTGTCATAGATATATCCTCTTGATTTTTCAAAGTTCATTTTGAATTTTTTTCATTGAAATGAAAGAGTGGGATTATTTCAGTAGTGTTTTGTCGTGGTTTACCATCTCACAGTTACATTCTCTTGATTTTTCAAAGTTCATTTTGGATTTGTTTCATTGAAATGCAAGAATTGGAATATTTCAGTAGTGTTTTGTCATGGTTTATCTCGTCATACTTACATTCTCTTGATTTTTCAAAGTTCATTTTGGATTTCTTTCATTGAAATGCAAGAGTTTGAATATTTCAGCAGTTTTTTGATATGGTTTACCTTGGCACACTTACATTTTCTTGATTTTTCAAAGTTCATTTTGGATTTCTTTCATTGAAATGCAAGAGTTGGAATATTTCAGTAGTGTTTTTTCTTGGTTTACCTTGTCACAGTTACATTTTCTTGATTTTTCAAAGTTCATTTTGGATTTCTCTCGTTGAAATGCAAGAGTTGGAATATTTCAGTAGTGTTTTGTCGTGGTTTCCCTTGTCATAGTTACATTCTCTTGATTTTTCAAAGTTCATTTTGTATTTTTTTCGTTGAAATGCAAGAGTTGGAATATTTCAGTAGTGTTTTGTCATGGTTTACCATGTCACAGTTACATTCTCTTAATTTTTCAAAGTTCATTTTGAATTTCTTTCGTTGAAAAGCAAGAGCTGGAATATTTCAGTAGTGCTTTGTCGTGGTTTACCTTGTCAAAGTTACATTTTCTTGATTTTTCAAAGTTCATTTGAATTTCTTTCGTTGAAATGCAAGAGTTGGAATATTTCAGTAGTGTTTGGTTATGGTTTACATTGTCACAGTTACATTTTCTTGATTTTTCAAAGTTCATTGTGAATTTCTTTCATTGAAATGCAAGAGTTGGATTATTTCAGTAGTGTTCTGTCGTGGTTTACCTTGTCACAGTTACATTCTCTTGATTTTTCAAAGTTCATTTTGAATTTCTTTCATTGAAATGCAAGAGTTGGATTATTTCAGTAGTGTTCTGTCGTGGTTTACCTTGTCAAAGTTACATTCTCTTGATTTTTCAAAGTTAATTTTGAATTTCTTTCGTTGAAATGCAAGAGTTGGAATATTTCAGTAGTGTTTGTTTGTGTTTACCTTGTCACAGTTACATTCTCTTGATTTTTCAAAGTTCCTTTTGGATTTCTTTCATTGAAATGCAAGAGTTGGAATATTTCACTGGTGTTTTCCCGTGGTTTACCTTACCACACTTACATTCTCTTGATTTTTCAAAGATCATTTTTGATTTCTTTCGTTGAAATCCAAGAGTTGGAATATTTCAGTAGTGTTTTGCCGTGGCTTACTATGTCAAAGTTACATTCTCTTAATTTTTCAAAGTTCATTTTGGATTTCTTTCGTTGAAATGCAAGAGTTGGAATATTTCAGTAGTGTTTTGTCGTGGTTTACTTTGTCACAGTTACATTCTCTTGATTTTTCAAAGTTCATTGTGGATTTTTTTCGTTGAAATATGTTTTGTTGTGCTTTACCTTGGCACAGTTACATTTTCTTGATTTTTGTTAGGTTAGGTTAGGCTAGATCAAGTTAGGTTAGGTTAGGTTAAGTTAGGTTAGGTTAGGTTAGCCTACGTACGCGAGCGTACGTAGGCTAACCTAACCTAACCTAACTCATCCCACTCTTGCATTTCAATGAAAGAAAATCAAAATTAACTTTGAAAAATCAGGAGAATGTAACTGTGACAAGGTAAACCACGACAAAACGCTACTGAAATATTCCAACTCATGCTTTTCAACGAAAGAAATCCAAAATGAACTTTGAAAAATCAAGAAAATGTAACTGTGACAAGGTAAACCAAAACCAAACACTACTGAAATATTCCAACTCTTGCATTTCAATGAAAGAAATTCAAAATGAACTTTGAAAAATCAAGAGAATGTAACTGTGACAAGGTAAACCATGACAAAACACTACTGAAATATTCCAACTCTTGTATTTCAACGAAAGAAATCCAAAATGAACTTTTAAAAATAAAGAGAATGTAACTGTGACAAGGTAAACCACGACAAAACACTACTGAAATATTCCAACTCTTGCATTTCAACGAGATAAATCCAAAATGAACTTTGAAAAATCAATAGAATGTAACTGTGACAAGGTAAACCACGACAAAACACTACTGAAATATTCCAACTCTTGCATTTCAATGAAAGAAATCCAAAATAAACTTTGAAAAATCAAGAGAATGTAACTGTGATAAGGTAAACCACAACAAAACACTACTGAAATACTCCAACTCTTGCATTTCGATGAAAAGAATTTAAAATGGAGTTTGAAAAATCCAGAGAATGTAAGTCTGACATTGTAAACCTTGACAAAACGTTACTGATATACTCCATCTCTTGCATTTCAATGAACGGAAACCGAAATGAACTTTGAAAACTCATGAGAATGTAACTGTGACAAGGTAAGTTACACCAAAACACTACTAAAATATTCAAACTCTTGTATTTCAACGAAAGAAATCCAAAATGAACTTTGAAAAATCAAGATAATGTAACTGTGACAAGGTAAACCACGACAAGACGCTACTGAAATTATCCCACTCTTGCATTTCAATGATAGAAATCCAAAATGAACTTTGAAAAATCAAGAGAATGTAACTGTGATAAGGTAAACCACTACAAAACGCTACTGAAATAGTCCTACTTGCGCATTTCAAAGAGTTAAAATCAAAATGTACATTGAAAAATCTAGTGAACTTAAGAGTGACAATGCAAACCATGACAAAGCACTACTGAAATATCCCAACTCATGAATTTTGACGAACGAAAACAGAAAGGAACTTCGAAAAGACACGAAATTGTAACTGTGACAAGGTAAACCACAACAGAAGACTACTGAAATATTCCAACTCTTGCATTTCAACGAAAGAAAATCAAAATGAACTTTGAAAAATCCAGAAAATGTAACTCTGACAAGGTAAACCCCGACATAACACTACTGAAATATTCCAACTCTTGCATTTCACTAAAAGAAATTCAAAATGAACTTTGAAAAATCAAGAAAATGTAACTGGGATAAGGTAAACCACAACAAAACACTACTGAAATATTCCAGCTCTTGCATTTCAACGATAGAAATTCAAAATGAATTTTGAAAAATTAAGAGAATGTAGCTGTGACAAGGTAAACCATGACAAAACACTACTGAAATATTCCGACTCTTGCATTTCAACGAAGGAAATCGACAATGAACTTTGAAAAATCAAGAGAATATAACTGTGACAAGGTAAACCACGACAAAACACTAGTGAAATATTCCAACTCTTGCATTTCAATGAAAGAAATCCAAAATGAACTTTGAAAAATCAAGAAAATGTAACTGTGACACGGTAAACCACAACAAAACACTACTGAAATATTCAAACTCATGCATTTCAACGAAAGAAATTCAAAATGAACTTTGAAAAATCAAGAGAATGTAACTCTGACATGGTGAACCACACCAAAACATTAGTGAAATAATCCAACTCTTGCATTTCAAAGAAAGAAATTCAAAATGAACTTTGAAAAAATCAAGAGAATGTAACTGTGACAAAGTAAACCACGACAAAACAATACTGAAATAATCCCACTCTTGCATTTCAATGAAAGAAATTCAAAATGAACTTTAAAAAATCAAGAGAATGTAACTGTGACAAGGTAAACCACGACAAAACGCTACTGAAATAATCCCACTCTTGCATTTCAAAGAAAGAAATTCAAAATGAACTTTGAAAAAATCAAGAGAATGTAACTGTGACAAAGTAAACCACGACAAAACACTACTGAAATATTCCATCTCTTGCATTTCAACGAAAGAAATTCAAAATGAACTTTGAAAAATTAATAGAATGTAACTGTGACAATGTAAACAATGACAAAACACTACTGAAATATTCCAACTCTTGCATTTCAACGAAGGAAATTCAAAATGAACTTTGAAAAATTAATAGAATGTAACTGAGACAAGGTAAACCACAACAAAACACTACTGAAATAATCCAACTCTCACATTTCAACGAAAGAAATTCAAATGAACTTTGAAAAATCAAGAGAATGTAACTGTGACAAGGTAAACCACAACAAAACACTACTGAAATATTCCAACTCTTGCAATTCAATGAAAGAAAACCAAAATGATCTTTGAAAAATCAAGAAAATGTATCTGTGACACGGTAAACAACAACAAAACACTACTGAAATATTCCAACTCCTGTATTTCAATGAAAGAAAACCAAAATGAACTTTGGAAAATCAAGAGTATGTAACTTTGACACGGTATACAACAACAAAAGACTACTGAAATATTCCAACTCTTGCATTTCAATGAAAGAAAACCAAAATGAACTTTGAAAAATCAAGAGAATGTAACTGTGACAAGGTAAACCACAACAAAACACTACTGAAATATTCCAACTCTTGCATTTCAACAAAAGAAATTCAAAATGAACTTTGAAAAATCAAGAGAATGTAACTGTGACATGGTAAAGCACAGCAAAACATTAGTGAAATAATCCAACTCTTGCATTTCAAAGATTGAAATTCAAAATGAACTTTGAAAAAATCAAGAGAATATAACTGTGACAAAGTAAACCACGACAAAACACTAGTGAAATAATCTAACTCTTGCATTTCAAGGAAAGAAATTCAAAATGAACTTTGAAAAATCAAGAGAATGTAACTATGACATGGTAAACTATGACAAACCACTACTGAAATATTCTAACTCTTGCATTTCAATGAAAGAAATTCAAAATGAACTTTGAAAATCAAGAGAATGTAATTCTGAAGGTTTTGGTGAAAAGGACGAGCACTTCAAGTTGGAAAATGGGTTTAGAAAGGGACATTAAGAAAGGAACTTGCTCTGAAATGTCTTTTGAAAGGTATAACATAACATAACATAACATAACATAACATTATATAGCATAACATAACATAACATAGCATAACATAACATAACATAGCATAACATAACTTAGCATAACATAACATAACATAACAGCATAACATAACATAACATAACATTGCATAACATAACATAACATAACATAACATAACATAACATAACACAACATAGCATAACATAGTATAACATAACATAACATAACATAACATAGCATAACATAACATAACATAACATAGCATACCATAACATAACATAACATAACATAGCATAACATAACATAACATAACATAACATTAGGGGTCCGGGGACCCTTTGGGAGCCTGTGGGACCTTTGAGGACCGGAGGCTTGCTTCGGGGTTGGGGTGGGGTATGAGAACCCGTGGGGTATGAGGAGCCTTTGGGGTTGGGTTAGAGGACCTCATGACACTGTTCAAATGGAACTTGTGTAGTATAACGACCACACTCAAATCTTTTTCTAAAACCTCTTCTAAAATCATCTTTTAAAATGTCTCTAACTGTTTCGCCGAAATAATTCCGTAAAATGTCTAAAACGGTTTCGCCCAAATAATCCCTAAACGTAATTTCAGTGGTTGATTACGTCATTCTATGCACATAAATGGATTCCCGTCACGAGCTCCTGATAGAGTTCTACCGATTATGTAATCAATTTCTCGGGAATTCTTTCCCTTCGATTACGCAATCAATATATCTCTTCCCCACCTTCCCCTTAGAAACAACAAATTAATTCCCCTTTCTTGAATCAATAATTCTCTTTGGAAACAATTAATTAATTACCCTTTCGTGCATAATCAATCAATCTTGATATCACCTGTCACGTGTGATCTAAACTTTGCCCCGGAAACATTCTTCTCGAACTCCAAAGACATTAATTAACTTGATGTCATCTATCAGACATTAATTAACTTCCCCGGAAACAATTTGATTAATGACCTTTGGAAATTTAGGTCATTGACCCCATTAACCACGTGTTCTCCCTAATGACACCTTGACATTCGCTGAGAGTTTGCACAAAACAACAACAACAACAAATTCTGTTTCCTGGATCATAACATTCTCCCCTAGTGGGCCCTTGGCCAAAACAACAACAATAAATCGACCTTGGAGAAAGTTGTCATTGACTCTGTCCCCGTTAGACATAAACTATGTAAAAAAGTTGTAGGTGGCAGCAGGGGTGACGGATGGGAGTCAATAAGGCATCTCTACTGGCGGGCATGGGCATTAATCAAACAATTCGTGGTAACCAACTGTAAGTAAGGAGTGACCCGGCTCAAAAGTAACCGAAACTCGTCTTACTCATCAAAAGTTATGAATCTGAAAAATTTGTCTTATTTTCAAAAAAGGGGGAACACACCCTAAAAGTGATAGAATCTTAATGCAAATCAAACCATCAGATTCAACGTAACAGAAACCCTACTATAGATGTTTCAAGCTCCTATCTGCAAAAATATGGAATTTTGTATTTTTTGCCAGAAGACAGATCACGGATGCGTCTTTTTTTTTTCATGGGTAATTTTATCGATAAATTTAAACTCTAGCGTAAAGAGCGAAATATTGACTAGGGGGAGAGTAGTAAAGCCCCAATGCATTGAAAATTTACATTGAATTACACGTGGATATGTGTGTAAATTTTCAAGTAATTGGGTTACCAGGGTCATTCATCTATTACTAGGAACGGTACATTGGCTTAGCAGACGGGTTTTTTAAGAGGTAACACGCATTTTTTGGAGGTCAAACAGAGAGAGAGTGGCGATCACGTTAACTTGATTAGTAGTTGGATTCGGATATAATCAGTAATTTTAATTTTAGTTTATATTAGTAGGAGTATTGAATTCAGAGAGAGAAGAGTTTATTTGAGAGGATATTAGTGGAGAAAAAATGAGTGGTGCATTTACATTATTGGAGATTAATGATGGAACCGACAGCAGCAGCAGCAACGATATGCGAGTACCCAATGTAGCTGTGGAAATAACCGCTGGCTGTAGACTATGTCTTGAATGGAATAGTATGTATGCTAGATACGTGATATCATTAAGCAAGTTTAAGCAGGAGGAGCAACTATGTTTTGCTGGAAAAGTGAATATTCTCCATATAAATAAACTTCGGTCAGCATTAGATGTCCTATCGAAATATATTGATGAGAACAAAATGCATCAGTGAATATTATTATTGTAATTATGTTCAATAAAAATGTTTCTAAATCAATTATATTTTTTCTTTCTATAGTAGACTAGCGTATATTTTCTAGAGTACAAAAATAAATTCTGATGAGTCTGGAGTTAGTTGTGAGAGAGTTAGGACTCTAAAAAATGGAAGTATTCGAGAAAGAGCGAATCACGAGGAATCTAGTTCTTATGGACAAACGTTTGATTCTAGATGATGATTTTATAGAGCTATCTATTCAAAGGAAGATATTTTCTCGAGGAATGCTTGTTGATATAATGAAAACTGATTCTCCATCATTAGACTATTGTATGAAGCTTCTACATCGTGGTCCAAATGGATTTACACAATTTATTGATATATTGATCACGACACGGCAAAATGATATTGTGGATATGCTTTTAAACATTAGTTTTGAAATTTAGGCCTTTTTTCATGAGAAAGATGGTTCTCAAGGATGATTTACTCCTCTCTCTCTCTATCGCAGACAATTTTTATTGTTGCTAGGTCAGTTTCATTTTGGTAGTGAGAGTGTCAACACATGACAAAATGTTCCATACAAGTCTGTTATGTATGTACACGCAGAGCAGTTGGTCATCATCATCATGTGAGAATTACAAAATGATTGAGGAGTGTGATGAAAAGTGTATATGCTACAACCCGTGTAAATTTCATTGAGGATATGCTGTAATGATTAAAGGTTGTAATTCCTGTCTTGAAGAGGTGTGTGACTCTCATCCTAGAGGCCACCTATGCTCCAATTGTCATTATGACAAATGTAATCAGTGGGAGAGTACATACCCCGGTATGATTGGAAAGAATCCTAACTGTGATTTTAGTTTATTGCTACGAGATTGGTATCGTCGTGGTTTTAGATTGTTCTGTGAGGAGGAGCCAGGTCAACAATTCAACTGTTGGAACAACAAAAGAATATGGTTTCTACGTCATCGTTGTGAAGACACTGGGTGTTATGATTAAAAGCCCACTGATTTTTATTTGGCTGTGACGGAATGTGATTCGACACTTGAGGACACTGTTTGTGAAATTGCTTCAAATAAGTAATTTGAAATATGTGAATTCTATAGAATGAATGCGAATAGTATCATTGACTATAGAAAGAGGTATGACAAGAGTGAAATCACTCTCTACTGTAGAAAATGTGACCCTGACATTGCAGTACATCAGGATCAGTACACTGTGAATTCAGATAATCTACCTGCACTAGTTGTTGTCGACAAATACCTAGTAGTGCATGAAATCTAAAGAGTAGAAAAGTCGTTTTATCATGTATATAATTTTTTTTTATTAATAAACAATTTCAAATACATCTTTTTAACCTTTTATTCTCAGGGCAGTAAAATCAATATTAAATACACCTTTAAGTACATTCTCGACTAGGAGGTCGTTTAATTGAGATAAGTCAATGAAGATGTTAAGAACGTGGTTGTAGGTGTAGCCACTACATCTGAATATGAGAAAGATTGGGACATGAAAGCCACACGTCTTAGTCGTCAAACCCTGTACTCTTCGTTGATTTTGAATAATCGTTTTCCCCCTGCTTTCAATGAAGTTGCTGATGTATGGAGCGTAGAATTTATACGATAGGCCAAGAGGATCAAAAAATTCAATATTCTTCGCTGTTTGAAAGAGGCATAGCCAATGACCGGTCTTCAAAGTCGATGGACTGCTATTAACAATGATTAGGGTATTGTTAACACTTGGAATTTTTTCAATGAAGTCCGAAGGTATGCAATAGGACTTGTACTGGGACATGTGTGGATCCATACTAAGTGCGTTGATTATTTGGTTTATGTTCATGGTGCTAGGTCTAGTAGAACAATGCCGTCGGGCGTGATTTCCCAATATGTTTCAAATTGACTCAGTGATATTAACATGATACTCTCAGTCAGAGCATTGGCAAATGTACACTCTAAACGTACATTCCCTGTTCGTGCTATGCTCATATCCTGTGTGCCAGACAAGTCCAAAAAATAACCCCATGATTTTTTGAAAACATTGAATCGGTTATTCCATTTTCAAATAGTTGAGAGTCATGATCTAGGGATTGCATGGTCAACCCCTACAGAGTTATATAGGATTTTTTGTCAAATGATAGTGTAGAGTAGAATACCATTCACTTCGGACATGAGGCTAGATAGAACGACAAAATTGAAATCGTGGGGGGGATTCAGTCTATGATCCAACGACAATGCCACTCTTCACAAAGGCCAAAACCGATTTTGATGTGATTTCTCCATTGACAAATGATGAATCACTATAGATACAAGAGCCTATGGCAATGTGCCGTTGATTTGTGATCATATGGGGAACAAGAAGTTTAATGTTGTTGCCACGGGCTCTTAGATTTTCCACTGCCAATGCAACAGAGCTCATAACCTGTTGTTTTTGGACGTGGAGAATTGCCGATGTGATAATAACATTTGCATCGGGTGCTTCAGGAAGTGTTTTTCTCAAAATGAAATTTGATGGGGGCATCTGTAACTTTATGTCAATCTTGACATTGGGGGGTAACCATTGGGATATATTGAATCTCATGATTTAATTTTCCAACTAGATGATACTCCTGGGTCACTGCAGTAGCCAACTCACCGTCAGTATCAACACCTGATCGATATTCATAGCCTAATGATTGTCCTCTCAACTCCTTGTAAGCCTTTGGTTTCATCATCATAAATTGTATGTAGCTTGCATAGTTTGATAAATTATTGCTAGTGCTCACCAATGTTTCATTAATATATACATTAATTTGCTTGAATAGGTTGTGTAGAATACAGTTTTCATAGGAGAGACCATCGCCGGCATTTGGAGTTGTATTATCTGACTTTTTCTTCACCACAACATTTAAATCAATAAATGTTGACGACAAATCAATGAAATAGTCTTCATTGGAAAATATTTCAAAGTGTATATTTTCCGAGAGGGGTTGTTGGGGGGGAAACTGTTCATAGTAGCCATACTTGACACTGACATCAACATTTTCAGCATTGAATAGATTCAATGAGGAACTAATTGATGTATATGAATCCTTGTGAGGGAGACAAGTCATCTTAAGGGGAAATATCCTTCTTTGATCTAACAATCTTTTTCTTTTTCTTCTTATTGGTATTTGTTGCTTTAGTCCTCAAAATGTCTGTTGATGTCCTTCGCTTCCTGTCTGGGAGAAGGATGATGAGTGAATAACGTAAACACATCCTTTTCAATCCCTCCCCATTTTGTTGGGATTCTAGTTGCTCACCAAGAGATTATGCTGAAGACCTTATATTTTTCTTAAAATTTTCCTTGAAATGCTTGCTCAGTCCCCATTCCTGTAATATTGAGGCTGTAAAATTTTATGCAGCACATACAATATATTTTCCGGCAAAGGGTAGTGAAGAACGAAATAGCCAAGAAAACCAGCTACCAAGACCATAGGCAGACATTGTAGTACGCCCCTTGTAGTAGTCCAATCCATTGCCTATTTGACGTGGACTCAAAGCACCAACATAACAATCGATATCGGGACAGACAAATGGAATTCTCCTATTGTTCATTTTAGGTGATTGTACTGTCGTTGACAATGGGTCGAAAATGACATGTAATCACTGCTAGGCCTTTTGTTATTGCTAGAGGATCACCCAATTCACTTTTAGTGTTAACTGACAGAGTTCCAAATACGAAGTGTTTACAGGAACATATTGAAGATGCTTTATATTATAGGGATGAAGAAGTTCATGAGATGTTTTTCGTTCAAGAACACGTAGAAGGGGTATATTTGAATTACCAACTCTCGACGTTTCCACAAAGGATGCATAGAAAAATATGTAAGAGCCCGGGACAAAACCAGTTGGATAATCGGCAAAAATAACTTGATCCATCCCGTAAACGCTGCCAGCATTTTTCCCATTGATCATATTCTGTTTAAAGCCAAGAACATCTCTCAGATTATCATTGAGAATAATTATTTCAGTGTCAAGAGGTGAGGTAATGTAAATCCTATCATGTTCCAATGAATAATTAAAATGGAATGTACCATTCCTAGGATATGAGATTTTTCTATTGATTGTACGACACAAATCCCTCATATTATCATATTCAATATATTTCAATTTGGCATGTGGATAGTCACTAGATTTAAGTGCTTCAACCCATTAAAGTCGACATAGTTCAACCCATTCATAGCCCAATCGAATGGTATAACTTTTATATAATACACACGATCCCTTCTCAGGATGTCACAGGTATTTTTGAGAATACAGTAGACAAAATCCACTTCACATGTACCGTCAAATTAGATGGCGGGGGAGAGTTTTGTCCAAAAATCACTTGTCATATTCAAGACATTGTAGAGAGGATCGGAAACGTTGGACATGAATGTAACATAGAAATCATTGGGCATTGTCAATATCTTCAACACCGATCCAAGAATCAAAATCAGAGTTGTATCCTAGCCACCGAACAAGTAACTGTTTCTTACCCCTGCGAGTACGTGTCTTCAATATCTTTTCAATTTGACAGATTTCACTAGCATTTTTAACTTTTGCAGTTCATATTCATAAAAGCCACCGATAATCTCTTCATCTTTAGTATCACGCAGGCGATAATTAATGGGTTTAGTGTCTAGGATTTTTGCCACTTTAAAAAGTTTTGTGGACCACAAGTAATTCCCCTTTTCAAAAACATTAGTTGTTCTATTAATTCGAACGGTATCACCAACATTGAATTTATTTTTCTTCTTGACATTTGATTCATTGGAATACTGTGTAAGAAAGGTGTCAATTGTATAATGATCAGAATGATGAACTTCCGTTGGCGTAGAGTTGGACAATGATCGATGAGGTCGTTGATTATAAATCAACATGATTTTATCTAGATCATGAATAAAAGCCGATGTATTTTTCAATGTACAATATCTTGAAATTAAAAGTCGAATAGTTCTTATCAATCGTTCGGCCAATGCAGCCTGTATAGGACTGTAACGATGATCGAGCAATTTCCTTTGTTTCCATAGTACTTTTGCTAAATGGGGGTTAACAAATTCACTACAGCGACCAATTTGAATTTTTTTATACAAGTCCCGTTCAAGAAGAATTTCTATGGCCTGAGTAACTTCAATTACCCTTCTTGATCGTAAAGGACATGCATATGCATAGCGACTATAAACACTGATTGCAAGTAGGATTTACTTGTACAGTGTATTGTGACATCATTGACGCTCATCTAGAGTCAAGAGATCTGTTTGCATTATATGCACTGGGTAAAAGGCTTTAGTTTTTCGATAATGATTGGCACGAAGTCTATAATTTCTATGCAGAGTGTAACTTGATTCATTTTTTAGATAGTCTTGTACACTTTTAGTGTGAACACCAGTGACTTTGGAAAGAGTGGCGGGGGAACTTAAATTCCATGCATACCCAATTTTTTTATTAACGTATGTCAGAATTGCAACCATTCTCAATGTAAGAACTTTGTTTAGTTACGGCTACACGGTTGTATACGGGCTGTCGGTAGTGGTAGTGAAGTCAAGTTGATGCGTTGCCAGTTTTTTCTAGCAGTCAGCGTTTAGCTAGTATTTTCCAAAATTGATTTAAAATCTTCTTCTTCAAGTTCATTTTTTAATGGTGTCAATGTGGTTGATGATGACGATGATGCATGTTCATTTAATCTTTTTAGAATTTGTCTATTACCAATAAGACTTTTTGGGAAGTTTAATGTATTTAGAAAGTTGTATAGATGAGTGTCAAATGATAATAGTCCTTTACGATTTGTAACCATATCATAGATTAAATCAAGTAGATTATAGCTCTTGCCCTGAATTATAATCCCTTTTCCATTGCTCTCAACTTGAATGTGATCTTGACCACTTTCCATGAGATAGGTTAGGAGTCGTGTAAATTTTTCACCATATTAGTTGGGCATTTGATTTACAAATTTATATACAAATGAATCCAATTCCTCCTTTTTCAGTTGTGTTCCAGCAGCAAAATCTTGAGGAGATGATTCATTTTTGGGATAACCAGCAGCAGCAGCGGATTTTGACCAATAGGACTTGTGTTTGTCAACTCGGCGAAGTGTATATTGAAGTAAAAGCAGTTTTTTTATCATCCTCAATATTCTCATTGTCAAGAAATTTACTCGGGTTGTTCTCCAAGTGTTCCACGGGTGAGAGAGCGAGTTCTATTGGAGTCAATTTATAGGGGTTTGCCATTCTCTCTCTCTCTAGAGAAAACTGTCTCCAAATCCTGCAATTATTGGCAGTAAAAATGTGAAAAGGCTACCATCCGCCTGAAGAAGTCGTTTCCTTTTAAAATTCTTTTGTTTCTTTTTAGAGGCCAATGTACGTACAATGGAACGATGTTGCTTTGCCTGTTGCTTAACTACTTCTGGCACTTGAACATTGCCCTCGATCAAATTTAAACAAAGTTCGGATATTAGATTAATGAAATCATTGTCAAACCGTGTTTGAGTATTGCTTTCCTAAGCGGAGGTTTTGAAGTGCTTAGAACTGAAAACAAATGTATATTTTCATGTAGTTTCTTCAGTATCATGATGGCAACTAATAGGTCTTTTTACTGTTCACGGGGAGATGTACTGTAATTTCATTGTCAAAAATATCTGTGACTACACGCAGATCCTCGGGTGTATTTTGATTAAGATCCAATAGGATATAGCCGTAGGGTTTATTAGTTGCCTGATTGTATGCTGAGAGCAGAAATTTGGGGGCTCTCGTATAGATTTGTTTATTGAGAGTTATTAGCGAGCTAGAATCACGAACAACTCTGTAGATGATATAGTAGGTGCAGTTCAATGCAAGTGTTCGCATACATTTGTTCTGATGAAAGAGATTGTGTAGAACCAGAGTAACGAAAATCTGTTCATGATGAGAGCGAACACTGAACAGTTGTAGCATTTCCTGGGACCATTGTTCAATAGATTTAGCCAGATCGTCAATGATCAGCCACGAGCTTTGTTCAATAATGCTGAAGACATCAAGTCCCCGTATGAATTGTATCTGCACCAGCCCCCTCGTGGCAGTAATTGCTTTTATTTTATCGTACGACACCTGTCAAATACTGTAGAAACGGTAGATTTTTTTTGGCCTTTCCACAAACATTTTATCACAATTTTTAATTATTTTCGTTAAGAGTGTCGTTTTGCCCGAAAAAAGAAACGATCTGAATGGCGTTTTAAATTGATACATGTTCCTTTCAACAATTCACCTGGACAACTAACTGTAGACTATGGCTGTCTAATGACTAAATAATTTCCCTATTACTACTCCGTTCAAGAATAATAATTAGAAGAAGAAGAAGAAGAAGACGAATAATATTTTCTTTTATTATATACATAAAAAAGGTGACAATACTTTTAAAAAAATACTACATTGAAAAAGGCACATTAAACATGAATACAAAAAAAATACACTTTTTTAATTTATTTATAAAAAAAAATACAACATTTACATAACCACTAGAAAAAAAAACACTTAAATAAATACACTTTTTTTTTAAATTTATTTATTTATAAAAAAAATTCAATATTTACTGGACTAATGTGCACACTTGTGAAATAATATCATCCACTTTTACTTCCCCCATTTTTAGTGGGGAGATCCCCCCTCCCCCCCGGGGGCGGCCGCTGGGACAGCCGGCGGCAGGACGTGCCGGGCGCCGGAAGCCCGCGGTAGCGGGCCCGGGCCGGGGCCGGCATTAAATACGTTAAAATGATATGGCTTGCAAACACACACACATTGTAAATTTTTTTTTATAGAAAAAAAAAATAATTTAAAAAAAAAACCCAATGGCCCAAAAAAAACCTCCCACCCACTGTTTACTTTTTTTTTTAGTGAATTAAAGTTCGTTTTTTTAGACCGAGCGGTGTTCTTTAATCTATAAAATAAAAACTTTCGTAAATTAAATAATGAACAGGTTGGTTTTACTTAACACACAACACAAGAAACAAGACATTTTCCGATATGGCCGACATGGCGTTTTTATCAACTCTAACTGTGTAGTTTTTAAATTGTAAAGAGCGAATCGCCATGACTTTTGCCCTTGGCACTAAACTACGTTCCACACAGTTTCTATACACACTCATGTCGAAATTATTTTTTACAAAGTGTGTAGGTACCCCCTTGCAAACTTGTTTGATATCCTTGTCGTGTGTTTCCACACAGTATACCTTCGGACCAGGAAACATACCACTGGATATCAGATCGCTACCCGTTTCAGATTTTAGCATTAACAATTGATTTGGGGCCTGGCGTTTCACTAGCTCCGGGTAGAGGGATTCGTCCCAGTTAGTGTAGTCCATTCGTGAGCTAATATACTCGCCATTTTCCAAATCATTCAATAGATTTTCACTTTTAGATTTTTTACTTTTAGCAGGAGTGAATCAGTGTCCCCGTAATACACTTGAACTTGTCCCTTAATCGGCCACTGTACCCTACATACATTATAATCAAATGACAACATGAGTTTAGTGAATATTTCGGTTATTGCACTTCCGCCTGCAATATTTTTATTTAATACAATGTTTCTTTTTTTGCGATATAGGAGAACCAAATTAGAGTCTATGATTGTGAACGATGTGAAGTTTGGATCCGCAATGATTCGATCACAATCTTTGGGGTTGGTTACAATGTCACATCGACTTCTGTGTCGTACGCTCTCGCACATTTTACCGAAAGCTGAGTTCAAAATGAGTTTATAGACTTCTTTTTCAACTTCCGTTTTCGCTTGTGAACGCTTACTGACAAAGGTGTCAATAAACGTTTTCATGTAAGGCTTTTGATCAAATTGGAGGGCTCTATGAATCCTTGTGACCTTGAAACCATTGGACACCATCCATTTCAATCGCACGTGGTGAACAACGATATTCTGTTTCGGGTTGAGATCGGCAATTAGTTTTTGTTTTGAAGGTACCCAGTGCATACTCCCGTCCTCTCCTAAAGATAAATTGTAGGGGCTCAGAGAGTCCCTACCCACCGGTCTATTATTGCACGGAAAAAAAAAGTCTTTTACCGAGTCATGGATTTCCATGGGTATTTCACCGTCAATTTAAAAAAACCACCCCTGTGCCCCGTTCTCCTCAACACTGGTAATGTCGGGGAAATTCGAAGCACACGGATTGTCAAGCCATTTATAATTGCCACACGGCAAACAGTAGTGAGACATTGCCGATGGGTAAAGAGAATTCATATCCAAAAAAACTGTGTCCAACTTTTCATCGGTGTGCTGTCCACTCGGATCAGTTTTCATGATACGATCCCCGTGAAAAACATACCCAACCCTTAATTATATCACTCAAAAAATATTGAGAACCAAAACGTTAAACAGACCTATCTATTATTGTCTTATTTTAAGTAAAAATCACATCACCAAAAGGTGAGTGGAAAAATAATAACCAAAATCCAACCCAAATTCCCCATAGATTTTATCCGTATTTTTGCACACAATATCCAGAAGAGTGAGTACGTCACAGGCCAAGTAAAGTTTACAGTAATCCCACCCATTTTTAAACCCGCCCTTTGCCCAAACCCACTTAGCAAATTCGTGGTCGCTACTCGTGCACTCACTCTCAGTAAGAGAATTGTAAAAAGTTTCAATGGGCGGTAGTGACACCTCATCTAGCCTCGAGCCAGAGATGTAAAAATCATATGAATATATATCCTTACACGTTACTAAATCATACATTTCATCATCGGGGAAGCGCTGTTTGAGGAGGGGGAAGCCATCAAAATTGTCACTTTTCTGTACCTGAATCAACTGACTTAAAGACTTGGTGAAGAAACTGGATGAGTCTAAGAGATAGACTTTATTCAGGCACGTTTTAACCTTCTCAACTGTTATCGAAATTAATTCTAGCAGCAGTAGCTTCTCTGGTGATTTGGGTATGATATTATAAGAAAAAGTACCATCTATCCATGCGTCATCTACAACTCCTCCCTTGGCAATGTGGGCCAACACCGGAAGAACAAACTTTAAGTCGTAATTGGAATTGTGTATAAAAACAGGTACGAAATATTGTTGTCTAACATTTAAATTGCATGACTGATGTGCTAGCCCTCTAAAATTACTCCCTCTCGATGTAATTTGCTGCCACAAATGATCATGGTCAATCACCTTCCTCCTCCCCCCATTCCCAACACCATTATCAATTTCCCCCTTGCAAACCCAACACATTTTACGATTTTTAATGGCCACTATGTCATCTGGTGAAAGGAGCATAGGATAGTTTGTATAATGAAAGCGCGAAACTGCACTGTCCATTGTTTTGATTAGACTGACCAATGCCAAGCGCATGAAGTCTTCATCGTCACTCAACAGCTCAACTAAATCCAATACTTGCCTGGTATTATCGGAATATCTTTGCGTTTGAGCGCCAGACATCCACATGACTTGATGTATTTTATCACGATTTGAATTTGACGGATTGCATATGTCTGTCAACATAACTTCGCAGACCAAAGCGATCTTATTGCTATGCAGGAGCGCGTTTTGGAAATTTTTAAAACGTAAGATTGCTCTATCTCCGCTTACCGTCTCCACAGCCTGGTATCCATGACGTTTACAGTGTTTCATGTGATGCTTTAACTTTAAATCAAAGCGAAATCTTGAGAGGCATGTTGGACAGTAATAGCATACACCCCCACGCCCCCCCCCCTTTTTACCCACACTTAGAAACCGACTAAAATCCGTAATAGGATTGAAGAGACCAAATTAATTGGAGTATGTGGGTGGAGTGTATAGAAGCCACACCCAATGTTCTACTGATTCAATTGAAGGAGCTCGCACTGGAAATAATACACCCTTCTTATCGGAACGCTGACCCTCTTCAAATTCTGGTTCATACTGTAACATCGTGACACCAATCTTTAAATGTGCATTAGCCCACTCAAAAATATCTATTCCTTTTAGTGTCACGGGATATTGACCATTTAAACAATTAAAATTTACTTTGGGGAACTTTGAACCCTCCCTACCATTAACTGCCATTTTATCCAACTTTTTCTTAGATGCATCTATTCGAAGTGGTCTGTATGCGGCAATTAAAAATGCATACTTGAAACACTGCAGCTTCATATCGAAATAGATTCGTTGTATCCCCCTACACCCCTCTAAATCTGAATGATATTTTAAAACTATAGCCCTCTCCCCACCACCACCTCTTACAATAAAATTCTTTTTAAACCTACAAATATTAACATTTAAACTTTTAATAAACAAAACTACAGATCCACTACCCCCTCGTTATAATTTTCCCACTTACTTTGAATACTTTTAGCCCAATTTAGAAAAACATCCCCATAATTTGATAAATGCGGGTGTATTGCCAACATCTCTGTGTGCAAGTATTTTGAATACATCTCACCCGCACTTTCATTTAAAAAAAATATTTTTAGCGCTATTGATGCTTTTAAACTGACCCCCACTCCCCACACCCCTATTTGTTGTTCAAGAATGGCTCGAATCTTATCAGTATATGAATGTGTAATGGCCAGGGGATCTGTTATTATATCCCCTGACACTAAAGAGTTAAAGGGTTCACCGAATTTGGCGCTGTAGACCAATGTGTGTTGCAAGGCAGAGTTGGACAGAAAAAAATCTGGAAGAGGGGATACTGTTGTTATTGTTGTATTACTACTACTACTACTATCAATATCATTAAGTGGAATGGTGGAGGAGGGTGACAGGGAATTGTCAATAACACCACCACTCCCAGTCTGTTCAATCACATTGGGGGGATGTGGCATGAGGTCCCCTAGTACAAATTCCAAGGTGTTTGCGGACAATTGGTTAAGCCAGACCCTATTTTCCTGTTATGGCCATTTGTTATGAGAACTCAGCTAAGATGCAGTTGTATAATTATTTAAATGTTCATACATAAAACTGTCTGTACACCCCGGATCCTCAAGCGTGTCAACATCACTGCAAAAGTCATTTAGACTAGCCATCTTCACGAATATATTAATATTGAACCGCCTAAGCCACTCCAAATTCTCTAGAACTAGTGTAGGTTCATCGCTGAACTCTGGTGGTGTTGACAGAATTGGTCCTGTAAATACACTTGGTTCATCACTCAATGGTGTCGGTGGTGGTGCTATATCTTTAATCTGTAGAAAAAAAAAGTTTAATTTTATATGTTAAATAAACATTATTCTTATAATGTTAAAAAACTATGTAAATTTCTCATAGTCATTGTCCCACCACCACCTGAACAATTAAAAGAAGAAGAAAAAAAAAGTTATATTGCTATAAGTCTTTCACTATGACAACTGAACATGTTAAAAAAATATATATATTGTTTTAGTCAGGAAAATGTAGTCTTATTCTTAGAAGGTAAGTTAGAACAAGAGAATGATAAAAAAAAAACTAGTGGTTTTATTCCAAAAATTTTTAGAATAAAAATGCAAAATATGGGTCCAATTCTAGTGCTTGACCCTCTTCAATATAACTCTCAATGAAATTCGACCATCGTTCAACTGACACGGTATGCTGTATGAACACTTGCTTCTCAGCTTCGGTTAATGAACACGAGTCCCATACGTCGGCGGTTGGTGGTGTTACTTTCTCAACAATCCGAATTTTCATATGTCGTTTGCCAACGGATTTGTTTGAAGTTGTGGATGTAGTTGACCTGGGCTAAATAAATGATTGTAAGAGAGAAGAACGTTTTTTCTCCATCCATATCAACAATTAAAGTACAATTAAAATGTTGGATGGTTCTTTTTAGAGCCCCCCTGGGAGGACCCTTGGGAACCGGGAGCTTCCTTCGAAGTAGGAGGATCGATGCCCTTTCGAGTTAGGATATTGGACTTCACAACACTGTTCAAATAGAACAGCCTCAAATTCCTTCTCGAAAGCATCTTTTAAAATATCCCTAAGTGTTTCAATGAAATGAGTTCGCCCCAAATAATGTTTCTTGACAACACTGTGAAGACATAGTTGGAGATTATTAAAAACCTTCTTCCTATGTTAATATATCTGATCGGAAATACACATCCTGTTACAAGAACCCCCCTTAAAAATCAAATTATATCTGTTGACCAGATTAAAATTCAAGTGTACCGATGTAAGATTTTGATAAGGCCTGGATATGCGCAAAAGCTTAGTGCAAAATCTACACCACTTTAATAATGGTTGTCATCTGTGAAATAGTGAATTGTCTGTTTTCGTATAGTTAGTTTATCCAAGGGAATATTGGATTATTACATTAGAAAAACGTCTAGGTTAGAAGAGAAGTTAGAAGGTAAGGTTTTTTAGAAATTTATGATAAGCTATTTCGTTGTTATTAGCATTCCATTATATATTGCTAATTTGGTTAATGAAAGAAAATGAAATAGGATTATTATAGGATACATTAGAAGCAAATTTAGGTTTTACTCATCAAAAGCTATGCGCCTGAGAAAATTTACCTTATTTTTGAAAATAGGGAAAGAAAAAGTTGTGTATATACTTACAAATTCTGACTTTGCTTCTACATCCGAACTCCTTGGCAAAACATGAAGGGGGTCAAGCTTACAATCTTCAGTAGGCTGGAATGTGGTATTAAGAGAAGCTATCCATTCTCTTTTCAAATTCTTTCCAGCTTGCATGGAGCTAACACTGGCATGATAGGGCCCTGGCACTATAAATTGGGTGGTCGTTGGCTGGTCCAGATCGTGTGTAATTCTACCGGCATATTTGATAATTGATGGTCTTGCGGCTTGCATTAATGCAGCTTCGCTCCATCTCGGTTTCTTTTCAAAAGGAGGGTTATTGCACGTATCCTCTTCCTTGAAAAAAAAGGCAAAATTTATAATGAAAAAAAAAAACTCCCCTTTTGCATTTTGTTGGATAAATGCTTAAGAGGTCAAATTTTGCCCTCCTCATCCTCTTGTTTTTTGCTCATTAAGGTGCTCCTATTATTAATTCATTATTTATAAATGGAAACGAACATAAACTATAGTTGATGCGAGGGGGTTCTCTCCCAAGCAAATGAATATCTCTGGACACAACAATTTTTTTTTAGTGCCTTCAAAAGAGAAATCCAGAATACATAAAAACGGCTTGTGTGGTTAAGGGGGGTGTGAATCAAAATTTTTTTTTAAAATTTTAACTTAAATTGTGTGTTATTGACTATGGGTGGAACCCTCCCCCTCTTTTACGTAAAAAAATTTACGTAATATAAAAAAAAAAAAAAAAAAAAACAAGCGACACGGCTCAATAGTAATCCAAACTTTTAAAAACGGAATTTTGATGTTAATAAATGTATCAAAACAATGTGTTTATAATGCTGATTCTAAATATATAAATTTTATTAAGTTTAGTATTACTCATCAAAGGCTACGAGCCTGATAAAAATTACCCCGATTTTTTAAAGAGGGGGGAAACACCCCCTACAAGTGAATGAATTTTAATGAAAATCACACCGTCAGATTCAGCGTATCAGAAAACCCTATTACATAGGTTTGAAGCTCATATCTGCAAAAATCTGCAACTTTGTATTTTTTTGCCAGAAGAAAAGTATAGGAATATAGAAGTTAGTTACGTAAGTTGATTTTTAAAGACATCCATTTAGCAAAAGAAAAGTAAAATTTTTATGCAAATAAAAGCTGCATTAACTAAAAAACGATCAGAAATTAAATAAAAAAAACAAACAAGTTTTTTAAACTTAAAGTAAGGAGCGACATTAAAACCAACAGAAATTATTCCCTCTATGAAAGGGACTGTCCCCTCATCAACGCCTCGCTCTTTACGCTAAAGTTTGACCCTGTCTCACAACTTTATTTTTTAAAACAATAAAACACTTTAGCGTTTATAGTGAATCCGTATGATGATAAGTTCGAATATATCAGTTTCATCTATTTTCGTTCTACCACGAAAACTCTATGTAATGCCGGACAAAGCTACCCGATGTCGAAAAAAGGGGGAAACGTTTCCAAAAACTAATCGACCTCTGACTTCAATCACATAATCAGTTAGACTTACCCTAGAAGTTATATGTTTCTATCTGCAAAACTATGGAATTTTGTATTTTTTGCCAAGTGACATCGGAATTAGACAAACCCTGTTTGTAGCAAGAGCCTCTGAAATTTAACCCTCAAAACTCTCACACTCTTTGTAACACGCAAGCTTTTCATTCAAGGCAGAAAAATACCGCATTTTAGGAAATAGCTTGTTTTTAAAAAATAAAATAGTGTTTTTCAAAACATTGAAAACTTGTAAACAAAGCCATAGAGGAGAGAGATTTTATTTACATAATAGGAACAAGCGCGGTTTGCCGTTTCTATCGAATATACTCGTCATCTTCTTAAGATTTTGTATTGTTGGAGGGGAGGGGGGGGGGGGCTAAGCTCCTCTGAAATTTGAATTTACTAGTAAAAAGTTTTTCTTTAATTTTTTTTTTGGGAAATAAAAGAATGAAAAGTGTACTCACATTGAAAATAGACGAATCCATTGTTTTCAAAGTTAATAAAATGTAATGTACTTTAATCAATGTCTTAAAACGTAACGAAAAACGGAATGTAGTGTGTGAATATCTTATAGGGTTTTTGCTCGAGTACATCATACGTAGCCAAGTTTAAAAAAAAAAACAAAAAAAAAAAAGTAATCAAGTTACTCCATATAGACTAACCACCGCTATATCACCGCTTGACCCCAAAAAAATGCGTGTTACCTCATAAAAAACCCGTCTTCTAAGGCAAGTACCGTTCCTAGTAATAGGTGACTGACCCTGGTAACCCAATTACTTGAAAATTTACACACATATCCACGTGTAATTCAATGTAAATTTTCAATGCATTGGGGCTTTACTACTGGGGAGAACCCTCTCATATACGTAATAATATATACATAATAAAAAAAACGATAAAAAACAAGCGATACGGCTCAATAGTAATCGAAAATTTAAAAGAAGGAACTTTGATGTCAATAAATATATCAAGAGAATGGGCTTATAATGCTGATTCTAAAATAATTTCATTAAGTTTAGTATTACGCATCAAAGGCTACGAGCCTAAGAAAATTTACCTGATTTTTGAAATTGGGGGGAAAACACCCCCTAAAAGTGAAAGAATCTTAATGAAAAATCACCCCATCAGATTCAGCGTATCAGAGAACCCTATTACATAGGTTTCAAGGTCATATCTGCAAAAATGTGCAAATTTGAATTTTTTGTTCACTTTTTTTTTCAGGGGTAACCGTACCGACCCAGTGGTCCGAGAACATCAAGAGAGGGCTCATTCAAATGGAAATTGAAAGTTATAGTGTCCTTTATAAGTGACAAAAAACGCTGGAGGGCAACTAGGCCCCCTCCAACGCCCCTTTTTCCAATTTTGTCTGATTACAATTTTGAGATAGCCATT
This sequence comes from Artemia sp. Qi Xiang Cuo, assembly GCF_049724085.1. NCBI lineage: Eukaryota > Metazoa > Arthropoda > Branchiopoda > Anostraca > Artemiidae > Artemia > Artemia sp. Qi Xiang Cuo. The sequence goes on along the minus strand of NC_142800.1, from coordinate 45,716,238 downwards.
CTGTTCAGCATAGTTGAAAAACCCAACAAATATACCTTTGGGTTACAAACTCCCCCTAGAGTCCTTATGGAAAGGTCTTTAAGTTATAAAATTTGTGTGCGTACCGTGTAGCCTAGTATTTGTTATTGGGAACAATGCATACATTTTTTTTGGGGGGGGGGTATTTTCTGATGGTGGGTTTTTCCACAAAGAGAATTTTCCATGGGGAGGGAATTTTACAGGGAGTGAAATTTTCAGGGGAAATTTTACGTTGGGGGAATTTGCCAGAATTCCAATACGAAATTCTTTTTATGTGTCTTGCTTTCATTTTGCCGACTCATTTTTACGAGTGGACATGTTAAAGTTAATTGTGTGGGGTAAGTTATAATCGAGATTGAATTATCTAGAGAATATTTCTGTAGGGAGGGGGATTTTTCTGTGGAGGTGGAGCCAGACATCCTGGCATTTTTCAGAAATTAAATGAAAAAACAAATTTCTTCAACTGAAAGTAAGAAACATTATTAAAACTTAAACCAAACAGAAATTATTACATTTATGGGGGGGTTGTCCCCTCCTCAACACCTTAATATTTACGCTTAAGATTGAGTTTTGTCCCAATTCTTTATAAACGACTCCTGAAACACAAGGGTTGTCTTATTAGAGCAATCAGAAGTTGTTTTTGTTTTATTAACTGTATCGTGAAGAGCAAGGTGTTGAAAAGGGGCTTATCCACCCTCATGCAGGAAAAAATAAAGATTAATGCGTTTCAAACACTTCGTGGTAACGAATCAAACAGTTCGTGGTAACGAGCTATAAGTAAAGAGCGCCCGGCTCAATAGTAACCGAAACTATAAAAAACGGAATTTTGATGCAAATAGATACATCAAAAGAAGAGGATTTGTATACTTATTTCAAATATATAAGTTTCATCAAGTTTAGTCTTACCAGTCAAAAGTTGTGAGCCTGATAAAAATGGCCTTATTTTCGAAAAAAGGGGGAAACATCCCCTAAAAGTGATAGAATATTAATGAAAATTACACCATCAGATTCAGCGTATCAGGAAACCCTACTGTAGAAGTTTCAAGCTCCTATCTAAAAAATGTGGAATTTTGGTATTTTTTGCCAGAAGAAAGATCACGGATGCGTGTTTATTTATTTAATTTTTTTTTTATTAATTTGTTTTTTTTCCACGGGTGATCGTATCAACCCACTGGTCCTAGAATATCGCGGGAGGGCTCATTCGAACGGAAATTAAAAGTTTTAGTGCCCTCCTTAACTGAATAACAAAAATGGAGGTCCCCTCCCACGCTCACTTTTTTCTCAAAGTCACCCGATCAAAATTTGGGATAGCCATTTTGTTCAGCATAGTCGGAAAATACAATAACTATGTCTTTGAGGATGGCGTAATCCTCCACAGTCCCAGGGGGAAGTTCTGCAAGTTATGAACTTTGCCCAATGTTTACATATAGTATTTGGTTATTGGGAAGTATGCAAAAGTTTTCAGGGGGATTTTTTCTGTTAGTTTTTTTTTGGGGGGGGGGTTACGTGGGAGGATCTTTTCATAAAGGAAGTATTCATGGGGGAAGGGACATTGTTATGAAAGAGGCGACAGATTTACCAGCATTATTTAGAAAAAACGATCAGAAATTAAATATAAAAAAGACAATTTTTTCAACTGAAAGTAAGGAGCAACATAAAAACTTAAAAAGAACAGAAATTATTACGTATATGATCGGGTTTGCCCCCTAGTCATTACCTTGCTCTTTACGCTAAAGTTTTTTTGGTACTTTCATCAGAGCTATTTATTCTAATTAACGGCCTTTGTGATTAAGGGGTCATTCTTAAAGAATCGGAACAAAATTTGAACTTTAGCGTAAAGAGCGAGGTATTGACTAGGGGGCGAACCCCCTAATATACGTAATAAAAGTATACGAATATAGAATTACCTTCCGTTAGTAAATTCGTAATTTACGTCAGAACAAAATTTTGAAAAAGCCGTTTAGCCAAAAAAAAGTAAAATTAATATGTAAATTTCGTTTTAGCTGTTCATGTACAGTGAGCCAAAATAAAAGCTGCATTAATTAAAAGACGTTCACAAATTAAGTGAAAAAACAAGTTTTTTTTACTGAAAGTAAGGAACGACATCAAAACTTAAAACGAACCAAAATTATTCCTTATTATGAAAGGGCTGTCCCCTCCTCAACGCCTCGCTCTTTGCCCCTAAGTTTGACTCTGTCTCACAACTTTATTAAAAAAAAAAAAAAAAACTTTAGAGTAAATAGGGAGGCGTTGAGGAGGGGACAGCCCCTTTCATATACGGAATAATTTCTGTTCGTTTTAAATTTTAATATCGCTCCCTACTTTCAGTTAAAAAAAACTTGTTTTTTTATTTAATTTTATGACAAGTTCGTATTGGTATTTCTGAGACGCATATCATAAGACTTCGACAGTAGTAAGGCCCCAATTCGTTAAAGATATACATGCACTTTCACAAGCCTGAGGCATGGATATGCGTGTGTAGGTTTTCAAGTAATTGGGTTACCAGGGTCATTTGCAAAGAGGTACCATTTCTATAGAAGCTATAGCAATTTGAAATATCGTATGGAATTTGCTTGAAGCTATATACTTTGCGTATGCCCAACGTACCAAACAGGTTGGGTATAATCTGTTTTGGTTCAAGTTTTTTCTGACACAATTAGCTGAATTTCTATTTCATGATATACAAGTTTTTTTTTTAGGTTAAGTCCGTGTCGGAAAAATTCTTTCCTTACACTAGAACTAAGGGTACTTATGCACTTAGAAGCCTATTGTTTTTAGGAGCTGAAACGTCTACATAGTTCCCTTATAGGCTGAAATTTACGGTGCAATTTTTATCAAGATCAGTGGACCTTTTTAGAGATGTTTTTGAAAAAAAAAAGTGCTTAGCTTTCGATTGGTAATTTGGGATTAGAATAAAATGTTGATTCTTTTAATGTATTAATTGTTACAAAAGCTTCTTTTTTATCAAGATCAGCGGCTTTTTTTTTTAGGGATGTTTTTGAAAATAATTCCAGGCCAGTCTGCATTTAAGGTGTGATTTTTATAAAGATAAATTAACCTTTTTAGGGATGTTTTTGAAAAAGTGCTTAACTCTCGATCGGTAATTTGGGGTTAGAATAAAATGTTAATTCTTTTAATGTATTAATTGCTACAAAAGCTTCCTTTTTAGAGTTTCGGTTTGTTCCTTACTTATAGTTCGCTACCATGTACTGCTGGAAAATGTATTTCAGTGATATTTTTAGATCATAGTAGCCTAATGATGCTTTTAGTCTTTAGAAGAAGAACCAAAACAATTTAGAATCTATTACAGCTTTTTTCGTCTTCGAAAAGTGCGTGGATAAAAATTCTAATTGGCATTTTTTGTTTTTAATTCACAAAATGGTTGGTTTAAGTTTTCTTTTACAAGATACTCAAGCAGGAAGGATGGGGTACATAGACAGGGAGTAGGGCTCGCCTAATGATGCTTTTAGTCTTTAGAAGAAGAACCAAAACAATTTAGAATCTATGCTGCTTACCTTAGTTTAAGAGTTGAAAATCATTCTAAAAAATCTAAATTTGTAACAATGAGTATTTTATTTTGATAATAAAGGAAAATATAAATATTTATTTAATTGAAAAAAAAAATGTTTTACACTAATTTAGATGCCTAACATAAACTGAATGGAGCGAACCTGCACTAATGCAAGCTGCAAGACCTTCAATTATCAAATATGCCGGTAGAATTACACGCGATCTGAATCATTCAACGAGCACCCAGCTTATAGTTACACAGCCCTCTAACCCCAGTGTTAGCTCCATAAAATTGGAAGGAAGTTGAAGAGAGAATGGACTCCTTCATATGATACCTCAGCTCAGCCTACTGAAGATTGTGAGCTTGACCCCCTTCAAGTTTTGCCAAGGAGTTCAGATATAGAAGCCCAGTCAGAATTTGTAAGTATATACATAATTTTTTTTTCTACCCCTATTTTCAAAAATAAGGTAAATTTTCTCAGGCGCATAGCTTTTGATGAGTAAAAATTAAAATTTTTTTATAAACTATTTAATTTTATTTAATTAAAAAAATTAACGGTTTATAATTTAATGATTATAACTAATTTCTATAAAAACAAAATAAAAAAAAAAACCTTACATCTTAAATTATAACAACTACGAATTATAATTAAAAAATACAAATATTCATTTTAAAACAAAAATAAATATTTGAAAAAAAAAAAAAACGATTTGCAATTTAAAAGTTGACAAGCACTATTAAACTGGTATTTTTGCACTAAGCCATTTGCACGCATCCGCTCCTTATCAGATCTCCCATCACTTTTTAATCCGCTTTGAATTCTAAGTGGACTTCTCGCGACAGGAAGAAGGGTTTTAGTAATCTCCAATTATATCTTTATAGTGTTGTCAAGAAACATTATTTGGGGCGAACTCATTTCATTGAAACACTTAGGTGTTTTCGAGAAAGAATTTGAGGCTGTTCTATTTGAACAGTGCTGTGAAGTCCGATATCCCAACTCGAAAGGGCATCGATCCTCCTACCTCAAAGGAAGCTCCCGGTTCTCAAGGGTTCTCCCAGGGGGGAGGGTGGGAGGAGGGAGGGGGGCTCTAAAAAGGACCATCCAACATTTTAATTGCACTTTAATTGTTGATATGGATGGAGAAAAAAGTTCTTCTCTCTTACAATCATTTATTTAGCCCAGGTCAACTTCAAACAAATCCGTTGGCAAAAGACACAGGAAAATACGGATTATTGAGAAAGTAACACCACCAACCGCCCCAACTCGAAAGGGCATCGATCCTCCTACCTCGAAGGAAGCTCCCGGTTCCCAAGGGTTCTCCCAGGGGGGGGGGAGGGTAGGAGGAGGGAGGGGGGCTCTAAAAAGGACCATCCAACATTTTAATTGCACTTTAATTGTTGATATGGATGGAGAAAAAAGTTATTCTCTCTTACAATCATTTATTTAGCCCAGGTCAACTTCAAACAAATCCGTTGGCAAAAGACAGAGGAAAATACGGATTATTGAGAAAGTAACACCACCAACCGCCCCAACTCGAAAGGGCATCGATCCTCCTACCTCAAAGGAAGCTCCCGGTTCCCAAGGGTTCTCCCAGGGGGGGAGGGTGGGAGGAGGGAGGGGGGCTCTAAAAAGGACCATCCAACATTTTAATTGCACTTTAATTGTTGATATGGATGGAGAAAAAAGTTCTTCTCTCTTACAATCATTTATTTAGCCCAGCTTCACTACAGATTTGTCTATTGTGTTTTTGTGAACTTTCTGAGGGAGGAGGGGGGTAACTTTTTAGTTTAAATAATTCTAGGAGGAATTGGGTTTTGTTGGATGGTATGGAAAAATGGTACGTGTTAAATATTCGGGAAACATACGAGTAGAAAAAATGATTTTATTTTAGGAAGTTGTTGATCAAACCCCCCAGCAAAAGCGAGCAAAGTTGGATGTCACCCCTGACAGCAATGTGAGTCATAGCAAAATACATCATGAAAATACCCCCTTGCACATTTTCGAAGATTCGAATGCTACAAGAAAACAGATAAGGATGCTTATAAAAACACAAAAAAAAGATAGACATTCACTTCAATTTAAAGGAAGAGATGTGAGGCGTTATGCTCAGTTAAACAATGCAAGGAAGCATCCTATAGTGTTTTTATGCTAAACTTCCAATTGCTCTGTGAATGTTCGTTTCTAAAAGCAGTATTTTTTTTATTTCAAATAAAATTCGTTAGCTTTTTTAATACTCCCATTACTCGAGGGGTCCAGATATTCTTAGAATATAGTTTATATCCTAGCCCCCTGTGATATAACCTATTCATCACTTGAAAAGCTCATTTTTAGACTAATTGCGTAGGTACTAAGGGAACATTGAACATTTTTTTTTTGATTTTGTGTGTTTTCGCAAGAAAATAGCTGGTATTTAGCAAACTTAGCCATAGCTAGTTGAAACTCTGCATAAATATCATCATTTTTAGCCTAATTGCGAAGGTACTAAAGGAACATTGAACATTTTTCTGATTTTGTGTGTTTTTTACAAGAAAATAGCTGGTCTTTAGCAAACTTAGCCATAGCTAGTTGAAACTCTACATAAATATCTTCATTTTTAGCCTAATCGCGTAGGTACTAAAGGAACATTGAACTTTTTTTCTGATTTTGTGTGTTTTCTCAAGAAAATAGCTGGTCTTTAGCAAACTTAGCCATAGCTAGTTGGAACTCTGCATAAATATCTTCATTTTTAGCCTAATTGCGAAGGTACTAAAGGAACATTGAACATTTTTTTTTCTGATTTTGTGTGTTTTTTGCAAGAAAATAACTAGTATTTAGCAAACTTGGTTTTATGACTCCTCCCTCCAATGAATTCAGATGGTTTTAGGACTCATCACCCTAGCCATAAGTCCATTCAACCTTGAGCGAAGATATAAAAGTTTGATGAAGTATTTTTCTACTTAACAACTACATTAATAACTTCCAAGATGATTGGACTGTATGACACAGAATTTATCAGTTACCGAGAGTTCAATGACTCCTCCCGCAATGACTTCCAGGGGTTTTAATGACTCCTCCCCACAACGAATTCACATGGTTTTAGGACTCATCCCCCTAGCCATAACTCCATTCAACCTTGAGCGAAGATATAAAAGTTAGATGAAGTATTTATCTACTTAACAACTACATTAATAACTTCCAAGATGATAGGAATGTATGACGCAGAATTTATCAGTTTGAAAAAATCATCTTGTGGTGTTATATTTGAATATGCATTTTTATTATTGTCTATGGAACTCGAAGAAAATGACTGTTATCATTGGATAGTGAACTATAACATGTTTGAGTATGATAAAAGCTTGTGGAGTACTACATTACGTCATATAAACAGACTGGGATGCTACGATAGAGTGATTACACCACTTAATAATGCTGGTCGGGAACTGAAAAATGTTCAGGAGGAAGTCAGTGAAATTTGCAGCTTTTTCGGGGTTGAAGCGCTCTACGTAAAGGACAATGTACCTACAGATATAGTTTTAATTCAAAAGTGTGACCCTAGGATTCCACTTTTCAATCTAGAAGAGTTTAAGTGTCCTAAATTTGAAGGGGGTTATCACCGTCCTGAAGACGAGGTTAGGTTCTTCGCACAATGGATACCTAAGAACATACCTGATCGTGATAAATCCATAAGACATGGTAAAAACTTTTCTATATCATGGGACCATCGTTTGTGGTTGTTTAAGAGTAAACTCTAAGTACTATTTTTTATGTAAACATTTGTTGTTGTGTTTTTTTTTCTCAAAAAAAAATCTCTTAATACGTTTAAGCAATAAATATCTTTAAGCTTAACCCGTCTTTATTCTTTAGAATAGTTCTATTGTAAGCAAGTAACAAACTCGTTCCTGAGGTCACCTCTTTGATACACAATGCAGAAACTTCATTTAAGAAACTATGAAAAATTGTAAGTAAGTAACAAGTTATTTCTAAAAGTCATCTCTTGGATACACAATACAGAAATTTCATTAAAGAAATTATGAAAAAATTGTAAGTAAGTAGCAAATTCTTTCTTGAATTCACCTGCTGGATAAACAAAGACATTTCATTCAAGAAATTATGACAAAATTCTAAGTAAGTAACAAACTCTTTATTGTTTACACGACTTAGATACACAATGTAGAAATTTAATTCAAGAAATTATGAAACAATTCTCAGTAAGTAACAATTTCTTTCTTGAAGTCAACTCTTGGATACACAATACGGAAATTTCATTCAAGAAATTATGAAAATATATGTAAGTAAGTAACAAACTCTTTATTGATTTCACCTCTTGGTTATACAGTACAGATACTTTATTCAAGAAATTATGATAAAAATTGCAAGTAAGTAACTTTTTTTTTCTCTTTATCACAAGTAATTTTCACTTGGATACATGATGTAGAAAATTTAGTTCAAGAAATTATTAAAAAATTCTCAGTAAGTAACAATTTCTTTCTTGAAGTCAACTCTTGGATACACATTTCTTGAATTCACCTGTTGGATAAACAAAAAGACATTTCGTTCAAGAAATTATTACAAAATTCTAAGTAAGTAACAAACTCTATTGTTTTCACGAGTTAGATATACGATGTAGAAATTAAATTCAAGAAATGTAACCATTTCTTTCTTGAAGTCATCTCTTGGATACACAATACAGAAATTTCATTCAAGAAATTATGAAAATATTTGTAAGTAAGTAACAAACTCTTTATTGATTTCACCTCCTGGATATACAGTACAGAGACTTCATTCAAGAAATTATGAAAAAATCGCAAGTCACTAACTTTTTTTTTCTCTTTACCACAAACAATTTTCACTTAGCTACACGATGTAGAAATTTAATTCAAGAAATTATGAAAAAAATTCTCAGTAAGTAACAATTTCTTTCTTTAAGTCAACTCTTGGATACACAATACGGAAATTTCATTCAAGAAATTATAAAAATATTTGTAAGTAAGTAACAAGCTCTTTATTGACTTCACCTCTTGAATATACAGTACAGATACTTCATTCAAGAAAACGTGATTAAACACGTTTTGAAACTACATGCTATTTGCAGGCCTTTCCTTGGCACCTTTCCAAACGAGTGGGGATTCCCCACTGGTTCCTACACATTGCAAAAAGTGAGCAGTACGAAAATTCCACGTTTTCAGCCAGACTGGTTTTTTAGACAACACCCATTTTTAGGGACCAATCAGAGACAGCGGAGGTTGCTCAATATACAATAACTTGATTGGTGATTGGTTTCACACCGCGACGGTGCATACATAGTGAGAGAGAGACATGCAAAGTTGAAATAGCTTTATTTCATTCTTTTAAGGTTAATTTAGATGAGGCTACGGGCGCGCACGTAGCCTCGTCTAAATTAACCTTAAAAAAAATGAAATAAAGCTATGTCGACTTTGCATGTCTCTCTCTCTCACTATGTATGCGCCGTCGTGGTGTGTAACCAATCACCAATCAAGTTATTGTATATTGAGCAACCTCCGCTGTCTCTGATTGGTCCCTAAAAATGGGTGTTGTCTAAAAAACCAGTCTGGCTGAAAACGTGGAGTTTTCGTACTGCTCACTTTTTGCAATGTGTAGGAACCAGTGGGGAATCCCCGCTCGTTTGGAAAGGTGCCAAGGAAAGGCATGCAAATAGCATGTAGTTTCAAAACGTGTTTAATCACGTTTTCTTGAATGAAGTATCTGTACTGTATATTCAAGAGGTGAAGTCAATAAAGAGCTTGTTACTTACTTACAAATATTTTTATAATTTCTTGAATGAAATTTCCGTATTGTGTATCCAAGAGTTGACTTCAAGAAAGAAATTGTTACTTACTGAGAATTTTTTAATAATTTCTTGAATTAAATTTCTACATCGTGTAGCTAAGTGAAAATTGTTTGTGGTAAAGATAAAAAAAAAGTTACTTACTTGCGATTTTTTCATAATTTCTTGAATGAAGTATCTGTACTGTATATCCAGGAGGTGAAATCAATAAAGAGTTTGTTACTTACTTACAAATATTTTCATAATTTCTTGAATGAAATTTCCGTATTGTGTATCCAAGAGTTGACTTCAAGAAAGAAATGGCTACATTTCTAGAATTTAATTTCTACATCGTATATCTAACTCGTGAAAACAATAAAGAGTTTGTTACTTACTTAGAATTTTGTAATAATTTCTTGAACGAAATGTCTTTTTGTTTATCCAACAGGTGAATTCAAGAAATGTGTATCCAAGAGCTGACTTCAAGAGAAAAATTGTTACTTACTGAGAATTTTTTGATAATTTCTTGAATTAAATTTCTACATCATGTAGGTAAGTGAAAATTATTTGTGATAAAGAGAAAAAAAGTTACTTACTTGCTATTTTTTCATAATTTCTTGAATAAAGTACCTGTACTGTATATCCAAGAGGTGAAATCAATAAAGAGTTTGTTACTTACTTACAAATATTTTCACAATTTCTTGACTATAATTTCCGTATTGTGTATCCAAGAGTTCACTTCAAGAAAGAAATTGTTACTTACTGAGAATTGTTTCATAATTTCTTTAATTAAATTTCTACATTGTGTAGCTAAGTCGTGTAAACAATAGAGAGTTTGTTACTTACTTAGAATTTTGTCATAATTTCTTGAACGAAATGTCTTTGTTTATCCAGCAGGTGAATTCAAGAAAGAATTTGCTACTTACTTACAATTTTTTCATAATTTCTTTAATGAAATTTCTGTATTGTGTATCCAAGAGATGACTTTGAGAAAGAACTTGTTACTTACTTACAATTTTTCATAGTTTCTTAAATGAAGTTTCTGCATTGTGTATCCAAGAGGTGACCTCAGGAAAGAGTTTGTTACTTGCTTACAATATAACTATTCTAAATCAAAAATTTGGGTTAAACTTAAATATTTTTATTTCGTGAACGTTTAAACATATTTTTTTTTGAGAAAAAAAAAACACAACAAAAAATGTTTATATAAAAATTAGTACTGATGGTTGACTATTAGAAATCAATCAAGAATGGTCTTATGATATAGACTAGTTTTTACCAGGTCTTATTGATTTATCACAATCATGGATGTTCTTAGGTATCCGTTGTTTAAAGAACATAACCTCGTCTTCAGGACGGTGATAACCCCCTTCAAATTTAGGACACTTAAACTCTTCTAGATTGAAAAGTGGAATCCTGGGTCACACTTTTGAATTAAAACTTTATCTGTAGGTACATTGTCCTTTACGTAGAGCACTTCAACCCCGAAAAAGCTGCAAATTTCACTGACTTCCTCCTGAACATTTCTCAGTTCCCGACCAGCATTATTAAGTGGTGTAATCACTCTATCATAGAATCCCAGTCTGTTTATATGACGTAATGTAGTACTCCACAAGCTTTTATCATACTCAAACATGTTATAGATCACTATCCAATGATAACAGTCAATTTCTTCGAGTTCCATAGACAATAATAAAAATACACATTCAAATATAACACCACAAGATGATTTTTTCAAACTGATAAATTCTGTGTCATACAGTCCTATCATCTTGGAAGTTATTAATGTAGTGGTTAAGTAGAAAAATACTTCATCAAACTTTTATATCTTCGCTCAAGGTTGAATGGAGTTATGGCTAGGGGATGAGTCCTAAAACCATCTGAATTCGTTGTGGGGAGGAGTCATTAAAACCCCTGGAAGTCATTGCGGGGATGAGTCATTGAACTCTCTGTAACTGATAAATTCTGTGTCATACAGTCCAATCATCTTGGAAGTTATTAATGTAGTTGTTAAGTAGAAAAATACTTCATCAAACTTTTATATCTTCGCTCAAGGTTGAATGGAGTTATGGCTAGGGAGATGAGTCCTAAAACCATCTGAATTCATTGGAGGGAGGAGCCATAAAACCAAGTTTGCTAAATACTAGTTATTTTCTTGCAAAAAACACACAAAATCAAAAAAAAAATGTTCAATGTTCCTTTAGTACCTACGCAATTAGGCTAAAAATTAAGATATTTATGCAGAGTTTCAACTAGCTATGGCTAAGTTTGCTAAAGACCAGCTATTTTCTTGCGAAAACACACAAAATCAGAAAAAATGTTCAATGTTCCTTTAGTACCTACGCGATTAGGCTAAAAATGAAGATATTTATGTAGAGTTTCAACTAGCTATGGCTAAGTTTGCTAAAGACCAGCTATTTTCTTGTAAAAAACACACAAACTCAGAAAAATATTCAATGTTCCTTTAGTACCTTCGCAATTAGGCTAAAAATGATTATATTTATGCAGAGTTTCAACTAGCTATGGCTAAGTTTGCTAAATACCAGCTATTTTCTTGCGAAAACACACAAAATCAAAAAAAAAATGTTCAATGTTCCCTTAGTACCTACGCAATTAGGCTAAAAATGAGCTTTTCAAGTGATGAATAGGTTATATCGCAGGGGGCTAGGATATAAACTATATTCTAAGAATATCTGGACCCTTTGAGTAATGGGAGTATTAAAAAAGCCAACGAATTTTATTTGAAATAAAAAAAATACTGCTTTTAGAAACGAAAATTCACAGACCAATTGGAAATTTAGCATAAAAACACTATAGGATGCTTCCTTGCATTGTTTAACTGAGCATAACGCCTCACATCTCTTCCTTTAAATTGAAGTGAATGTCTATCTTTTTTTTGTGTTTTTATAAGCATCCTTATCTATTTTCTTGTAGCACTCGAATCTTCGAAAATGTGCAAGGGGGTTTTTTCATGATGTATTTTGCTATGACTCCCATTGCTGTCAGGGGTGACATCCAACTTTGCTCGCTTTTGCTGGGGGGTTTGATCAACAACTTCCTAAAATAAAATCATTTTTTCTACTCGTATGTTTCCCGTATATTTAACACGTACCATTTTTCCATACCATCCAACAAAACCCAATTCCTCCTAGAATTATTTAAAATAAAAAGTTACCCCCTTCCTCCCTCAGAAAGTTCACAAAAACACAATAGACAAATCTGTAGTGAAGCTGGGCTAAATAAATGATTGTAAGAGAGAAGAACTTTTTTCTCCATCCATATCAACAATTAAAGTGCAATTAAAATGTTGGATGGTCCTTTTTAGAGCCCCCCCCCTCCCTCCTCCCACCCTCCCCCCTGGGAGAACCCTTGGGAACCGGGAGCTTCCTTTGAGGTAGGAGGATCGATGCCCTTTCGAGTTGGGGCGGTTGGTGGTGTTACTTTCTCAATAATCCGTATTTACCTGTGTCTTTTGCCAACGGATTTGTTTGAAGTTGAGCTGGGCTAAATAAATGATTGTAAGAGAGAATAACTTTTTTATCCATCCATATCAACAATTAAAGTGCAATTAAAATGTTGGATGGTCCTTTTTAGAGCCCCCCTCCCTCCTCCCACCCTCCCCCCTGGGAGAACCCTTGGAAACCGGGAGCTTCCTTTGTGGTAGGAGGATCGATGCCCTTTGGAGTTGGGGTGGTTGGTCGTATTACTTTCTCAATAATTAGAATTTTCCTGTGTCTTTTTCCAACAGATTTGTTTGAAGTTGACCTGGGCTAAATAAATGATTGTAAGAGAGAAGAACTTTTTTCTCCATTCATATCAACAATTAAAGTGCAATTAAAATGTTGGGTGGTCCTTTTTAGAGCCCCCCTCCTCCTCCCACCCTCCCCCGGGGAGGACCCTTGGGAACCGGGAGCTTCCTTTGAGGTAGGAGGATCGATGTCCTTTCGAGTTGGGATATCGGACTTCACAGCACTGTTCAAATAGAACAGCCTCAAATTCTTTCTCGAAAACACCTAAGTGTTTCAATGAAATGAGTTCGCCCCAAATAATGTTTCTTGACAACACTGTGAAGATATAATTGGAGATTACTAAAAACCTTCTTCCTGTCACAAGAAGTCCACTTAGAATTCAAAGCGGATTAAAAAGCGATGGGATATCTTATAAGTAGTGGATGCGCGAAAATGGATTAGCGAAAAAATACTATTTTAATCGTGCTTGTCAAATGTTAAGTAGAAAATTGTTTTTTTTTTTTTTCAAAAATTTAGTTTGTGTTTAAAAGGAATATTGTAATTATTTAATTAGAATGCATCTTGGTTAGAAGTTACGAGGTAAGGTTTTTTTTGTTTTTTTTATAGAAATGCATGATAAGCATTCCTTTATATACCGCTAATTTGGTTAATGAAAGAAAATGAAATAGTTTAGAAACAAATTTTAAGTTTTACTCATCAAAAGCTATGCGCCTGAGAAAATTTACCTTATTTTTGAAAATAGGGGTAGAAAAAAAAATTATGTATATACTTACAAATTCTGACTGGGCTTCTATATCTGAACTCCTTGGCAAAACTTGAAGGGGGTCAAGCTCACAATCTTCAGTAGGCTGAGCTGAGGTATCATATGAAGGAGTCCATTCTCTCTTCAACTTCCTTCCAATTTGTATGGAGCTAACACTGGGGTTAGAGGGCTCTGTAACTATAAGCTGGGTGCTCGTTGGATGGTCCAGATCGCGTGTAATTATACCTGCATATTTGATAATTGAAGGTCTTGCAGCTTGCATTAGTGCAGGTTCGCTCCATCTTGCTTTCTTTTCAGAAGGGGGGTTATTGCACGTATCCGCTTCCTTGAAAAAATAAGACAAAAATTTAGCATGTAACAAAAATGCATTTTGGGTTTGGAAAATAATTCAGTTTATGTTAGGCATCTAAATTAGTGTAAAAAATTTTTTTTTTTCAATTAAATAAATATTTATATTTTCCTTTATTATCAAAATAAAATACTCATTGTTACAAATTTAGATTTTTTAGAATGATTTTCAACTCTTAAACTTAGGTAAGCAGCATAGATTCTAAATTGTTTTGGTTCTTCTTCTAAAGACTAAAAGCATCATTAGGCGAGCCCTACTCCCTGTCTATGTACCCCATCCTTCCTGCTTGAGTATCTTGTAAAAGAAAACTTAAACCAACCATTTTGTGAATTAAAAACAAAAAATGCCAATTAGAATTTTTATCCACGCACTTATCGAAGACGAAAAAAGTCGTAATAGATTCTAAATTGTTTTGGTTCTTCTTCTAAAGACTAAAAGCATCATTAGGCTACTATGATCTAAAAATATCACTGAAATACATTTTCCAGCAGTACATGGTAGCGAACTATAAGTAAGGAACAAACCGAAACTCTAAAAAGGAAGCTTTTGTAACAATTAATACATTAAAAGAATTAACATTTTATTCTAACCCCAAATTACCGATCGAAAGTTATGCACTTTTTCAAAAACATCCCTAAAAAGGTTAATTGATCTTGATAAAAATCACACCTTAAATGCAGACTGGCCTGGAATTATTTTCAAAAACATCCCTAAAAAAAAAAAAGCCGCTGATTTTTGATAAAAAAGAAGCTTTTGTAACAATTAATACATTAAAAGAATAAACATTTTATTCTAATCCCAAATTACCCATCGAAAGCTAAGCACTTTTTTTTTCAAAAACATCTCTAAAAAGGTCCACTGATCTTGATAAAAATCGCACCGTAAATTTCAGCCTATAAGGGAACTATGTAGAGGTTTCAGCTCCTAAAAACAATAGGCTTCTAAGTGCATAAGTACCCTTAGTTCTAGTGTAAGGAAAGAGTTTCTTCCTTAACTTAATGACAAGACAATTTCTTTTTATTATAATAATGAGAAAATTTTACTCACCAGAAATTGCTTAGAATTATCCATTTTCTATGTAAATGTTTACAAAAAATGTCACTAGTTTTAAGTTCAATAAACTATTCAGAACTGTTGAAGAATCTAATTTGAAACCCGAATATATACAAAAAAATAATTGGCAACTAAAAAGACACACCGGTTTTTCCGACACGGATTTAACCTAAAAAAAAAACTTGTATATCATGAAATAGAAATTCAGTTAATTGTGTCAGAAAAAACTTGAACCAAAACAGATTATACCCAACCTGTTTGGTACGGTGGGCGTACGCAAAGTATATAGCTTCAAGCAAATTCCATATGATATTTCAAATTGTTATAACTTCTATAGAAATGGTACCTCTTTGCAAATGACCCTGGTAACCCAATTACTTGAAAATATACACGCATATCCATGCCTCAGGCTTGTGAAAGTGCATGTATATCTTTAACGAATTGGGGCCTTACTACTTTCGACGACTTGAATTGATCCGTTTTCTTGGAACTAAAGACTCCCTACTGAAAATCTGGAAAGCCGTGGCAGATGCAGCTGATGACGAAACTCCGTCATCAGCTGCTGAAACTCCGCATTGACTGCTCAATCACCGTCATGTGATCCCCCAAAATGGCTTGATTCTGTAATGGGTTAATCACAGGGACTTGATTCGGCTCCTGCATCTTTTGATACAGATTCCAGTAAGGCCCGTCCATGTCTCTTGCTATTTTACTCTCAACTTGCTATTTTACTTTACGGAAAAGATCTTCAGGGGTAATATACAGTTTCTAGAAAAGCACATTGAAGTATGTGGCAATCGTGACAAATGTGATCTGAGCAAGGCCTATAAGCTTAGAAGATATATTATCTAGCCTAGCCTTTTAGAGGTTCTCGGCAACATTTGAGAGTCCATCCTCACTAACGCAGTTTGAGAACAGGCTATACCAACTTATGGATACAGCTGTACATGATGTGTATCAGCATTTACGCAAGAGTTAGTGGATTGAATATTGTTCTTTATCTCGGCCATTTGCGAAACAATCTTCTATGTTGGATCTTTTCTGCTGGACGTTCACCGGTAGATACCAGAAAAAGCCGAAATAGTATCGTTTTCGGTATCGGTATTCAGGTGTTGTTTTCGATATTTGGTTTTCGATATCGATATTTTCAATATCGATATTTGGTCCAATATATCGGTATCGATATATAATATCGCCCAAAACTACTTTACATGTATTTATGTCATGACTTTAAAAAACAAACAATTTCAACAAGGTTGAACATGTCAACATTTTAACTTGTGTTTTACCCAATGATATTACCTCATATTTGAAGAATACTGAAAAACTGAGTACGGTGTTTCAGTTGTACGAGGGTTCGTTACACTTACACGAGGGTTATTTGCACGGGGGTTAGTTGCATGGTGGCTCAATTACATGGGCTCAGTTTCTTTGGTTTCAGTTACACGGTGGTTCAGTTGCAATGAAAATATATAGAAGACAGATTGTTTTTTTTTCTAAGTGCCTCTTAAACCCAGCTGAAGCATTGTTGATCCTACGAAGAAAAAGGCCTGGACTAAGACAAGATTTGGAAACTCATATCTTCAGCTTATAAAAATCTGTTAAACAGTTTTGCTCATTTGAATCTTGGGTCAATTTTCCTTTTTCTGTTTTAAATTTTATTGGCTTCAATTTGTAGATTCAGTTATGATGTTTATTTTTTGGCTTTTATAAAAGTGCTTTGTTCAGGCTTTGCGGGAAAAAAGCCAGGAATAGCAGTGGTTTGATTTAAATGGATTAAGTTTATCGACTTGTGTTTAGCGTAGCTGAATTCTTGCTACGTTGAGCTGGAAAGGGTTGAGCTGCATTTGATGATGGTCTAACTTTTCCGTGAGAACGTTTTTTTTTGTTCAGTGTTGGCTTTAGTCCCGCTTGGTTAAATTATCTTCTTTTTTTGGGAGGGGGGGGGGAGGGTCAGCACACAAAAATCAATTAAATGATCCAACTGCAATTCAAACATGACCTGCTCTCTTAAACTCACAAATATTCATTAAAACTATCCTGTTTAAGAAAAAACTATGACGTTCTTACATTATGAACATGTTGTTTCTTAGAGACTGAATCTAAAAGCATTTTAGGTGAATTTTCTAATGTTTACATTTATTCATTAGGAATAGCCCAAAATAATTCATTAGAAAAAAAAGAAAAAATCAAATTGTTTATACACCAAACAAGGATCAGTTCAATAAGTTGATTTCAAGGAGGGGTCATTTATTTGTTTTTTTCCGAATTCTATTGTGAACATTCTGAACATTTTCGTGCACAACGACTTCAGTTTTAAATTTTTGCTTGTTTTTTTTTAACCACAATTTTCTAAGAAACAAATTTTAGGGTAGTAAAGTATTGCATGCGGGGTCATATGAAACAGCATAGTTTTTTTTTCCGGAGAATGATAACATCCATAACAAAATTTGGCCACTAATGTGACAAACAATGACTTGACTTGACTTAAGGCTCCTGCCGAGGGTTTGGCGTAGAGAACGATGAGACTAGGTGCCTCCAGGTGGACCTATCGCTTGCCAGGATCGCAGCTTCTTCCACCGAGATGTGGGCTTGGGTGAAGAATTCATAGGCTTTGTCTTTCCACCTAGTGGGTGGGTGTCCTCTGGGTCGCTTCCATCCTTGTAGTGTGGGGTCGAAGTCGAATGCGACCCGTGCTGGGGAGTCGCGTGACATGCGAAGGAGGTGGCCGTACCACCGAACAGTACGCTGGGCGAGCTGCGTCGAAAAAGGAGTTTGAGCCGTACGTGATAGGAGAGTCTGGTTGCTAACAAAGTCAGTCCTGTGAAGTCTTTCTATTCTTCAGAGATGTTTCGTCTGAGTATCATCGACGGCGCTAAGGATAGATTTGGAAGCTGGGCACGTGTCCGCTCCATACAGCAGGACGGTGCTGACTGACGCATTGTAGATGCACATTTTGGTAAGGCGGCTTATGTTTGGCTTTCGCCAGATTCTGCTAAGCCTCCCAACAAGGGAGACAAGGCAAACTATGAATTACCACAAATTATTAGACAAAAGGTGCAAAACCGGAAACTTAAAACAAAAAGGAGTTGAGTTTTTTATTTTCTATCAAAGTTTTTTACTCTATTTTCTTATCATGTATTTTCTAGAACTATTGCACTGAATCGTCAAACAATTTCTAGAGATATTCGACGGATACTAATAACAATAATTTATTGAGGCCACTCTTACAACAGAAAAAGAGAATAAATGCTAAGAAAAAAACAACAAAGAAAGAACAACAATAAAACAAAAAAACTCTTCTATCACAAATAAATCTAGAATAACACAAATCAACCCTAATGACACAAATAAAACTCATTACAAACCAACTGTAATAATAAATCAATTGCAATGTTGAATCAATGGCAAAAAATATGGCACGTCAACATTAAATTGCCAAAGAATCTTTTGCACTTTGATGTACACAAAACTAAATTTTCATGGGTTTCTGGCTTGTGTTACCGAGGTTAAAGATTGTCAACGCTCTTATGGAGGCAGTCAGGAAGAGACTTCTTTGATTTAGAATGCTATGTGTTTACTTTTTGCTACTTAAATGCCTAAGGCCAGTTGCAGAATGGAAAAAATATATAGCAGATGTGGAAGTAAAAGGTTGTTAAAAAAGGTTTTCTTATGGTGAAGGAAGTGAGTTGTCTCAATAGGTTGTCTTCCTCTTTTTGTGGATTTTCAAGTTTTTTAATTCCAAATATAGTCGTGCACTGTGTGCTCCATTCACCTTAAGCTATTGAACGATCTCTATTGCTTTCTCTTACAACTCGTTCCTGGAACACTCTATAGATTTTTTTCGTATCTCATGCATGTCACGGGAATACGCTTCAACAGTATTGTAATGTACCTCCTCAATTAATCTTCCACACGGAACGCCTTTCTTGTACGACTTTTGTCACATCTTTCAAAAATTCGGTAAAACGGATTTGATCTCTTCTTAGTAACTTTAACCTGGGTACTGTCCCATCCCACTTGGCGAGTTCCTCGGCGCAACCGAAAAGAGGTATAAAGTATTTCTGTACATCATTGCTTATGATAACTTTGATGAAAAGATGTTAACGGAAGCAGTATTCATATCGCTGTTAGTGGCTAAATGCTAGAAAGAGACATACATTTTGCTAAGAACTTGTCCAAGTAAGTCCTGCAAATAATGAGGTCGGTCTTTTTCTAGCAGTTCACCGTGTACCATCTGTCTTAGGCCTTCAAATTATTAGTTAGCATAATTACTAGCCGAAATACTCCTAGATAGTCAGTGTAGTTAGTTGCATCGTCCACCTGAACAACTTGATCTAACTAATCAATGTTAGCGAAGAAATCATCCAGATTCGAAGCAAAACAGACACTGTATGGATAAAGGCTAACAGTTTGTCTTTGAGAATTATCTAAAGATCTGAGGAGAGATCATTAAACGGTTACTGCTGCCAGAGCCACAGTTGAAGTCACCTCATAATATTAGCATATCAGTCTGATATTTATGTTGCACTTTTCTAGGCTGAAAACAAGTGTTCTGAAGCTTTTGCGCTGACATGACAGTATAAAAATTTGTAAATAGACAGTATGTAGCTTAGGGAGGGGCTACTACCAACTCTCACACAAAGTAAAAGGTGAAAACACACATTACTAGGTTCTCTTATGTACTTATAAAGAGATTCCTGCTTTAGGTTATTGTGGCCGTAAATATTTTGACATGAAATAGAGGACTCATTATTTTATTTTCGCATCGTCAATAAATATTTAAATCTCATACTGAGTGTTGTGTATTTACAGCCGCATCTAGAGAACGTCATAGTGTTTACTTTGCAATGATTGCCCTTGGTTGATTCACCATTCATGGCACTAAGACGGCATCTTGGTTCGACCAGTGGACAGTTTTGGCCAGACGTTTTAGATAATGACACTAGAAACACATCCGGAGCAGCTTCACAAATGGCTCAAGTTACACAAGAGTGTATCCCCTAAAATTGTCATTTTTCTTGCCCTCATCAAACTAATTCGTGGTATTGAAAACGGACTTCACCGCATTGACCTTACCTAACCAAAATATTTTATCACTGTTAGGAATGGTGGTCTACATGTTGTTGTGGAAAGAATACTTGGATATAGGTTCCTGTCCACTGCTTTCGTGAGGAAGGTAGGCGAGGCTCAAAAGTAGCCCACGCCCCCTTAAAATCCGTTTTCTCTATCTCTTTGGTTAAAGGTGCTGTTTCCATAAATTTCAACCCAGTGGCGTAGCGTGGGCTTTCGCAAATTGGGGCAAACGGGAAATTTATCACCTCTCTATTTTCATTATTAGTTAAGAAAATTAGCAAAAGTAAAAAGTAGCTACTTTAAATTTTTTATTAATTAAAAGTGTACTTTTCGCGTTCTTTTCATAGCAACATCTTTTACACTATTTATGATTATCGGTATCTATGTCATGCTCAACTCACAGAATAGCTAAATTTATTAGACTTAACGTGGGACATAATCGATCGGAGATATTTTTGACTAATTTTGGCTTAGAGAAGCAACTGCTGTTACTGATAGCAGATGTTAAAAAAAACGTCAACATTGTGAAAATGTTTTACCTGCTATCTTGAGCCAAACTCTAGACGTTCCGCCTAGGTGGCATGCATTATCAGATTTTAGCCGCTGTGTCATATAAGTGACGATATGAGGATTGACGCAAACGAGGCACGCGGTAATTTTGTATGCACAAAATTATCTTTAGTATTAGATATTTCCACTTTTTATAGAAGTCCACGGTTCGTGTTCCAAATGTAGCCGTGAAGTAAGCGTTCTATTCACCTTCAGTTATTTGACAATTTGCTTTAATCTCTTTCGCAACTACTTCCTTGAATACTTTCCAGGTTTTCTTCGGATCTTGCACATGTCACGGGACTGCACTTTGATGTCAAAGGACGGCACTCTGTGCCTCCTCAATTAGTCTTATATACAACTTCTTAGAGTCAAGAAAGCAATTAATGTTGCTCTACAACACAAGACTTATTGGAGTGAAGTTTCTGAAAACGTAACTAGCAAGCAAATCTCTTTAGTCATTTGAACAGGTTGATTGAGAAATGGACAATCCTAATATCCACAAATCAACATTAACTTCAAGACACCAACAATATCAGCAATCTAAACTAGTATTGAACAGACTTGGACTGATAGACTTTCCCGTGACCAAAAGACCCAGACATATTCTAATAAATATTTAAATACAGAGGGTAAAAACCCACATATATCTAAAGTAGGGACAGCAGTTTGCTAATTCCATTACCCTTGGAAAGTCAAGAGGTAAAATAGAGGGTATTATTTTACCTCCCTGAATATAAAGAGTTCCGCATGCACTCCTAAAGAACTATATAAATTAAACATATTTACAGATCTAACAGATTTATTAATTTAGCTCCAAATGGTGGGTCCTCCACAAAAATTTATCTTGCTGTTCTCCTTGCTTTTAACAACCATGGGTACTTCATAAAAAAAGAAAATAAAAAAAAAGAAAAAAGATAAGATAAATTCTTACGACTTTTCATTTTGGGTTCTTTTTCGGGGGTGCGGAGGTATTTTTCCTACATAATTTATAGAGTTATGCTTTCCTAGCATAACGGATTGAACGCATAGTGATCAAAACTGTACTCTCTATAGGTGGGTGAATTATCATGCCATATGCATTATTTTATTGAGTTTACTGAGGATCGAAATTAGTAATCAGCATGCCCTATGTTTGATTCTTATAAATATCTTATGTACCGAATTAAGAAACTGATGCCTCAACTTCAGAGCCAAATAAGGTTTATCCAAGTGTCGAAAAACCTATTTTGGTTTCACCTTTGCAAAATATTAGCTATTGTTTTATAGCAACACTACAATAAAACCAGCGTATGCAATTGTTCATGAAGCTCTGTCATCAAACTTCTGTAATCCTGCTCTATTATTCTAAGCTAGACTTTTATGTGTTTCGACCGATTTTCTTATCAATCATCAGCGCATATCTTCTTGAATACTTTGACCTGTTTTATATCTTGAATTTCTTCTCAGCAGCTGTCGCTCTCTACATTCTTGTCAATTTCCAAATTTCAAATTAGTGTTACTAATAAAAATTTATTTTTTGCAGTGGTTAAATAAACAAACAAGATTTGTTTTTTTCAAATGACCATAAAAGGAGAGTAATTGAAGTTTATAACGAATAGAAATTATGATGCATATGGTGTAAGGCTGAGCACTTTACACCCAGCATCATCTAATCCCTACTCTTTACACGAAAGTTTAGAAGTGTTAAGCCAAAGGCAAACCTGAGTGCAAAAAAATGTTGCCAGTTATAAATCGTGATGGTTTTACTACCGATCACCCTCCAAACGTCTGATAGGAAAATGTTATCATTCAGAGCAAATACGATTAAAAAATTCTTTTCAGGCTCAAAGTAATGCGATTTGAACCACATTGCTGTTATTTGAGAGTTTCCTTTGTTGAAGTACGCGTTGAAAAGTCAAATTTTGGCATGGAAATTGGAGGACTGTAAAGGATGGCAGCCCTCTCATATATAGGATAATTTCCGTTCATTTTAAGTCTTAATACCACTCTTTACTGTAATCTGCAAAAACTTTTTTTGTTTAATTAATTAAAAAAAAAGTTGTCAAGAAAATGTTAATCAAAGAAGAGTAAACAGCCATATTAAAACTTAAACGAGCAAAAACAAAGCCATATTATAATTCAAACTAAAAAGAACAGAAATTATTATGACAAATAAGTAGCAAACTCCTTTTTTACTGAGTCAACTCAGTTTAAGAAATAATAATAATAATAATTTAGAAATTTGTAGATATTGCTTCTAAGTTCTACAGCATATTGAGGACCATTGGTACTTTTACTTTACACTTTTGAGCAATAAGAATGCCTGGAACCAATTTTGTTTGTTTTCCCCAGAGATTCAAGAGGGTTTTTTGGTTTCAGCTGTTCATGCCAACTAAATATATAACTTACACTGTTCAAAAATTATTTGCAAAATATGGCTACGAATGAAGCCATACTTTTTAGTTATAAACATCAATATTTAGCGTGACAAGTCTGAAAATTTAGTTCAGGAAATTCTGCCGTAAAATTATGAAAACGTAGAATGCCATGTTTCTTCTTAGATGCGATGGTAATTTGGATTAATCCAAATTTTCAGAATATTAATCAAAATATTTTCGATTAAGATTTTTTCGAAAATTAATTAGTCATTATAGATGGTGGTACTGTGTTTTCCAGTTTAAAAAGAATTTCTTTATTGAGAACTGTGTTTCCTGTTGGAAAAAGTGAGGAAGACGGAATATTTTCACTGTGCATCAGATCTGTGCAACTATTGTAATAATACGACTATTAACATCTAATCTGTCGATTTTTGCAGTATTTTGCTGACTTAATCTGTGCAAAAATGAACTGTTTTCCTTGGTAAAAAAAAAAAATTTGGTGTATTATGGAGCATTCTTTCGGCTCGTTAAAATAATCCATTTATAAAAAATAGAGCCTAATGAGAAAAATTACCCTTTCTAGCTAATTGAGGAATGGTAACTACTATTGCGATGAGTCTTAACAGTAAAATGCTATTCTGAGATGAAATTTATAAGGAATTTAACAAAGGGCCTGAAAGCTCTTGACATTGTCATCAAAGTGAAACGCTTTCAGCAATTAATATCGTTATACATCAAATATTCAGTTTAATTTATTAGTTCTTTCTAAAATTATTCAACACCCCTAAAATTGTCCGCTTCCTTAGCTGTGAAAACCTAAGGACTACTGCGTCATTGGCGCTTCACTGAAAACGAATTATATTCCAGATATTTTCTTTTCCAGTTCTTACGGCATTGAAAATGAAAAGAAAATTACAGTGGAATAAAATTTTGAACTGATGGATCCTTAAATAATTAATATATTATATATCAAATATTCAATTTTATTTTGTTTATACTTTCCAAGACTGTTCAAGACACATATAGTTTTTAGTAAAGCTTTTAAGACAAAATTCATCGTCTTCTCTTGTACTGGGAGAACAACACAGGAAATTATGATGATTAATATTCAGGGCCTACCCATAGAAACTGAAAGAATTGATAATATTAAATATCTCGGGATAATAAAAGATTCAAATTTATTATTTAAAGGCCATGCAATTTATTTTCGAATGTAACTGTCAAGAAATATTGGAATGACGAATCATCTGA
Organism: Artemia sp. Qi Xiang Cuo; assembly: GCF_049724085.1. Classification (NCBI taxonomy): domain Eukaryota; kingdom Metazoa; phylum Arthropoda; class Branchiopoda; order Anostraca; family Artemiidae; genus Artemia; species Artemia sp. Qi Xiang Cuo. Next base: position 45,691,794 of record NC_142800.1, on the reverse strand, counting down.
AATTTATTCTGCCGTTTTTAGCCCTGAAATCTCCTTATCATTCTCTATTACATTCAAATGTAAATTACTGTCCCATTGTTTTTTTTAATACTTTTAAAACTCATATTCTTCCCCTTCAGAGGCAACAAAATAAAGCTCTGCATATATTGAAAAATTGCGTGCCTAGCCCGTATTCTTGTCCTGGTAAATTGTCAACATAAAAGTTCTAAGGCCTTTCTCGTCATGTGAGTTTTATTGAAAACTAGATGTATTTCAAACAGTGTGCTTTTATTTTTAAAACTATCAACGAAAAATAAAAATACATCACTATATTAATCAAGATGATCTCAAAGAACTTATGAAAATAAATTGAATGTTTAATAAGTAAATAGGGTTCTATACAACTGACAGAATTCTAACCCCCGTCATATTACAACTTTGAGTTTAGGCAAATATTGATCAATCATACCCCTCCACTTGCCCTGATGGCTTCAAATTGATTTCCTTAACCTTTCCTGAGATATCAAGGATACGTCCTTCTGATAATCTTGAATGCACACAGTGTCTTTTGACTTAGTTCAACTTCTCACTCAAGATGCCCAGACAGTTCTAACTCAACGCCCTTAGACATTTCTGAGATATTACAGATATGTTTTTAGAAAAAATAGGATGCACCTAGTGCCTTTTGAAGTGGTTTAACATTTTCAAAACATACCCTAAGGCTCCAGCATGATGCACACTTAGTTTTTCCTGGGATATTACGCAGATCTCCTCCTGATAATCTGGATACACATAGTTTATTTTGATTGAGATTTACATCCCCTTCAAATTTCACTGAAATATATGCTCCATTCCATTCCTGAGATAGTGCATCTGTCCCATTTTGACAACCTGAATGCGCATAAAATCTTTTGGTTTAGTTCAATAGTAGTTGAAGTGGCAGTAGTAGTGGTAGTAGTAGTATTAGTAGGCGTAGCGGTAGTAGTTTAGTAGTAGTAATGGTAGTAGTAGTAGTATTTGTAGTAATAGTAGCAGTGGTAGTAGTAGCAGCAGTAGAAGTTGTAAATAGTCTCTGCTGCAGGTACGAGTTGACACAATCACATATAAACGAAGTCGCAGTTCTAAGTAGTCTCAGTAGCAGTCGCTGTCTAAAGTAGACACAGTGACTGTTAATGACTCGCAGTCACAGTCACAAGTACCTGCAATCACAGTTGAAAGCAGCTTCAGAAGCAAGTAGTTGTAGTCGCAGTCGTATGTAGTCGCAATCGAAGTTCCAAGTAGTTGCAGTCACAGTCACAAATAGCTGGAATCGTAGTCACTGTCGTATACAGTTGTAGTTGCAGATAAAAATAGTCACATTAGCGGTACTAGCAGTAGCATAAGTAGTAGTAATAGTAGTTGTCATAGAAGCAGCAGTAGCAGCTGTAGTAGCCCTGAACAGCTCAGTTTGATAGCTTCAGCCGTACCTGAGATTTCACTAATATACCCTTTTGATAACCTGCACGTATATAGTCCATTTTGATTCTGTTTGACATATACCCCAGTATTCCCTGAAAATCTCACCTTAATGCCCTTTGCCATTCTAAAGATATTGCCAGTAAGTCTATTCTAACGACCATATTTAGCAAAAAATCCCCTCAAAATGCCCTAAAGGTTTTAATTTAATGCTTGCAGCCGTTACTCACTCATTCCAAACACGTCCTTGTGATGAATCTGATGCGTCATTTAATATAATTCAGCATCCCCAAAAACTTGCTCTGAAAGTTCTAGCATAGCGCACCTTAGCTGTTTCCAGGGAAATTGAACATACGCCCTTTTGACTATCTGGATGTACATAGTGATTTTTGATTTAGCTTTATATCAACATAAACTCTCCTCCCCGAGACATAGCATCTGTGTCATTTTAACAACCCGGATGCACTTAAACTCTTTTGATTTATTTCTATTGCAGTAAAAGCACCTGTAATAGTAGTAGTTGTATCGGTGGTAGTAGTAGGAATAGTAGTAGTAATAGTAGTGTTAGCAGCGGTAGTAGTAGTAGTAGTAGTGGCTGTAGAAGTAGTAGTAGTAGTATTGGTTGTAGAAGTAACAGTAGTAGTATGCGCATAGTAACTTTCCTTTAGTTCAACACCCCCTCGACATACCCGGTAAGTTTCTATTTAATATTCTAAATCGTTCCAAGGATATTACTGATACTCCTTTTTGACAACTTGCATACACATAGCGTGTGTTTTGATTTAGTTCAATTTTCCAATTAACATACCCAGAAATTCTTACCTTAATACTCTTGCTGAGCGTTTAGACGCTGGATTCTGTCTCAGACTCTGTCCAAGTTTCCTGCTCAGAATGGATGCACTTTTGAGGTGTCCTACCTGTTTCTTTTTTGGTTCTTTTTTAGGTAGGTTTATCTAATCTCCCGTCTTTGATGGTAGAATTCCCTAAATTCTAGTCATTATATTATGTACCAAAACAGGCTGTAGAATCTCAATCAAACTTGGGTTGAGGTAAGAGTAAGTGTCTTAGCGACTCCTTTTACGAATTGGTACCTGATCCAGCTTATGTGGGGTCCCCAACTATTATCATCAGGATATCCACGAGAAGGGTTGTAGGATCTGGATGATTTCTGACAGGAAATATGAGTTTTTATTCCGGTCATGACGTTGGGATGCCAGGAACCATTTCCGAACTATGTGGAGAGTTCAAAAGGAGGGCTCCTAAATGCATGTCGTTAAAAAGACAATCAAAAGTGTTCGCTTTCAATCAAACTCAAGAATCCCCTGTCTCATGTCGTCACGAACTTTTCAGATGCTGGCACATGCTCTCAACCAAATTCCGTAGGTAATTAGAACGCTTGTCATAATTTTGTCTTATGGGAATGTGGGCTCGTTCAGACCTATGCAAGAGCAGGGGAGTGGGCGCCTTAATATTTCTTATCAGCGTATATATCTTCCTCTACAAGAGATATATTACCATTTAAAATAGCTGGAAAATAAACTCCTGCTAGCACATTCCCTCTCTACCCTCCCCGAGCAATTTATTGGCTGGACTCATAATACCCCGCCTTGCTTTGTCCACCTCTGTCCCAAAGGCAGGTAAATGCAATATTTTATGCTACATAGAAAAATATTGTAGCAGTTGGAGGGGAGCTATTACCCCCATTCACCTAGCACCAATAATATAGGTGTTTACCAAAAATATTCCCGGGAAGCGAATGGGAGTAGATAGTAATTTTCACTACGCCCTTATCCAAAATTCACTCTATATTTATCAAGACTCAATGAGAGTTAGGACATTCAGGCATTAAAATGCATTTTATGAGCCATCAGCCTTTTTGTACATTAAATAAAAAAAAGAGTTTTTTTAAATGAAAGTAAGGAACGACGTTAAAACTTAAAACGAACAGAAATTATTCCTTATATGAAAGGGGCTGTCCCCTCCACAACGCCTCGCTCTTTACGCTAAAGTTTTTTATTGTTTTAAAAAAATAGAGCTGTGAAAAAGTCAAACTTTAGCGTAAAGAGCGAGGCGTTGAGGAGGGGAGAGCCCCTTTCATATACGGAATAATTTCTGTTCGTTTTAAGTTTTAACGTCGTTCCTTACTTTCAGTTAAAAAACTTGTTTTTTTTATTTAATTTTTGAACGTTTTTGAATTAATGTAGGTTTTGATATTGCCTCACCGTACATGAATAGCTAAAGCAAAATTTGCATATTAATTTTACTTTTATTTGGTTAAATGGCTTTCTCGAAACTTGTTTAATTTTATTTACGAACGTTTTTATTAGTAATAATTATACGTAACTTACGAATTAACTTACGTAACGAACTTCTATATGCATAGATTTTTAATGCGTATATTAGGGGGTTCGCCCCCTAGTCAATATCTTGCTCTTTAAGCTAAAGTTCGAATTTTGTTCCAATTCTTTAATAATGACCCCTTAATCAAAAAGGCCCTTAATTAGAATAAATAGCTCTTATGAAAGTACCAAAAAAAATCTTTTGCTTAAAGAGCGAGGTATGGACTAGGGGGTGAACCCAATCATATACGTAATATTTTCTGCTTGTTTTAAATTTTGATGTTGCTCCTTACTTTCAGTTGAAAAACTTTTTTTTATATTTAATTTCTGATCTATTTCTTTAACAATGATGGGAAATCTGGCGCCTCCTTCATAGCAATGACCCTTTCTTCCATGGAAAGATTTTCCCATATAGCCCCCGACCCACCCCTCCCTCCACGTACCAGAAAAAATCCCCCCTGAAAACGTCTGTATACTTCCAAATAACCAATACTATATGTTAACATTGGGTAAAGTTCATAACTTTCAGCCCTCCCCCCGGGGACTTTGGGGGATTAAGTCATCCTAAAAGACATAGTTATCATATTTTCGACCATGCTGAACAAAATGGCTATCTCAAAATTTTGATCGGGTGGATTTGGGAAAAAAATGAGCGTGGGAGGGGGCCTAGTTGCCCTCCTTTTTTTGGTCACTTAAAAAGGCACTAGAACTTTTAATTTCCGTTGCAATGAGCCCTCCCACGATATTCTAGGACTACTGGGTCGATACGAGCACCCCTGGGAAAAAAAACAACAAAAAAACAAATAAACACGCATCCGTGATCTTTCTTCTGGCAAAAAATGCAAAATTCCACAAATTTTGTAGATAGGTGCTTGAAACCTCTACAGTAGGGTTCTCTTATACGCTGCATGTGATGATGTGATTTTCATTAAGGTTCTACAACTCTTAGGGGGTCTTTTCCCCTTTTTTTCGAAAATCAGCCAAATTTTCGCAGACGCGTAACTTTCGATTAGTAAGACTAAACTTGATGAAACTTATATATTTGAAATCAACATTAAAATTTGATTCTTTTGATGTATTTTAGAGTTTCGGTTACCATTGAGCCGGGTCGCTCCATACTTACAGTTCGTTACCACAAACTGTTTGATCACTTATACATCACTTTGTATATTTTATGAAATTTGAAGCAAATCAGTTTAGTTTAATGAAGCGTTAAAGTAAATACCAGAAACAATTTTCTGCAAGAAGAAGGGAAGTATGACCTTGCAGCACACTTTCCAAGATTAGTCTAAATGAAGTGAAATCAGTGGCAGATCCATGGGGGGGGGCGCCCCCCCCCCACGTAGTCTAAAGTAGTGTAATTTACCTAATTAACGCAAGTTTGCGTTAATTAAACTTGCTCCTCACACAAGTTTATCAGATCAACCTATTTTGCACCCCACCCCTAAAAAATCCTGGATCCGCTCCTGAGCAAAATTTCATATTAACTCCTACCACCACCCCATGCCTGTATCTATGTTTATCTGAAGAATCATGGCCAGTTAGATAATTTGGGCATTGAAACGGGCTCTTTTAGACATCCTCTGTCCTCACAACGACCCACCGCTCCTCCTTCACAATAGCTGATGCACAATTATACATCACTAAACATAATTTTCTTGAAAGCTAAAGGAAATTAAACTTAGTTAAATCAAGTATTACGATTAATGTCCGTATTAACCATTTATCTTGTATGGACTAAGTGACTTTTCAGAAATAAATATGCCACATTAAGGCATTACTTTTATTGCTAAGGCAAAAATCAATAAATAGTTTTCTGATAATTTGAATTGATTGGCTGGTTCAGAATTTTCAATTGATAGCAACTTGATGCTCATTAGAGCAATATCATAGGTTGATCCCATAAGGCCAATGATAGCAGGAAAGCGCATTTCCCCGTAGCATAGTCTTTTTGGTCACTTGAAAAGGCACTAGAATTCTTAATTTCCCTTCGAATAAGCCTCTTCCGATCATGTAGGACCACTGGTTCGATACGATCATCTCGAGAAACAAAGAACGAAAAAACAAGCATCCGTGATCTTTCTTCTAAAAAAAAGAAGCAAAATCCCACATCATTACAGATAGAATCTTGAAACTTTTACAGTAGGGTAGGGTGTTCTGGTATAGTTAATCTAGTGGTATTATTTTCATTAAGATGACTTGACTTTTTGATTCGTAACGTTACATTTAATGAATATTTTTTTTTATAGTAGAATCATCATAAAAAGTTAATTGTTTTGATACAATAATTGTTATCAGGACTTCTCATTTTAGACTTTTGGTTACTATTGGCCCGAGTCCCTCCCTACTTACATTTCGTCGCTTCGAATATTGAAAATAGAATTTGAAAATAGCGCAACGCATGAATGAACATCTATTTTGCAACAATGGATAATCCCGTTCAAAAGAAGGTTTTATTTAGCCAAACCGAAACTTACACTTCGATCAAAGTACGATCAAAGAACGCATTCCTTTGCAGTAAATAAAGGACATTCATTCATGAATTGCCTTCACAAATAACATTCGTGATATCTGCTAAAAAATATATATTAATGAGATGTGTTCTTTCACTCTTAGAAAATTCATAGGACCGAGACAACACTTGACATGTAAACTTAATTAGATAAGATCTTCGTGTCTATTAATCGTATATATGATCTTTGTATTCAATAATCAAATGGGTGTAAACAAAAATTATAATAGCTCCTAGACTGTAAAGCTGTAAACGAATCTTCGAAGATGCAAATGACTCCATGGGAAAAGCTCTTTGGTCCAGAAAGCGAAGGTCTGTGTCTCTGATGGGTTTGCTCTTGGTAAATTTTTAGTTTTATTAATTAATGAAAGGCGGAAAAAAACATTGATATTCCTAAAGCGCAAGGGTACGCATGAATCTTTGTAGCTACAAAAGAATGCAGTTCCAATTAACCAATTGAGACAGGGAAGCGGAATCTCTCAGACGAGCCTTCTCTTGGCAATTATCTTCTAGTGTTATACACATAGGTAGGCCACTCGAGTTCAGAAATAAGTATACTTAGTATTAATTTGATACACTAAATTTTGCACAATGTTATTAACGTTTATTTTGTAATATGTATAGCAGTTTTTATGAAGTTCACAAACTTCACGACTCTTATCCAGGAACCAATGATTTTTGTTAAGTTTTTTGTTTAAACTGTATTATTATAAACAACTAATTTCACTTCTTTTCTCATATTAGAGTGCATAAATAAACACAGGAACACTTAAGATAGTAAACTTAAACAGTGTATGCGCAGATTAAAGACAAAATCAGACATTAATTTTTTTGTGTAATAAAAGAAAAAAAAATTATAAAAGAAGCGTTAAAAAAGTAATGAGCGATAATAAAACCTAGAACTCATAGAAATAAAGTCTTGCTAGCTCATATGTAAATAACGACCCTTACCATTAGTAACCAAACTTATAAAATATATCTTAATAACAATTTATACACCAAAAGAATTTTATTTTTCTGCCCCTTCCAAACATGTAAAATTTATTAAGTCTAAAAGACTCTCAAAATTCATTACTGCTACTACTAATAACTCACTGCAGCACCAAGCTGCCTGAGACCATAGCAGCTACACACGCTCCTCCTCCATCCGAATCTATTCTACACCCCCTCTTTACTCCCTCCCAGGACGTTCTCATTTGCCTTAAATCTTCCCTTATCATATCCTCCTCACCCATCTCCGACAAGCTTTTCGTTGGGCCCTAGACGGTTGGCCTAAAAGGACAATCTTTGGCAATCTGTCATCCTTCATCGGCAGAACATGTCCTAGCGTCCTAGCCATCTAAATCTTTCGCTCATTATATCCTAGAAAATGGGATTGAACCACACTTTTCGTACAGCCTATTGTTTAAAAAACGGTCAGAAAGTCTGGTATTCAAAATGATCTGTAGGCATTTCCCCTGGAAAATATTTAGCAAATTTTCCTCATTTTTTTCGTTGCACCAATTGCTTTGAAACCATTCTTCATTACTGTCATCGCTATAGCTTCCAATATTCTAATCTTGGTTAGCAGGTTTATCTTCCTATTTTTCCAAACTTTTTTTTAACTACGAGAAAACACACTGCGACTTGGATGTTCTATTTTTGACATCTGCACTTCACCCATCGTCTTTACTAATAATTAAATAAAAAAAAACAAGTTTTTTAAACTGAAAGTAAGGAGCGACATTAAAACTTAAAACGAACAGAAATTATTCCGTATATGAAAGGGGCTGTCCCCTCCTCAACGCCTTGCTCTTTACGCTAAAGTTTGAATTTCTCACAACTATTTTTTTTTTAAACAATAAAAAACTTTAGCGTAAAGAGCAAGGCGTTGAGGAGGGGACAGCCCCTTTCATATACGGAATAATTTCTGTTCGTTTCAAGTTTTAATGTCGCTCCTTACTTTCAGAGTAGTATAGCTATAATATAAGAGACGGGGGTAATAGGAAATTACTGTGTACAATGAAAGAGAGCGCACAGGTAGGAAATTACTGTGTACAATGAAAGAGAGCGCACAGGTAGGAAATTACTGTGTACAATGAAAGAGAGCGCACAGGTAGGAAATTACTGTGTACAATTAAAGAGAGCGCACAGGTAGGAAATTACTGTGTACAATTAAAGAGAGTGCACAGGTAGGAAATTACTGTGTACAATTAAAGAGAGCGCATAGTCCCCCCATATAGCTATAATGGTAAGTAGCGCATAGTCCCCCCATATATCTATAATGGTAAGTAGCAGACAGTCCCCCCATATATCTATAATATTTACAAGCGCACAGTACTCCCATATATCTATAGCAGTTTCAAGCGCACAGTGAACCCATATATCTATAATATTTACAAGCGCACAGTACTCCCATATATCTACAATGCTTTCAAGCCCACAGAATACCCGCCAAAACAAGCAGACAGTGTGATGACTGGAATCTCCATAACATGAAAATATCACGCACTTTGAACATAGAGCAGCACGAATTTTCACGTTAGTTGAATCGGTCATCACCCTGTCTGCTTTTTTTGGCGGGCATTCTGTGCGCTTGAAAGCATTGTAGATATATAGGAGTAATGTGCGCTTGTAAATATTATAGATATATGGGAGTACTGTGCGCTATCTTTAATTGCTAGATGTGGTTGATTTATGTTTAACCTTGAATACGGATATAAAAACTCTGACAATTAGTTATTTCCTCAGTTCAACATTGACATTTGAGATATAATGATGCATCCATACAAAGTGAATATTGACAAGAGCTACACACAAGAAGTAAGTTATTCTTTTATATTCATAGTGGGCAAAGAAATTAATTCTATTAACATTTATACATATCCCATCATAGTTAACTGATAGTTAAATGTTGTTTTGAATCTGGATCTCCAGAGGTCGGTAAAGAGCAATATCAAAACATGAAAAAAAGTATGTAAACACTGCATTTAAATGGATTGCGAGCTTAGCACATGAGGTAGATCATACCTATTTTTTATTCCGGCCCAAAGTTCCCCACAATCGTTCCCCACCGGCCCAAAGTGCCACAATCGTCCCCCCTCCCTCCACCCCCTCCATCTAAACCCCTCCCTCCAACCCCCCAACCCCCAACATTTTTTTTTATAGCTTTTTTTTAACTTTTTTCTTAAACTTTTTTTAAATTTTTTTAAACTTTTTTTATATATCTTAGAATGTCATGAAACACTTAAAACACAAAAATTTAATATTTGATATTTTCCAACTTCAAAATGGGAATGATATATATATGTGTGTCGTAACTTTTACTATTAGAAAAATAATGTTTGTAGTGACCAATTTTCACCAGCCAACTGTCAACCGGTCAACTGCCACACTCAACATGCAAACCTTACTCCCATTCCATGAAGGTAATGTAGTCATTGAACCAGTCACCTCTATCCATGATCAAGTACGAAAAATTGTATCTTCTCTCTCTCACTCTCTCTCTTATCTCTGTATATATCTATCTCGGTGTGTTTTTGTTATAAAAAAAAACTCAATGTCAATGTTAGGATCTAGCATGAATTAAGAACTAAAAAAACAGTAATAATAGGGAAGCGGTTCTATAGATTTAGGTCATTAAACACTTAAAATATTTTTTTTCAGCTTAATTGAAGTGTCACATCAACAATATAAAAAAAAAATATGGCATAATTTCTATTTCTTATACCAGGTTAAACTCGAAGAATCATATTTAACACACACACACACACACAGACACAAACACACACAAACACACATACACACACACACAGACAGACAATCTAAATGCTCATTTTCTTGTAAAAGAAAAAATAACTTCACATTCATTTTTTAGATAAATGTACAGGAACTCCCACCACCAGCAACAAACCTAAGGAACAATAATCTATTTGATAACATGGAAATACCTTTATTACCACCACCAACACAATTTGAAGATGATGAGTCAGAGGAATGGATTGAACAGCTGTTAATCGATTGGTATGGTGATGATAGTTATAGTATGATTCCTCCGAATATAGGGGATAGTTCTATTAATGTACCAAGTACATCTACAGGGGATATGACTCAACCAGCTACCCTCGAATGGGTTGATCGTTTCAGTCCTGATACACTCGAGGGTTTGTTGAGTGAGTTGGGGGATTTCACACCACGTAACATCCCCATGATTGAGCAAATTGGTGGAGGAAATGATATCCCCGTAACGCCCCCTGTCATGCCCGATTTTAATTTAGTTGACTCTGCCTTGCACAATGTATTTGTTTACAGGGCTGAGTTTGAGGACCCATTTAATTCACTAACATCAGGTAGCATCATAACGGATCCGGTAGACATAGTACACTCCTATGTGGGCAAGATTCGAGCCCTTCCTGAAAGAGTGATTCGGTAGGGTGGTGGGAGGGATGGGATTAAGGCTGCCATCGCACAAAAAATAATTTATTTCAATGAAAAGGCGGATGAGGTGTATGAGCGTTATTTACGTACTAAAATGCTATCACTTCATCCGGACTTGAATAATTTTGGGGGTGTTTTTATGGAATGGGTTGATAATATAGTAACAAAATTAGATAATTACACTGAATTGGGTTGTGGGTCAGTGGTTTTATTTATTGGGAGTTTAGATATTAATGTGGGTAAATTAAAAATAAATTTATTTTAAGGGGGGCCGCAGGTGTGGGGCGGTGGTGGCAAAATATAATGAAGATTTAAAGCGGCTTAAAGGTATACAACGATTTCGTTTTTATACTGGGCTTCAATGCTTCAAATATGCATTTCTTGTGGCAGCTCACATGCCTCTGCAAGAGAATGCTAGTAAGACACTGTTGGACAATTAACAAGTAAATGGGAGTCCAAATTTCCCTAAAGTAGATTTTAATGTTTTAAATGATCAATATCCTGTAACACTTAATGGGATAACTATTTTTGAGTGGGCTAATGAACATTTAAAAATTGGTGCTACTGTGCTACAATATGAAACAGAATTTGAGGAGGGTGAGCGCAAAAAGGGGGTTATATTTCCAGTGAGGGCTCCGTTCATTGAATCAGTGGAACATTGGGTTTGGCGTCTTTACAAGCCAGCCAGTGAGCCCGATTCAATTGGACATTTTTTTTCCAATACCAAAAATTAATCTGGTTTTAAGTGAGGGTAAAAAGGGGAGGTGGGAATGTTACTATTGTACAACATGCCTTTCTAGATTCCGGTCAAAAATTAAGTTAAACAATCATATGAAGCATTGCAAGCGTCACGGATGTCAATCTGTGCAAACGGTTATTCACTCCAACAGAGTGACAAGGTGGTCATAGACTGCGAAGCCACTCTCATAGATGTGTACGATCCATTGAATTCAAATCTTGTTAAGAAACATGAGGTCATTGCAGTCTCTTATGCTCACGCACAAAGAGACTCGTGTAATTCCATGTAATTGGTAGAGGTAGTTGAGAGATTGGATGGTGAGGATTGTATGCTCTCAGCCGTGACAGCACTCATTAAAACAGCAAATAAATTGATTTCACGGCTGCGAAATACATCCTATCCAATCACTCTATCACCAGAGGACGAGTTGGCCATTAAAACTGAAAAAATATGTTGGGTTTGTAAGCGGGAATTTGTTGAGGGTAATGGGAAAGGGGGTAAGTAGAAAGGGGGTAAAGGTATGGTCTGCAACCACGATCATTTGGGCAACCCGATTGCATCGGGATTGAGCAATTTTCATGGAGTGGCCCATCAATCATGTAATTTAAACGTCAGTCAACAATTGTTTCTACTTGTCTATATACACAATTCAAGCTATGACATGAAATTTATTTTACCGGCATTGGCATGATTGTAACGAGGGGAAGTTGTAGATGGCACATGGGTAGATTGTTCTTTTTCTTATAACATCATACTTAAATCGTCTGAAAAGCTGCTGCTATTAGAATTCAAATGGGAAACAATAGATAATGATAAATTGTGCTTGAATAAGATCCGTTTTTAGACTCCTTTAGCTTCTTCCCAAAATCCCTAAGACAACTCATTCAAGTACAAAAAAGTGACGATTTTAATAGTTTCCCCCTCCTTAAGCAACACCTCCTTAAACAACATTTTCTAGACGGTGGAACTTATGATTTATTAACGTGTAAGGGCATACATCTATATGACTACTACAACTCTAACGCGAGGCTTTTTGAGGAACAATTGCCATCCATCAGCTAATTCTACGATTCGCTTTACGAGTGTAAATGCACCACTGTCGACTATGAATTAGCCAAGAGGGTTTGGGCTAAGGGAGGGTGTAAAAACGGGTGGGATTATTGTAGATTGTACCTGGCAAGTGATGTATTGTCGTTGCTGGATATCGTGTGTAAGAACACGGATAAAATCCATGGGGCATTTGGGTTGGATTTAGGTTATTATCTTTCCACTCCTCATTTGGTGATCGATTTAATTCTTAAAATCAGTAAAGAGGAAATAGGCTTTATCACCGACGTGGATCAGCATCTATTTGTAGAAAGATCAATGAAGGGAGGGTATGTTTTTCATGGAGATCGTATCCTTGAAACTGATCCGACTGGACAAGACACCAGTGTAAACTCGGATGCAGTTTTCTTAGATATGAACTCCCTCTATCTGTCGACAATGTCTCACTACTCTTTGCCGTGTGTAAAATATAAATGGCTTAACGATCCTCGTGCTTCAGATTTTCCTAACATTGCCAATGTTGAGGAGAATGGACCGCGGGGATCGTTTTTTGAAATCGATGGTGAAATACCCGTGGAGCATCATGACTCGGTGAAGGATTTTGTTTTCCCGTGCATAAACAGAGCGGTGAATAGAGACTCTTTGAGTCCATACAATATTTCTAAGGTAGAGGATGGTGGTGTGCACTGGACACCTTCAAAACAAAGACTTATCATCGCCCTTCATCCATAAGAGAAAATCGTTGTGCATCACATTATTTTGCGGTGGATGGAAACTAATGGTTTCCACGTTACAAGGATACATAGAACCGTCCTGTTTAACCAGAAACCTTATTTGAAAACGTTTATTGACACTTTTGTCGATAAACGTTCTGAAGCGAAAACGAAGGTTGAAAAGGAAATTTTTAAACTCATTTTGAACTCAGCCTTCGGTAAAATGTGTGAGAGTGTACGCAACCGAAGTCATTGTGACTGACCCAAAAGAATGTGCTTGAATCGTTGTCGATCCAAACTTTACATCATTCACCATCATAGACTCGAATATGGTCCTCTTAAATAGAAAAAAAAGAAACGTAATTTTAAATAAAAATATTGCTGCTGGCAGCGCAATAGCCGAAATATAAAAAAAACTCATGTTGTCATTCTTTTAAGATGTGTGTAGGTACCAATGGCCGGGGGAGGGAGAAGTTCAAGTATATTACGGGGATACCGATTCACTTTTGCTAAAAGTCAAAACAGCAAATTTATTGGAAGATTTGGAAAAAGGCGTTCACATTAGCTCCCGAATGGACTTTACCAATTGGGAGGAGTCCATTTACCCGGAGCTAGTGAAGCGCCAGTCCCCAAATCAGTTATTGAAGTTAAAATCCGAGACGGGGAGTGACTTGATTTCCAGTGGTGTGCTTGCAGGTCCGAAGGTGTACTGTGTGCAAACACACAACGATGTAATTAAAAGAATCTGCAAAGGGGTGCCTAGACACTACGTGAATAAGAATTTCGACATGAATGTATACAGAAACTGTGTGGAAAATAGTATAGTTCCAAGGTTGAAGGTCATGGCGATTCGCTCTTTAAAATTTAAAAACCACACAGTTTTAGTTGATAAAATAGCCATGTGTCCCGTGTCGGATGAAGTCTATGTGTGTGCGGATGGTGTGAAGGTGCTACCCCATGGACATTATTTAACTTCTGACCGAGGTGTGTTTCGAGATTATAGACATCGCCTCGGTCGGGAAAAAATTAAATAGTAAATGGTTGGGTGGTGGTGGTGGTTGGATTCTTTTTTTTAATAGATATTTTTTTTCCAATTCAGCATGTTGTTTTTATTTCCCAACTCAGCAGTTTTTTGTTTTTATAGCAAGGCAGAGTGGTATGTTTTTTTTGTAAATAAAAAAAATGTTCAAATTGTTTTCGGGCCCCGCGGCCGGCCCGGGGGGGGGGGTACCGGCCTTCGGCTGGCCGACGGTAGTGGCCCCCGCACCACTTCCGGGGGTTTGTGGGGTTGGGGGGGGGGGGTTGGGGTTGAGGGTTTGGGGGGGGTTGGGGTCGAGGGGTTGGGGGGATCTCAAAATTTAAGATGTGGTAAATAAAAGTGATATTATTATTATTTTAAGTGCATTATTCATTAAATGTTGTATGTTTTTATAAATAAATAAAAAAAAGTGTATCTATTAAAGTGTTTTTTTTTCTAGTGCCTATGTAAATGTTGTATTTTTTTATTATAAATAAATTTAAAAAAAAGTGTATTTTTTTTCATGTTTAATGTGCTTTTTTCAATTTATTTGATTTTTTTTAAGTTTTGTTAATTTTTTATGCATAATAAAAGGAAATATGATTCTTTATTCGTCTTCTTATTCTCATTCTTGAACGGAGTAGTAGTAGTAGTAGTAGTATTAGTAGTAGCAGCAGTAGTAGGGAAATTGTTAAGTCAATAAACAGCTATAGTCTACAGTTAGTTGTCTAGGTGAACTGTTGAAGGGAACATTTATCAATCATTTAGTCATGATTTTAGTATCAAACATTTAGTCATTAGACAGCTATAGTCTACAGTTAGTTGTCTAGGTGAACTGTTGAAGGGGACATGTATCAATTTAAATCACCATTCAGATCGTTTCTATGTGGACCATCAATGTCCAGCAAAATGACATTTTTAACAAAAATAATTCAAAGTCGTAACAAAATGTTTTTAGAACAACCAACTAAAATTTACTATTGCTACAGTGTTTAGCAGTAATCCTATGATAGAATAAAAACTATTACACCAGACACGAAATTCATACATGGACTTGACATTTTCAACAGTATTGAATCAAACTCTTGGTTGATTATTGACGATCTGGCTGAGTCCATTGAAGAATGGTCTCAGGAGATGATACAATTGTTCACTGTCGGATCTCATCATCAACGGATCTCCGTAACCCTAGTTCTACACAATCTTTTTCAGCAGAGCAAGTGTATGAGAACACTTGCTTTGAATTGCACCTACTATATCATCTACAGGGTTGTTCGTGATTCCAGTTCCCTCATAACGTTAAACAGGCAGGTGTATCCGGGTGAACCGAAATTCCTACTCTCGGCCTACAAAAAGGTTACCAGCAAACCCTACGGATATATTCTATTGAACCTGAATCAGAACACACCCGAGGATCTGCGTGTAGTCACCGATATTTTTGACAATGAAATTACTGTATATCTGTCGGTGAACAGTAAAAAAGGTCGTTAGTTGCAATCATGACACTGAAAAAACTGTAAGAACATCGATATTTATTCACCGTCCTAGGTAATTCAAAACCACGACTTAGGAAGGCCATACTCAAACATGGTATCGACAGAGAGTTCATTAATCTCATATCTGAACTTTGTTTAAATATAACTGAAGGCAATGTTCAACTGTCAGAAGGTGTTAAGCAACAGACAAAGCAACATTGTTCTCTTGTACGCTCCCTAGCATCAGCGGCAATCTTAAAAGAAAACGACTTCTTCAAGCGGGCGGTAACTTCTTTACACTTTTACTGCCAATCATTGCAGGACTTGCAGACAGTTTTTTCTAGAGAGAGAGAGAATGACCAAACCCTAAAAACTGACTCCAGTAGAACTCGCTCTTTTACCAAAGGAACATTTTAGGGACAATCTCAATAAATTCATAAACAGTCAAACAATCACTGACGATGAAAAACTAATTTTGCTTCAAAATGCACTTCGCCGATTCGAAAAACACAAGCCCTATCGTGAGAGACCCATCAGAGTAAATGTCATTGATCATAATAAGGAAATGACTCCTTCATCATCATCATCATCATCAACAACGATAATACCAAAAGAAGAAGAAGAAGATTTGTCTAAAGTTATGACAAGTGTTGTAGATCTAATGCCAAATTCCTATCGCGAACAATGTAAAAGACTCTTGACATATCTCAATGACAGTGAACATTTTCAAATTGATGCCAATGGGAATCAGATTGTAATCCATGGCAAGACCTATATTCTACTTGATTTATTATCAGATTTGGTCACGGGTCATAAAAGACTTGTATCATTTGACAATCACCTGCATACTTTTTTATACTGATCAAACTTCCCCAAAAGCCTTATTGCTAATAAATATATTTCAAAACGATTAAAGGAATTTTGGCAAATATCAAAAGATGTTTTTAAATCATTTTTGGAAAATACTGCTACTAGCACGCCAAGTGGAAATGATTTGACAAGAGTTATGAGTGGGGGAGTCAAGCGAAGACGTCTTAATATCACTGCATCACCATCACCTGTTAGTATGCAAATGGGCAGTGGACACTTCACTACGTGTTTACGTTCAAAATGGTTGAAGCATTGAAACATGTTTATGAGAATATTGGTGCAGTGGGAAGTTTAAGTTCACCCACCACACTTGCTCAACACGCTGGACTTGAAAAGAATCGGGCGGCAGAGTATCTACAGAATGAATCAAGTTAAACTCTACATCGTAATCGTAGAGTTCGTGGTAATCACTATCGAAAAACTAAAGTCTTTTTCCCATTACAAATACTACAAGCAGATCTTTTGACTCTGGACGAGATTCAACGGCGTCACAATCACCCTTACAAGTACATTCTACTTGCAATCAGTGTTTTTAGTCGCTATGCATATGCCATTCCACTGCGGTCAAAGAGCGGCAATGAAGTTGCTAAAGCTCTTGAAATCATCCTTGAACATGATTGCTATAAGAAGATTCAAACGGATCGGGGTAGTGAATTTGTCAATCCCCATATGCAAAAGGTTCTATTGAAATATAATACAATCCTCTATCATAGTCATAGTCCAATAAAGGCAGCATTGACCGAACGACTGATAAGAACTATTCGACTTTTAATTTCTTTATATTGCACTTTAAAAAATACTTTTGCTTTTATTCATGATTTGGATAAAATCATGTTGATTTATAATCAACATCCACATTAACCCCTTTCAAACTCAACCCAAACTGTAGTTCATCATGATGTCAATACATTTGACAATTTTCTTAAACAGTATTCCAATGGTGCTGGTGATGGTAATGAGAAGAAAAAGAATAAATTCAATGTTGGGGATACTGTCCGAATTAATGGAACTGCTAATGTTTTTTGAAAAGGGTAATTACTTATGGTCCACTGAACCTTCAAAAGTCTCCGGGGTCCTAGACACTAAACCCATAACATTTCATTTATGTGACATGAAAGACGCTGATATTCTTGGTGACTTATATGTTTATGTATTACAATTTTATGAAAGTTAAAAACCCCGGGATATATCATATTGAAAGGAAATTGAAGAGTCGTAATCGTAGAGACAAGAGACAGTTGCTTGTTCGTTGGCTAGGATTCAATTCTGATTTTGATTCTTGGATCAGTGTTGAAGATATTGACAATGCCCAATGATTTTTATGTAACATTTTTGTCCAACGTCTCCCATCCTCTCTACAACGATTTGAATAAAACAAGTGATTTTTGGACGAAAATCTCCCCTGCCATCAAATTCGATGGTGGAAAGTATGAAGTGGCTCTTGTTGACTGTATTCTCAAAAATACTTATGATATCCTGAGAAAAGATCGTGTGTATAATATAAAAGTTATACCATTCGATGGTCACTCTTTGTTGAGTATGAATGGGTTGAAGCACTTAAATCTAGTGAATACCCGGATGTTACATTGAGGTATAAAGAATATGATACTATGACGGATTTGTGTCGTGCAATCAATAAAAAAATCTCATATCGCAGGAATTGTACCTTCTATTTTAATTATTCAATGGAACATGATAGGATTTACATTACCTCACCCATTGACACTGAACTGATTAATCTCAACGATAATCTGAGAGATGTTCTTGGCTTTAAACAGAATATAATCAATGGGAAAAACACTGGAACTGTTAGCGGGATGGATCAAGTTATTTTTGCTGATTATCCAGCTGGTCTCGCCTCGGACTCTTGCATATTTCTCTACACGTCCTTTGTGGAAACATCGAGAGTTGGTAATTCAAATTTCCCCCTCCTACGTGTTCTTGAACGAAAAACAACTCATGAACAAGTTCATCACTATAATATAAAGCATCTTCAGTATGTACCTGTAAACACTTCGTATTTGGAACTCTGTCAGTTAACACTAAGAAATGAATTAGGTGATCCTCTAGCAATCACAAAAGGTTTGGCCGAGATTACATGTCATTTTCGACCTATTCGGCAACAACAACAACGAAAAAATGACTAATAGAAAAAATACATTTGTATGCCCTGATATTGATTGTTATGTTACTGCTCTCCAACCACGGCAATTGGGTCATGGAATGGACTATTATAAAGGCCGTTCGTCAATGTCGGGCTACGGTCTTGGCAGTTGGTTTGCTAAGCTGTTTTGTTCTGCAATACTGCTGGCTAGACAATATATTGTGCTGGTTGCTGCAGATTTTGCATCCTCTAAGCTACACGATTGGGGAGATGGTAAGGTTTTGAAAAAAAGTGTTTCAAAAAATTTCAGTTCCAGCGCACGATCCCTTGGTGAGTGATTGAAGCTAAGTGTAAAAAGTTTTAAAAGGAAGAGAAAAATCTCTTCAGTCATCTGTCCCTACTCAGGTCAGAAGCGAAAGACATCATCATCATCACTCTTGTCAAAGAAAAGTAAGAAAAAGAAACCAAGAAGAAAAATTGTTAGATCGAAAAGGGATTTCTTTTCCAAGATGGCATAGCCTTTTTGATCATTTCCACCTAACCTAACCTGAGGAATGAGCGAGTTGCCTAACTTACAGCCCTTGCCCTGAGCACAATGGGGAGTTTGATATTCCCAAAGACATAATTACTGGACCTTTCAACCATTTTGAACAAAATAGCTCTCTTAAAATTCTGATCGGATATCTTTTGGGAAATAATGATGGGAGAGGGGGGCTGATTGCTCTTCATTCCCCTTTGCCTATTAAAAAAGGCACTAAAACTCCCAATCAAGCCCCACCGACTTCCAATCAAATGAGCCTCATCCGATCCAAAGTTTATACGACCACCCGTTCCATAAAAACCTTATATGTCCCGGAGCATATCTTACGATCCTTGCCCCTGGGGGGTCATGTCCACCCTGAAGACATTGTTATATGTTCTTTGGACTATTGGTAACAAAATGGCTATCTCACAATTTCGATCTTACATGTTTGGGAAAAAGAGGATGTCAGGGAGGGGGGAGGGGCTAGTTGCCCTCCGTCACGTTTGACTTGTAAAATGGAACTAGACCTATAAATGTCCAATCAAATAAGCCTCCTCTAAAGTTCAAACGACCACCCTTTCCATAGAAACCATATTTGCCCTTGGGGTATAACTTAACAAACCTCACCCTCAGCCTTTGGGGGGGGGGTGTCAACCCCAAAAGCCTTGTTATGTGATCTTTGGACTACTTTTGAACAAATGGCTATTTCAAAATTTCTAACGGATGTATTTGGGATGTAGTAGTTGCAATTATTTTTTTAATCCTTGTAGTACTGGCACTAATTCTTCGTCACAAAATACATCGTCCCTCACATTTAAAGTGTCATAAGCTTTTTCATTTTCCTCTATATTTTCCTGTAACTCTGTCACGGTTAACATATTTTCAAAATAATTCACCCATCTCTCTTTAAATTTATTCTTCTCACTAATTGTGGCTCCGTTCCTATATTTAACTGGGGCAAGTCCAGATTGACTACTCCCTGTAGTCACTACCTGTAGCACTATAATGTTTCACTATTATGCCCTCTGGCTGCGTCTTTTAGATCTTTGACAATTTTGTTACCAATGTAGCCAATTTCGAAGCCGGGCCCCGGTTTCAGTTGAAAGTTCTTTCAGTTGAAAGTAAGGAGCAATATTAAAACTTAAAACGAACAGAAATTATTAAGCAAACGAGGGGGGTTGGCCTCTCCTCAACACCTCGCTCTTCACGGTAAAGTTTTTCGGCATTTGTAAAAAAGTTACTTATTGTTCTAATAAACGACCCTTGTGTTTTAGGAGTCGTTTTTAAAGCACTGGGACAAAATTTAAGCTTTAGCGTAAAGAGCGAGATGTTGAGGATGGGGTAGCCCCCCACGCATACGTAATAATTTCTGTTCGTTTTAAGTTTTAATACTACTCCTTACTTTCAGTTAAACAAACTTTTTTTTTTTTATTTAATTTCTGATCGCTTCTTAAATAACGCCAGTAAATCTGGCTCCACCTCCACGGAAAATTCCCCCTCCCTACGGAAATATCCTCTGGACAATTCAAGCCTGGTGAAAATTTACCCTGGGAAATTACCCTTACCTCCACGCGTGAAATTAAGCCAGTAAAGAGGAAGCAAGACATATAAAGATATAGTAAATGTATCTGGAAGATGCAGCCAGAGGGCATAATAGTGAAACATTGTACTGGCATGTTAATAAGCGTATTTCTGGGAAATCAAAGAGTATTTCTCCAGGTATAAGTATCTCACATCATTTTCATATAAGGAATGCGCAATGGAAAAGAGAAAGACTCATTCGAAATGTCGAATGAACTTAGTTTAGTAAATGAGGGACAGCCAATAACTCCAGTCACAATAAGAAAAGTCCTCTGAAAATGATTATGGAAGTGTTTCACATCATTAAATTTGGAAACAATTAATAAAGTATAGTAAATGGCGTTCGAAACGTTGTATGCTTGTGTTGAAAATAATGATACTTCAAAGGTAAGCTATTTTAAGCTTCAAGGACGCAAACATAGTCACACACAAGAAAAAGGAACTTTGCATATTTCCAGAAATATATTATAATTCTTATAACTAACCCACACTCTCAGAAAATTTTCACATGAAACCTCTATTTTCGGGTGATTTCAGGATTTGGCTCCTCACTGGAAAAATGTTTTGAGTTCATTTCTACATTTCCCTCCATTCGTCTCTCAAGGTCAGGAAACAAGAAATTAGGTACTATGGGATTTGTTTATCAAGGTAGGAAGAAAGGGGTACATTGACTGGAAGGTAGAGCTCGTGATAAGTAAGGCAGCTCTTAAGTCTGGTTTCGGGGGGAAGGTTTTAATAATAAAATTTTAGTTGCTCGCTTATTACCAAAAAGTCTAAGGTATCAGTCATAGTGGTATATGTTCCCGCAGAACTGACGCTAACGGAGGCAGTGATAACTCTGACGGATTTTGCTTATAGATACAGTAACAAATAGACAAAATCCAAAGTAGAAGCGTAATTTTTACTAGAGAACTTTAATGTCCAGTTTGCATAAATAGGGATAGAAGGTATCCTAGCTTAGTAAACTTGGGATAGGGAAGAAAATATCAAAAATAATAGATTTAATACAGCATTGTAGGCATAATTTAATTTTTTAGTTATAACCAATAGGACATTTCAATATAAAATATCTATATGTAACTTGGTACTTAGATGATGGTAAGATGGCATACCTTAGTGATATAATTTTTGTAAATTATTAGTTTTTGTTAGAGTTTTGTAAAAATTGATACTGGTTGTGTCGACAGAGAATACTAGTGTGCATATAAGTGCTGGCTTTGGGATCCCGATTAAGCAGTCTTTAGAGTTAATACATGGCTGAAATTTTCAAGGGCTGACTACTTCCCAGGTAGCTACGACCCTGAAAGATCCGAATTATAGAATTTGACAGGAACTTTTCGAGAACATTTTAAGAGGAAACTGGAGGGTTTAAAATACTGGATGATTTACAGCTAAGAATATTTATGAAAACGCTTTAAGTCTGGTAGGAAAAAGAGGGGCTTGTATGAGAAGTTTCTAAGTGATATATCTTACGAGAATAAGAAGAAAGTAAGAAAAGTAGAGAAGGCATCTAAGTGTAAAGGAAGTAGAGAAAATACTAAAGCATCTATTAAAGGAATGTGAAAGAGAGCCCAAGGATAAGGTCGCCGGAAGCTTGGAACTTAACCCTAGAGGGCAAAATGTCAAAATATTTTACTGGTATGTGGAGAAGTAGAGCTGAAGCATTCAGTCTGGACTTGTCTCACTTAAAGATAGGAATACTGCCTCAGCTCATGATAAAGAAAGGGTTAAAAAGAGATGGTAGAGCCTTTTAGGAATGTGTTAAATCGTAATACAGCTGTAGAAAATGACATAGAAAAAAATTGATATAGGCAATGATTCAAATGTTTTTTTGTCATTTTAGAAGTCATGAAAGATTTGTTTTGGGAGGTGGATTTAGAGGAAAAAGAAAAAGATTGAAAAATGATAAGGCTACGGGCGCTCAGAGCACAGTAAGTGAGTTTAATAATAAAGGTGGTGGCCAGAGTACAAACAAGCTACTAGGATTATGAACAAAATATGCCATGTGGAAGACTGACCTTTTTACTACTTATCGCTAACAAAGAAACAAGCTTAAATTTTTAATTATCTTAGAGTTATTGGAAAGATATTTAATTGATAGCGTGGGCCAGAAGAAAATAGTAGCTTTAGGGAGAGAATGAAATTAAGAAACGGACATTTGTCCGCTAATTGGGCCCAAGCAGGGCCTGATGACTAGGTGCGGGGCCCGATTGGAACTTTTTTTGCGGGGCCCCCGCTAAATATTAAATATTTAAGTGTATATATATATATATATATATATATATATATATATATATATATATATATATATATATATATATATATATATATATATATATATATATATATATATATATATATATATATATATATATATATATATATATATATATGTGTGTGTGTGTGTGTGTGTGTGTGTGTGTGTGTGTGTGTGTGTATATATATATATATATATGTATATCTTTTTATATATATATGTCTATATATATATATATATATATATATATATATATATATATATATATATATATATATATATATATATATATATATATATATATATATATATATATATATATATATATATATATATATATATATATATACATTTTGTTGCAAACATTAGCCACAGTTTGTTGGCATTGAAGATTGCGATGGTGTTGTTCTTTTAACATAAAAGTTTTATTTTTCTGCACTTTCATTTTTGACTCGTTCTGATTCTCGCTTTCATCTAACAGCACAGTTCCTTGTCCTTCACTGTTATTTTTTACTCTTTCTGATACTTGCTTTAGCGTTTCTGCTAACCCAACATGTTTTGCTCTTCACTTTCATTTTTGACACGTTCTGAATCCTACTGTTGCTTGCAATTCTCGCTGCTGATTATCTTCGAACTGCATATTTCTTTGTTCTCATTTTCCTATATCTTCTAACCACACTTTTCTCTGTTCTTCATTTTTATTATTATTCGTTCTGATCCGCATTGTCGCAGATCTTGTAACCACAGTTTTGTTCGTTTTTCACATTCGTTTTCTAGTCGTTGTGATTCTGCCACTTGTCTTTTAACTAAATATTTCTATCTTCTTCAGTTTCATTTTTGACTTGCTCTAATCGTCAGTTTTGCTAATATTCTAACTACATATGTCTTGGATCTTTATTTTCGTTTATCATTGCTTTAGACATTTTTAGTGCCTTTTGCTTCAGCTGCTTGGATTCGTCTTGTCCCTTTTGATGGCCTTGGTTATTCAGTAATACCCGTACATTTACATTTCTCAGGTAGTTCTCTTGATTTTGCTACATTTGATGGTCCAATTTGTTTAGTTTCAGCTTACGTGTTTGTCCTCTTTTATTCTTTTTGTACTCGTTTTGTGCTTACGTTAGTTTTGGTATGTGTCTTATAGATATTATGAAACTACTGAAAATAACTTTTGAAATTTACATTACCGAATATGGGCACATGAACTTTTGTTCTTCTAAAAGGGTTTTAAAATATATTTTCCTCGTGTCTTCATTTTTATTCAACTTAATTGCTAAACAATTTAGTCTATCCTGATTTATGGTTGATATCAAACAGTTTTTTTTATTGGTTTTAGCCTGGAAAATTATATCTCTCCAGAAACAATGCTTACTGGAATTATTAAGTGTAGCAATAAAGATTTTATGGCCGTCCTAATAGCGGTAATAAAGATTGATCGCGTCAAGTCTAAAATTATACCTTAAAAGCCGTGAACTTACACCTTACGAGTTCTCCGATTGCGCCGCTTATAGTGCTAAAGATTGTGTCAACTAGGCTAGCGCCGCCCTCAATTAATGGGAGAAAATAGAATATGTAGCCATATAAATGTGACCTCTTTTCTTCAAGCGATCTGAAGATCAGATTCCCTGGGAACGTCCTTGGAGATTTTGCAAACTAATTGCCTGTTACTAGACTAGATGCAGACATATAAAGTGAAATAAACACAGGTAAAAAAATAATAGATTTATTGGGACTTACATATTCAGGTGCAAAGCAGTAAGTCATTTCAAACCACAACAATGGTGACAGAGATATAACAATCAAAGAATTGCCCAGATCGTACGCCGAGTAATTCTGTCTAAGTGTTCCTGATTCTCAAATACGAATATACTCAAAAAGCACTTTTTCCCCACTATCAAACTTAGCTCTTTAGTCTTGCGCTGTAAGAACTGGCTCACAATTGGCCCGAGTGGTCCCAAGGATGTGAACACTTCGTTCAATAATACGTCTTAAATATTTTTGATGATTTAGACGTTCAAACATTTCTTATCGTTGAAACGTCCTGTGAAAGTGACTGCAATTTTTTCTTTGCTGATTAAGGACTTTTCATTTTTGAAACTAGATTTTACTTAATTAGAGGAAGTCGAAAGTATCTTTAGAAAGAAGGAATTTTATTTTGGTATTTTAAATATATCGCATTTTCCTCACAGTACATATCACCCTTCCCATCAATTAATGACGTCCCGTCATTAGTATTTGCTTGCCTTTGGGCTTTTAAAATGTTCGCCATTTATTAACTATTTCTTCTACATAATTATTTTATATTTTTGTTATGGCTTAATCAGGAGTGCTAAAAATTTTCTCTACTACTTTTTTTTCTTTTTTTTTCTACCTCCCTATCTAAAATTCATCTACCGGACTAAGATTATTCATGGTTCTAGGCTAGCTACTATATTAAGGATTTTTTTCTTCTACATCTAACACTGATTAATTTTACATTTCCAACAAGGTTGGGGCTATTCTACCTTCACATTTTTTTTGAATTCACTTTTTACAAGGTTTTTTTTGATTTTGCTGTTTATATGGCACACTACTTTCTATCTACGCTACATTAAATGAATAACATGATAATACTACACCTAACTATATCTGGACATCTAACATTACATGCAAGAACGATTTAAAACACATACTATTGGGTTTACCATATTCACTGGTAAAATTAAAACACTTTCACTGGGTATGTTTGCTACGCAACGTTAATGATAGGATATTGGAATTTTTGAGTTATCAAAGTTATTAAGAAGTAACATATGTAAATTCACATCTATTTTATCACCATTTGAGTCTTTAGTGTACTCAATCCTTCTGTTGTAGATTATTGTCCTTCCTCTTTTCGTCTTGGCAAAATTTCTCAAAGTACTTACGTTATGGTTTCTTCATGGGACAGTTCAAGCACGATTGTGTTCACACGATGAGCTTTCTCTAATTGTCAACTGGGAAATGATGCTTCCAACTACGGGTGTTGGAATATGATATCAGGGTTCATTCTCACCTGCTTATTGATAGCTCATAGGGTCCCTCATCATTAAGGGGTCGAACACTGGGAGTGCGTTTATTTTCTTCTCAGCATATCATTTTTAGGATATTTTGAGGCACATAGAGAATGTATTCTCGCACAAAATTGTTCATTTGTGTCTCTTATAAAATTGTTAGCTCATGTCTAGCATCTATTAACCTTTGCGGTAATTCCTAGGTTAATCACGGGGGAATTGAAGTTTGGATTTCGAACGGGTTGACATCAAACTATAGTGACTCCTTTAACATATTGTCTTTAACTTGTGGGAGGGGCATATTGTTACTGAGGGGTTGGTCACTGGGGTTATATTTGGTTTCCAGGTCCATTGTTCAGAAATTATCTCGTAACATTTATGGGATAACAGAGATATGAACTTTCCACACAGAGGGGATAGGATGGATTCCGAGAGATGGTCGAAAGGGATTCGACGTGTAAGTCTGTGACACATAAATAGTTTTTGGGGTCATCAAATATCATCACTATACAGTCAAATGGTTCTGGGGTCCATAATGATTGTCAAAGGCGATATTTATGTATTTATATCTTGTACTGATCGATGGGGTTCTCAGCATTTACGTGATTCTATAGTTCGATAAAGCACTGGATACTGAGATTCAAATATAATGTTACCTGATACGTAATATGGTTTGTGGTCGAAGAAACAATGATCAAAGGTAACTGTTGCTTTCGTGGACGAAGAAGGGATAAAAATTGCCTGGCGTATATGGTAAATACTCTTTGTTGGCTTAGGTCTGATGAAAATAGATGCTACTAGGTTGTATCTGCACTTGGCAATTCATTGTAATGCTCGATATCTGATGTGTCAATCCACTTCCGGTAATAAAAATAACGAGAAAGAGTCACACGTTCTTTAAAGTAAATACTTATAGTACAAATAAGTCACGTATTGATCGGATACATGAATTTTACGCTATGAGACAGAATTAAATAAATAAAATAATATTAGTAGACAAAACTAAATTTTTATCGTGTTCAACAATCCTTCAAAACTCAGTTAATTTTACATTTGATTTAAAATAATCATTTAAACAGATTTTATGCTACATGGTTAATTTTGAGGTCTAATTTTACAACATGTTTCATGCCTGCATTGTTCACGCACGTCCGTGCTGTTTAAGAAACGCATGTTGCAGCGTCATAACCACACGGTTTTACGCAAACAACCTTACAATGAGGGAACAAGACATAGCAAGGACAAGTGGAGACCTCTATACCCGCTCGTTTTCTAATGTCTTCCCTTTTTCTTGGCTTAGACGTTCTCAGGGGGATCTGGATTTAACCTCTGCATTTCAGTCGTTTCCTCGTGTTATTCTCTTGGTTTTCACCTTCTAGTCTCAGGATTTTTTTCGTAATTACAAGTCAATAGGGTTTTTATGGTCAGGGAAGTCACGAATACGAAACATACGGCCAATAGTATGTTCCACCAGAAATTGGTCGATTCTTTGAGTTCATTCGTGTTTCTTCCTAGTCTTGTTACTTGTTAAAACAAGGCCTCGAAGGGTTTGGGGTCCAATTTCATAAAGATCTTCCATGCGTCATGGCTCACTAGCAATGAATTTTCATGCTTGAATATTACTCCATGTTTTACAATATCTTGGGCCACTGCGTGAAAAACAAGGATTATGATGATATTCTTAAACCTCATCTTATTTTTTGTTTCTAGAATTAATTTATCATTAATTTTACCCATTTTTTGCAAAATTCGTTTGTTTACTGCTTTCTTATTATTATATTTTTTTTTTCAAAGGCACTTTAATTTTTACTTAGGTTATTTCTTATTATGTAATCATTGTGTGGCATTTGCCAAAGAATACTGATTTGTTGGCGTAAAACATAATATATATTTTATGATTAGATAGGTTGGGAAAGTAAATTTGGGACTTCCAAGCTTTATTCTGGTCGTGATATACCTCTATGACTGGTTGAGATATAGCTTTAAAGCGTAGCTGGTAATCGCTACACAATTTAATTTTAAATTGTATTTCTCGAGTAAGAAACACATGAATAAGCAAGCGTGCTGCACATAACTACGCTGGTATCCTATTTTATGTGTAGGCCTAAAATAATTATAATCTGCACTAAGACAAAATATTTCATATAATTAGACGCTTCTGTACTGATAATTTCTTGTTTTGGATAATATCCATCTTGGTTAGGACATGGGTCGATTTTTCATAGAAAATACGAGGGCAAGCACGCCCACAACAAATTAAAAGCTGCATGGGCTTCGAGTTCCTCCCCAGGCTTCCCACAAAACGTGGTCCAACACCACATGTCGTTCTCAGTCGACCACGAGCTTCCTACTTTGGGCCTTTCTTTCTGATCACCAATGTTTTGACATCACTCGTATTATTTTTTTTTCATTAATATTGACTTGGTTAACTTTACTTGCACACTGTTAAATTTATTATGGTGGATCACAAGTTGATTTTTATAAGAGATTTGAAATTTGTCTTTACATTAATTAGGGATACTTCTATCTGTCGGGTTTTTAACCGTTCTACCTGATTGTGTCATTATTTTCTCCTCGGGTTCTTGCGGTTTTTTCTTTTTCGGTTTTTTTTAGAGAAAAAAAATAGAACTTTTTTTATTTTTTTTTCAAAAATTCTTGGCCATTTAATTTCGTTTGTTTACTGTGTGCGGCTGCTGAGGTCGGTCTTGATTTTCCTACTTCTTTAGGTACTATATGGTCTGATTCGCTGTCAGACTCTTCAGAACTAGTTTCCGACGAATCCGGATTAGAACTTTTAGAGGTGGCGCTTTTTGAGGTATCACCTGCCCTTCCTTCGTAAATTTCTACTCCTCTGGAAGTAGAAGGTTTATTCTCTAAGTCCTCGCCTTGAGCTTTCAACTCGGGGGATTTTAAAGATTCTTGAGAGCTTTGGGAGGAATCAATAGTTTTTGCGGGGTTCCTCCACTGTTTGAAGGCCATGTCTTCAGGGGGATGGGGCATTTATTGCACTAGGGTTTCCCTCCATGAAGTCCACTGTGATATTGACCTTGCTGGTCATCCTTGGGAGTTTTATTCTCGGGCAATGTACTTTGACTCGTTTTTATGGGAAAATTTATTAAATCCATAGCTTCTCGCAGGTTTGTTTTAGTTGAATCTTTGGGAGGAGTTTTCTTTAAAGTAATACCGGGGGTTTCTACAGCTCTGTTTAATTCCTCCTGTAAAGAAAGGGGCCTTTCTATCGGTATTGCAGGGGAAATCTTATCGTCTGGAAATCTTTTGGGGGGACAAGGGGTCGAAATTCTATCGGGATATAATTCGATAGGATTATATCCCGAATATATATTCATATATATATATTCATATAGAATATGAATTCTATCGAAATTCATATAATCTAATTCTCCCGCGCTCTCTGGTGATGAACTTTTTGAGCTATTTGGCGTTTTTATTCTTACTGGTATTAGGGACTTTTTCTTTGGAATAACTAGATTTTCCATAGCTAAAAATTCTTCAAAATTTTCCTCATCACTGTCATTCTCGAAATAGTCTTGCTTGAAATTAAAGGGTTTTAGCTCTGCCAATCTTAATCTAGGGGGCTCATTTTCTGCATTTGACGAATCTGTAGAGGAGGGATGTGATACCCATCTCTCTGGAAATTTGGCTCTTTTTATTCGGCTAACATGCGCCTCGTAAGTTCTTCCACTATCGGGGTTTTCCATTTCAAAAGTATATTCCTTATTGTACTTTTTGACTATTCTGTATGGTCCAGAATATTTGCTTGAAAGTGTTTTGCCTTTCGTTTTTGCGTCGTTCTTTATGTAGACGCAGTCTCCTACTTTGTAATCTATACTCACCTTGACTTTGGGTTGGTTTCATAGCTCTTGGTTTATTTTACATTTTTTCAACTCTTGCCTAACTATTTTATAATTTTTCCTCATCCTATTCATGAATTCTTGTTTGTAATCTTCCGAGCTATTATAATACTGCCGAGATTCAATAATCTCATTATACGGGATTCTAAAATCATGACCAAAAAGTAAATAAAATGGATTATCTTTAGTTGTTTCTGAATAAGCAGTGTTGATTACGTTAGTTAAATAAGGTAAGAACTGATCCCAGTCGTTCCTATTCTCTTTTGTATAAATACTTAATACCGTCGAAAATATTCTATGCCTATTTTCTATTTTACCATTAGCTTGTGGGTGGTACGGAACTGTCACCATTTTCTCTATATTAAGAAAACTCATTAAATCTTTTGTTACTTTTGAAACAAAATTACCTCCGCTGTCACTCAACATTTTATTAGGAATGCCAAATTTTAAAAATTATTGCGCCAACGCCTTACTAGTGGCGTAAGCACTTTGATTTTTTAATGCTTTTGCAAAAGTAAATCCTGAAAAATGGTCTATAACTGAAAGAATACAAGTATGGCCTCTGCTAGAAACAGGCAAGCCTCCGGTCGTTCCGGATAAGTCGAATGAGATAATATTGAAGGGGTACTTTGCTACCGGGACTCTTCCCATTGGAGGATTAGTATAAGCTGGGGGATTTTTCTTAAGTTACACGCTTCACATGTTCTTACAAATTCTTTAAGTTTTGTCATTGCCGACGGCACGTAAAAATATTGTTTTAATTTATGGAAAGTTTTCATTACTCCTAAATGTCCACCTATATCTGAATGAAAATATTCAAATGCAGGCACTATTAAGTTTTGTGGTAATACAGGTATTATTGAAGTTTGGTTTCTTTTTGTCTCAGCAGTCACGATTCTACACAGTATTTATTCATCAAGATCATAGTAAAAATTATCTATCTCTTTTCTAAGAGTTTTGAATCTATCCGGTTACGCATTGTCATTCACAAAATAATTAATAAGCGCCGAACACATATCGTCTTTTTTTGCTTTCTTTTTATATTTTCTAACGACAAGGGACAATAGTTAGCCTTATTTTCCTTTACCGTGTGCTTGACTTTGTTTTTCTTACGTCCATGTTTGCTCTTAGCATTGATAGCGTTAACTTCATTTTCCTCAGTTTTCGACGGAACATTTTCTGGGTATCTACTAAAGCACTCACAAGCTACGTTTTGTCTGCCTTTTAAATATTTAAATTCCTATTTTAGGTCTTGAATTTTCATAAGCTTTCTGGCTAGAATTCCTATGGTGTTTTTAAATGTTCACAGGTACTGCTAGCTTTCATGGTCTGATCGTAGTATAAATTTTCCACCAATTAAATAGTGTCTAAATTTGTCTAAGTTGTGGATTAAAGAGAATAACTCTTAAGTTTGTGGCGGAATAACTACTTTCGCCTTTTGATAAGGTTCTACTCGAGTAGCATATAACTTTTTCTATTTTTTTTTATTAGAAGGTCCTTGGAAAGGATCAGGGTTTCCCATGGGAATTATTTGCGAAAGAATATCCCCAATGCCTTTTGAACTAGCATCGGTCGTAACCACAAATCCTCCGTTTTCGAAATCAGGTAGTAATTATATTGGTTCGGAAGTGAGTGCCTTTTTGAGACGCTTTCGAAAAGTTTAAGATTCGTAGGGCCAGGTAATAATTTAAGGGTTTCCTTTAGTCAATTCTGTTAGGGATTTTGCAATTTGGATATAATTACGTATAAATTTTCTAAATTAGTCAGTAAGACCTAAAATTCCTCTTAATTCTTTCAGAGTTTTGGACAGTTTGAGATTTTCAACACATTTTATTTTATCAGGGTCTGGGGATATCTCTCCTTGTGTTACTACTACTCCTAAAAATTTAATTTTGTGTTGAAATAAATTTACTTTCTCAGGCCTGCATTTTAAATTGCCTTGTCTGAACTTCTCGAAGACCTTAGCTAATGTTGCTAAGTGTTGTTCAGTGTTTTCTCCCACGCATATGACATCATCAACAAAATGAATGATATTCTTTAATCCTCTTAACAGGTGTAATAGGGGTCTACATAGCACGCTTGAACTTGTTTTAAGTCCAAATGGTACCCTTAGGTAATCATATGAACCACATTCAGATGATGAAAATGCAGTTTTACGGACATCCTTTTCGGCTATTTTCACTTGGTGGTAGCCTTGGGTAAGGTCCAAGAAAGTAAAAATTTTGTTTTTGCTTGAAATAGAGTCAAGAATTTCATCTATTCTTGGTAAAGGAAATTTATCGCTAACTACTTGTTTGTTGAGGGCTCTATAATCTACTACAAGTCTAAGATCACCATTCTATTTTGGTATCAAAATCCCCGACGGACGAGATAGGATTAACGGGGATGTACGATATAATTTTTTTCTAATTAATGAATTTTATCTTTTAACCATTCTTTTTTCTTTTACGACGCATGATATGATTATTTCTTTATAGGATTACCAGTGGTGAAAAATTCGTGCTCAAAAAATGGTATCAGTCCCATGTCAACTTAAGATGCAGAAAACACATCATTAAAATCACAAAATAATTCGCATAATTTTTTCTTAAGTTCCAAGTCTGTAATATGATCCATATTAAATTTGTTTAAAAATTGTGATTTAGTTAAAGGATATTTGTTATTTGAAGTTTTAATACCGTTAACTAGGTTTCTTTTAGAATTTTCCCATGTATTTAAATCATTCTCTGATAAAACTTGGATTTGAACTAAACACGTCCCCTTTTTTATTGTAATTGTATCA
This sequence comes from Artemia sp. Qi Xiang Cuo, assembly GCF_049724085.1. Lineage (NCBI taxonomy): Eukaryota > Metazoa > Arthropoda > Branchiopoda > Anostraca > Artemiidae > Artemia > Artemia sp. Qi Xiang Cuo. The sequence goes on along the minus strand of NC_142800.1, from coordinate 45,659,083 downwards.
TTTTCGTGGTTATTAGTTACCCAAATAAAACCTTCTCCTTTGTCATAATATATAATCTGATCCTCGCATAGCAGATTTTCGGGAATTTCAGATGGGTTCGCAAACCATATTTCGGATTTGCTAACCACTGGCTCAATCATCTGTGATGTTTGAATTTTTTGCATCGTTTTGGGAGGGACTTTTGTTTTCCTTATCGCGAATCCTTAATATTGCTCTTGATTTTCATTATTTATTAGATTCATACTGGCGCTATGCTGCGCCATTGCGGCATCTTGTGGCGTCACGTTGGGTTTCACTATGTTTTTCCATAATTCAGCTATTTTCTTAATTTCGTTTCACCTGTACTGTCGCATATCTCCTATTTTTATTTTCGCGAATTCAATACTTTTATTATTTAAATTTATTTCATCTCTAAAATGTCTTTCAGAATAATTTGAGAAGTTTCTGATTATTCCATCAGTTTCAAAAGATTGCGACGTTATTCCGTCAGTAATTTTGTTTAATGTTATTTTGACTTTGTATACTCTGTTACAATTTCTTAAGGTAGAAATTTATTACCCCACCTTAGCTGGGTAGACAAGCCTCTCGTTTGCTACGTCTAAAAGTACTCTATTGGACATTAAAAAATTTGTGCCTATGATTGCTTCATATGGAAAGTTATCGCATATTATAAAATTGCTCATAAAGTTCCTATTGTCTCTTTTTACGGTTACGCAAATTGAACCTCTTGCGTCCAATGTAAGGCCTGTCACACTAGTTAAATTGGGATTATTAAGGTTCTTCTGTCTACTAATATGCAGAGGCAACATATTAAATACGCAAGAGTTTATGATACTAATCGTTGCACCAGAGTCAATCAAAGCCTTAAAATAAACATTTTCTACACAAAAATCATTAAATATAGGTTACTTGTTATTAATATCACTACAAGACGCCACCACAATTTCTTGGACCTATTAAATATTCCAAACACCCTCGGGGTCTAATTTATATTTCTGAGGGGCCCGACAATTTTCCCTGAGGATTTATTTCATGCGTCGGTGCCTGTAATAGATATTCAGACGTATGAGTTTCCGTAGGCATATCTAATTGATTTACGTCTATCTGCCTTCGCCATGCATTATTATGGTAACGTGGATGTCCCCTTGTCAGTGCCGCTTGCTGGCGCTGACTACCAATGCCGTTGGCTTGCAAAATTTTCATTCCCCATCGGCAAATTTTCGTGATTTCTATATAGCATTCTCGTATTATATTGGCTTTGGCGAGTATTTGGGTTTTCAAATCGGTAATTAATTTGTCTGTTGGGGTGAGGGCTATAAAAATTTGGTTGGTACGTGTTGTAAGGTACTGATTGGCGCAATCCTCCCTGGCTATAGCCTAGTGCACGACCGGTGCTAACATTTGTTCTTCCGAACAAATGGTTGCCGTAATTTTGCGTATTACCGACAGCAATTCTTGGTAATGTGATTGGGGACATAACGGCACTCTCTCGCGATATGCCGAACACGATTACAAATATAGCACCTTATTATTGTAGGGTTATTTTCGTAATTGGATTGTTTGACAGGCTGAAAACGTACTGTTTTCTGCCTAGCGGATTCTTGCGTTTTGTTTCTTTGTGGTACTGGGGAGTTATCCCTTGAAAAGAAATTTGGGGACGCCTGATCGATCTTGAAGTTTATGTTCGCATTTGAATCGTCTAGGCTATTTATTTTTGCTTTACAGTGATTTGCGACCATCGTGTCGACTTCGATCAATCGCTCTACCTCCTGAACTGCGATATCCAATATCTGAATATTTATGGAAGTTACCACATTATTTAATTTTGGAGGAAGAACTCACAAAAAGGTGTTTAGTTTGACTTTTTGAAACAGTTGTTCTCAACCAATTACATATTTTTATTCTATCGAAATTCGCTTACTATTAATGTATTATCCAGTATTTTGTGATATGTCGTGAAGCACAACTCTGTGTCTTATTTTATTTATGGAACTGGTTTCTATAAACCTATCTTTAAATGCTTTTAACAAGTTATCAACCGTAGTTATTGGCAAGTTGGCGTTATTGCCTATGGTATGTTCAATCTGTTTTAGAAAGGTTAAGGCCTGGCCTTTTAATCGTAGTAGGAGCATGTCTTTTAACGCTCCTAGGTCTGTTTTTGTTAGTTGTACAAACTGGGCCAATTGGATATTGAATTCGTCAATATTTGATTGACCATTGTACTCTGGTATAGATTTCGCTATTTCCATATTTTTCGCGACCAATTTCGTTAAGGTCGTCCGCCATTTTTTTGGAATCAATTCAAGATAAATTTTTTTTTTTTCACTTAACCTATTTTGGGGGAGGCTATTATCTCCTATGAGATATTTTAAAGGGTTTCCTGAGGTAGCTTAGCGGTTATAGGCCTAATCACTTTACTTATATGTCTGTATCTCTCCTAATAATTAAATTCAAATTACAAAGTTTTATAGCCTAATTAGTTCGCAAGTTTTCCTCCAATTTCCGACCGTGCCATTTGTAGCAATAAAGATTTTATGGCCGTCCTAATAGCGGTAATGAAGATTGATCGCGTCAAGTCTAAAATTATACCTTAAAGGCCGTGAACTTACACCTTACGAGCTCTCCGATAGCGCCACTTATAGCGCCAAAGATTGTGTCAACTAGGCTAGCGCCGCCCTCAATTAATGGGAGAAAATAGAATATATAGCCATATAAATGTGACCTCTTTTCTTCGAGCGATCTGGAGATCAGATACCCTGGGAACGTCCTTGGAGATTTTGCGAACTAATTACCTGTTATTAGACTATATGCAGACACATAAAATTAAATAAACACAGGTAAAAAAACAATAGATTTATTGGGACTTACATATTTATGTGCACAGTAGTGAGTCACTTCAAACGGCAACAATGGGGACAGAAATACAACAATCAAACAATTGCCCAGATCGTACGCCGGGTAATTCTGTCTAAGTGGTCCTGATTCTCAAATACGAATATCTTCAAAAAGCACTTCTACCGCACTATCAAACTTAGCTCTTTAGTCTTGTGCTGTAAGAACTGGCTCACAATTGTCCCGAGTGGCCCCAAGGATGCGAGCACTTCGTTCAATAATACGTCTTAAATATTTTTGATGATTTAGACGTTCACACGGTTCTTATCGTTTAAACTTCCTGTGAAAGTGACTGCACTTTTTCTCTTTGCTGATTAAGGACTTTTCATTTTTGAAACTAGATTTAACTTAATTAGAGGAAGTTGGAATTATCTTTAGAAAGAAGGAACTTTATTTTGATATTTTAAATATATCGCATTTTGCTCACAGTACATTAAGAACATTTCAAAATGTCTAAATCTAATGGTCGTTTTGATGGCCGTACGGGGACCTTTCAAACGCGGAGACCGATTGGGCCCAATCGTTACAATCCCCTTTCTCCAGCCCTGGGCCCAAGGGCTAAAAACAATTGAAACGTCCATAAAAGGGTTCTGTGATATGCTAAATTTTATGATATAATTTTAATCAAGACTCATTGCCTTTTTGAGGGCATATTCCCCTTTATTTGAAACTCAGGCAAATCTTTTCAGGTACTTAACTTTCCGTAGGTAATTTTAAAATCTATTAAATTTTGAATATCTGCAATCAAACAGTTCGTGGTAACGAACTGTAAGTAAGGAGCGACCCGGCTCAATAGTAACCGAAACTCTAGAAAACGGGTCTTTGATACAAATAGATACATCAAAAGAATTAAATTTCAATGCTGATTTCAAATATATAACTTTCATCAACTTTAGTGCTGCTCATCCAAAGTTACGCGCCTGAGAAAATTTGGCTGATTTTCGAAAAAAGGATAAAAGACCCCCCAAAAATTATAGAACCTTAATGAAAATCCCACCATCATATTCAGCGTATCAGAGAACCTTAATGCAGAGGTTTCAAGCTCTTATCTGCAAAAATGTGGAATTTTGTATTTTTTACCAGAAGAAATATAACGGATGCGTGTTTTTTTTCCCAGGGGTGATCGTATCGACCCAGTGGTCCTAGAATATCGTGGGAGAACTCATTGTAACGGAAATTAAAAGTTCTAGTGCCCTTTTTAAGTGACCTAAAAAAATGGAGGGCAACTAGGCCCCCTCCCACGCTCATTTTTTCTCAAAGTCACCTGATTATAATTTTGAGATAGCCATTTTGTTCAGAATGGTTAAAAATGTGAGAACTATGTCCTTTAGGATGACTTAATCCCCCGAAGTCCCTGGGGGGAGGGCTGAAAGTCATGAACTTTACCCAATGTTAACATATAGTATTGGTTATTAGGAAGTATACAGACGTTTTCAGGGGGGATTCTTTCTGGTAGTAGGGGAGTTGGTGGGTCGGGGGTTATGTGGGAAGATCTTTCCATGAAGGAAGTTTTCATGGGGGAAGGGACATTGCTATGAAGGGGGCGCGCTGGATTTCCCAGCATTATTTAAAAAAAAGATCAGAAATTAAATACAAAAAAAACAAGTTTTCCAACTGAAAATAAGGAGTAACATCAAAACTTAAAACGTACAGAAAATATTACGTGTATGATTGGGTTCACTCCCTAGTCAATACCTCGCTCTTTAAGCCAAAGATTTTTTAGTACTTTCATAAGAGCTATTTATTCTAAGTAGCGGCCTTTGTGATTAAGGGGTCATTTTTATAGAATTGGACCAAAATTCGAACTTTAGCTTAAAGAGCGAGGTATTGACTAGGGGGCGAGCCCCCTAATATACGTATTAAAAATATATGAATATAGAAGTTCTTTACGTAAGTTAATTCGTAAGTTACGTATATTTATTAATAATAAAACGTTCGTAAATAAAATTAAACAAGATTCGAGAAAGTCATTTAACCAAATAAAAGTAAAATTAATATGCAAATTTTGTTTTAATTATTCATGTACAGTAAGCCAAAATTAAAACCTGCATTAATTCAAAAACGTTCAAAAATTAAATAAAGAAACAAGTTTTTTAACTGAGAGTAAGGAACGACGTTAAAACTTAAAACGAACAGAAATTATTCCGTATATGAAAGGGACTGTCTCCTCCTCAAAGCCTCGCTCTTTACGCTAATGTTTGACTTTCTCACAACTCTTATTTTTTTAAACAATAAAAAACTTTAGCGTAAAGAGCGAGGCGTTGAGGAAGGGACAGCTCCTTTCATATACCGAATAATTTTTAGAACAATACAACTGAATCGAAAATCACGAGTATAATGACTAAGAATTTTTTTTTCCTTTAAACTTCGTTAATTTTTTGATTTTACTTTTTCTGTTGTTGAGATAGAAAAAAAACACTGTTCGAAATACATATCGCTTTTATTAATATAGGAATGACACTGATTTCTGGATTTTTTTTTTTGGGGGGGGGGGAGGGGAGGGGGATACTGTCACTTTTACATGTGGTAGCTCATATTTAAAGCTTTTAGTAGGTTTTGGTTCTCTGTTTTGTTGTTGTTTCTTATGTTATGATAAAGAAATACAGTGTATGAAATGAAAACAATTTTCAGTAGAATGCAAATGACACCCAAGCCCTTATAGGGATTGAAGGGGCAGTAGTCCCAGTTTTATTTGTGACAGTATGAGTAGAGGTCTAAGTACCATTTTGCTCGGTGCCATAGCAATTCCCATGTTATTTGCTTGGCTTATGTTCCTTCCATGCTATTCTATGTCCCTTCCATTGTTATTCTATGGGACCTCTACATGTGATTAAACACGTCATGAAACTACGTTCTATTTGCTCATGCCCCGTTGGTACCATTCCAAACGAGCGGGGATTTCCCTCCTGTTCCTAAACATTGCAAAAAAGATAGCAGTATGAACGGGGATTCCCCACACAAGTTTGTTTCAACTCCAAGTTTTTCAACCAGACTGGTTTTTTGAAAGCATAGTGTGTACTTGTGTGTAGGCTTTGTTATTAAAAACTTGGACACTACAATCAGAATTGTTTGATTGACATTTAAAAAGGGGTAATGAGATTCGTGAATTGGAGTGTAGGATTCGCGAATTTGATCCTATTAAGGATTTACCTGAAATAAAATTTTTTAACTAGAAATGGCTGAAAAGTGTTTTGGGGGAGATGAGGTGAGTGTGTACTGTATAATACACAACCGATGTTTGAACAGTACAATAAGAATTGTTTGATTGACATTTAAAAAGGGGTAATGAGATTTGCGAATTGGAGTGTAGGATTCGCGAATTTGATCCTATAAAGGATTTACTTGAAATACAATTCTTTAGCTAGAAATGGCTGAAAAGTGTTTTGGGGGAGATGAGGTGATTGTGTAATGTATAATACACAACTGATGTTTGGACATTGTTGTGAATTTAAAATAGCTTAGAAAAAAAAAATTCACAAGAAATGATTGAAAAGTGTTTTGGGGGAGATGGGGTGATTTCGTACTGTATAATACACATGTGATGTTTGGACAGTGTTGCCAATTTAAAATAGTTTAACGTTCCCTCCTTCCCCACTTTCTGCGAGCAGGAGAGGGGGGGGTCAATTTTGGAGGGAAAACAAAAAATGCCCAGAATCGAAAATAAACGGGATTTGCCTCAAGGGGAAGGCTCAGAGGTCCTTCCTTCCCCCATTTCTGAGGGCAGGGGAGGGGGGGTCGATTTTGGAGGGAAAACCAAAAATAATCAGAATTGAAAATAAATGGGATCTGACTCAAGGGCAAGGCTCAGAGGCCTCTCCTTCCCCCATTTCTGAGGGCAGGGGAGGGGGGGGGGAGTCAATTTTGGAGGGAAAATCAAAACGCTCAGAATCGAAAATAAAGCGTGATCTGCCTCAAGGGCAAGGCTCAGAGGCCTCTCCTTCCCCCATTTCTGAGGGCCGGGGCGGGGGGGGAGGGAAATAAAAATGCTCAGAATCGAAGATAATTTCCATTCGTCTTAGTTTTTAACGATGCTCCTTATTTCTAGTTGAAAATGCTTATTTTTTAATTTAATTGGGAATGAAAAGTCAAAGTCTAACATAAAGAATAAGGTATTTCGGAGGGGGTATGTAACTTCATATACGGGATAATTTCCATTCATCTTAGTTTTTTAACGATGCTCCTTATTTCTAGTTGAAAATGCTTATTTTTTACTTTAATTGTGATGAAAAGTCGAAAGTCTAACATAAAGAACAAGGTATGTTGGAGGGGGGCTCGTTACTGATATTGATATTAGTGAGTAAAAACTACAAACTGACAAAAATATCCAGAACTTTTTTTTCTTATAGCCTTGACTTCGAAGACATTTCTTCATCTTAATTGGCTTTAGAAATTTCATGCAAAATAAGCTATCCTAACAGTCATTGCTTTGTCGAATTTTGAGCAAAACAAAAGGATTGTAACACCTGATTGGCCCGTTTTCCAACTTTTACCTTGAGAGTTGATGTTGTTAGCAGAATTTCAAAAGGATCGTTTATGAGTGCTGGCGTATCTGATGAAATAAAAATGCTTATTTTTTAATTTAATTGGGGTGAAAAGTCAAAGTCTAACATAAAGAACAAGGTATTTCGTAAACATTTTTCTTGAATGGATTACGTGAGTTTTCAGGAATGTATGCGCGTCCGTTCGGCATTACTTCATCCGCAACTGGGAAGCTAAACATATAGTATTTTTATGCTTTTAACCGCTTGGCTATCTCAGAATTTTCAATCGATGGCAACTTGGTCCTCTTGGGGGGAAAATTGAAGTTTGGTGCCACAAAATGGCAGAAAACGCCACTCTCCCACGGCACAATCTTTTTGATTACCTAAAAAGAGTTCTAGAGCATTACATTTCTGTTTCAGTGAGCCCTTTACCTATCTTTTAGGATCATTGGTTAAATACAATAACCTCTGGAAAAAAACAAGAAAATAAATAAGGAAAAAAAAAAAAAAAAAAAATAAATGAACATGCATCCGTGATTTTTCTTCTGTCAAAAACACAAAACTCCCCATTTTTGTAGAAAGGAGCTTGAAACCTCTACATTAGAAATGTCTGGTATGCTTTATCTTGTGGTGTGGTTTCCATTGAGATGGCTTGACTTTTTGGGGGTGTTACCTCTTTACGAAGATAATGCCAATTTTCTCAGGCTCGTAACTTTTGATGAGTTATACTAAATATAATGAATCTTACATATTTGGTATCAGCATAAAAACCTAATTCTTTTGATGCATTAATTGACATCAAGAGCCGTTTTTTAGATAAAGGTCGGTATGTAGATGAAACATTGTATCAAGGAAGAGTAGCAATGCTTACGTTTTTTTGCATCAAGTAAAAGAAATAAAGAACTTCTTAGAGCTAAAATAAGTTATTTTTGTAAAAAATAATGCCGATCATCAATACTTTTGGATTCATGGGAAAGCAAAAATATCCAATTAGGACACTATATCAGACTGTGTGGGCTGCAGAGACGGGATCTCAGGTTTCGAACGGCTAACTAGGTTTATGACCTCCATGGTAGATTAGAGTAAATAATTAGAGTGGTGCTGGAAAACCATGTGATCCAGAAATAGAATGAGGATGTAAAGAATTCGGAAACGGTAACGTCTCATAGGGATGTTAAGCTGGTGTATGGGCAGGAGGTTCATCTCAAGTTCAATATACCAGCTAGATATTACACTTATTGGTTGCAGTTTCGAGCTATTTGCTTTCTAACTCGAGAAAGATTCATTTGGTTTGATAATATGAGAAGGGTTATAAATGGCGAGTCCGTTTGTCTACTTTTTGAAGATAAAAATGCTAATTTGGCGTATTGTTTGAGGCGCATACTTATGTAAATATCAGTTTGTGAATATCAATGTAATGTGAATATCAATCTCTGTTGATTCAAAAAATGAATTGTTCGCACAATCTACTCTCTTTAAGTGAGCAATAATTGATTATGTATTTATTTATGTATTTTTTCTCAAAAACGGCTCCATATATTATTTTTTTTAATTGACAAACCGAGACTTCCTGCCCTTTAAAATAATGATCTATATAGGTCGCGAGTTTGGAAAAATTCTTTAAAATCTTGAATTTTGGAAAAAACTATTTTCATATAAATGAAGTCATATTTATGTGCATTTAAAGAACAACCTACGTCAATTTTTTCCAGGGGTGGTCTTATCGTTTTTGGCATATGTGACGCCGGCAAAAGTAAAGAAGATGACAAATGACTCCGAAAAGCTAAAAAAAGAGGTATAGAGCAAGCAACAGTGAGAATCATGTTTAAACGCAAGCCAAAATGCTGTACAACAAAATCTGTAGTTAGAAGACAAATCAAAATTATAATATCATACGAAATTGTACAATTTGATTAACGAATCCGAACACCTAAAGCAAAAGGCATGGATAAAATACCTGACGTAAAGCCAAATGAAAATGAAGCAAAACGAAACGTGCTGTTAGAAGACATGCAACAACAAGCATAACAATGAATCACAAATTAAAAATGATGGACAACAAAACCTACGGTTATAAGACAATAGAGAGTGAGGACCATATCTAATGGTAAACGAAAATGACGCGCAACGAAATCTGCGGTTAGAAGAGGAGCAACAACGAGAATAAGGGAGAATCCCAAACGAAAATAATACACGATGAAGTATACGCTTAGAAGACTTGTGACAAAGAGCATAAGAAAATCGAAAAAAATAATTATTCACAGTAAAATCTGTGGTTAGAAGACAAGCGACAGGGAGAATCACAATGAATTACAAAAGAAAATGACACATCAATCTGCGCTTAGAAGACAAGCAACAGCAAGTTAAACATATATAAAAGCCTGTTGTGTGTCCAGTGCCAGAGATCAAACACAGCTTGGTCTTCTGGTGCTTCATTATTAAATTACCTAGGTATCTTGGACCTGTGCAAATTTAAAGAAATATTAGTTTTTTTAGTTTATAGATCTGTTCTATTTTTCGTATAGTCAAGAATGCCGATGCTGGCTTATTTTTATTTTTGATGTTGTATTTTGTGCATGACCTCCTTTTTACTTATATTATCTTAAAGATGGAATGATAGTTTTTTATGCAATTAATTAAAGAACCTTTTGCAACAAAATAAGTTTTTCCAAAAAAAAGTAAAGAGCTCCATTAAACCAAAAATGAACAAACATAGAATCAAATCATCTACCAAGCATATAACTACCACACATCAGTATCAATAAATAAATGAAACCCAAAACAAACAAAAATTAACATAATAACAGAGTAAAACTCAAAACGAGCAGAAATTAATACGAGTAGGGTTCAAAACCTCCTATGCTTTCTAAAAGCCAGAATATAATTTCTACTTCACTGAAAAAAATATGAATTGTCAGTTTAATATACATATGCTGACGTTTATTCCTTAAAATCTTAATTAATTTTTGATTTTTTTAAATTATAAAAGTGAAAACATTTAAAAGAATTTTTTTCAGTAAACTACAGATTACATTCTGGCCTTTAGAAAGCATAGAGGTTTTGAACCGTACTCATATTAATTTCTGCTCGTTTAAAGTTTGACTCTGTTCTTTATTTTAATTTATGTTCGTTTTGGATTTCATTTATTTATTGATACGGATTTGTGGTAGTTGTATGCTTGGTAGAGTATTTGATTCTATTTTTGTTCATTTTTGGTTTAATGGAGTTCATTACTTTTTTTTTGAAAAATTATTTTGAGGAAAAAGTTTTTTTTTAATTAATTTCTGTTCGTTTTATGTTGATTTAGTCTTTATCAGGGAAAAAGAAAATAATAGTTGTAATCTTTATGGCTTTCTTTTAAGAATTTATAGTTTAGCCTGCTATTTTTATGCTGGAGAAACTTTTCAGCAATTTTTAACAACATAAAACTGTTTTGAAAATCGTGACACAAATTGTATTCTTTAATTAAGTAATATAAATCCTCTAGCTTGCTTGATAAATAAAAGTTAATACCATTCCCCATAAAATTATATTTATGCTCTTTCACAGCCTGGATAAAATTACACCTTTTTGATTTAGTAAAATTTTTAGAGAAGAAGTAGTAATAGAAGTCGCCCCGAAAATTTGAACTAAATACCCTCAGTTGTTCTCGTTATATTGCTGAGATGTGTTACTGGCAACCAGCATACAAACAGTGTGTTTTAATTTAATTTTAAAGCAACATTTAGTTTTTAAGCATACTGGGCGAAATAACTGCGGGGAGTTGACCTACCCAATAACCCTTGATATATAGTTACTAGGCCATTCAGCTATGTTGAACAAAATGGCTTTCCTAAAATTTTGATTGAAAGTGTCTGGAAAATTACGAGCTAAAGAGGAGGGTTGATTGACCTCCATTCATTTTTGACTCTTAAGAGGCACCGTAACTTTTAATTTTCAATCAAATTAGTTCCTTTAAAATATAAATGATATTACTGGCTATGATAGAGAATCGCTGCCTATGTCCCTATATGCCCTATAGTGCTTATATGCCCTTTAATACCTGCATGCATATAGGTTTTTCGTTTAATTGAAACTCTTTCTAAACGTTCCCTAAAAGTTTCACCTTAATGCAATTAGTATTATTAGCTACAGTAACCGTAGAAGCAGCATTAAATGAATACACAAAGTGTCTTCTGACTAACTCAAAATCCACAACCTATGAAGATATGAAGGTGAAATTTTCAGAGAATATTTCTGTTGTACGTATGACAACTGTGTTATATGTCCTTTTAATACTTGCATGTATATAGGTTTTTCGTTTAATTGAAACTCTTCCTAAACGTTCCCTAAAAGTTTCACCTTAATGCAATTAGTAACATTAGTTACAGTAACCGTAGAAGCAAGCAGTATTAAATGAATACACACAGTGTCTCCTGGCTAGCTCAAAATTCACAACCTATGAAGGTTTGAAGGTGAAAATTTCAGAGATTATATCTGTTGTACGGATTACAGCCTGCCATCCGTATGCAGATCGTCAAAAGGGCATATCAGCAACACTTTAGGAACATTTTCTTGTATGAAACTAAAACTTATACCGCTTGTTGTGGGGGGTATTGAACTAACCAAAAGACAATATTTGAATCATAATACTAATGCTTCTACTCCTACAACTACTGCTAGTATTACTTTTACTGCTACTACTACTACTGCTACTAAAGCTAAGACTAATACTATTAGCTGTGCTCCCACTGCTACTATTATATTTACTGGTGCTACTGCTACAAATAATATACCAAAGGGTATTAAGGCGAAAATTTTGGGCAATATTGTAACTATATTGAAATAAATCGAAACACATTACACCCATACAGATTGTCAAGAGGAAGTATTAGCGATGCTTCAGGAGTGGCTGATGGTTTTAAGTTAAAAATTTCATCACTGGTTGAAGTGGATATTGGAACAAAGGTGCTATTTGCATACTCCAACTAATGCTACTACTGCTACTACAACTATTGCTACGCATAAATACTAAACCTTTCAACAATGCTGAAAAATTGATGTCTCAAAACTTTGTTTGGATATTTGTTACGGGAAATCATGGGCATGGGGAGGGAGTTTCTCTCAAATCACTTCGACTCTTAAATAAGGCACGATAGCTTCCAATTTAAAATCCGATGAGATTCATCTGAATTTAATATAACCACCCATTCCATAAAAACCTTATATGCACCAGGGCATAACTTAAAGCCCTTGCCCCAGGGCTCTTGGGGGTTGTGCCACCCCTGAAAGCATTGTATGAACCATTTTAAACAAAATTGCATCGCACAATTTCAATCATATGCATTTGGTGAAAAGAGCAGTAGTTGGGTGGAGGGTGCTATTGAACATCCATTGCTATCGACTCCTAAAAGGGAAGCAGCTTTCCCAGATTGAACGAAATGAGCCGTGTCTAAAGTTTTTAGAACTATCTCTTTCATTAAAACTTCAAGTGCTCCAGGAGCACAAATTAAAGCCCCCGCCCACAGGCTCTGATGGTTTATGCCTACCTCAAAAGCCTTATTATATGATATTTGTACTATCTTGAAAAAAAAAGAATTTCTCAAAATATCTATTGGACCCATCTCAGGGAAACACGACGTGTTTGTGTATGTGTGTGTGTGGGGGGGGGGGTAGCTGCGCTTTGATCAGTTTGACTCTTAAAAAGAACATTAGAACTTATGATTACCAATCCATTGAGTCCCCTCCAAAGCATCTACGACCGCCCTTGTAAGTTATGCCCCAAGGGCATAACTTACAACCATTTCCCTGAGAGCTGTTGGGTGGGGGGGGGGGGGTTGTATTCCTCAAAGATATAATTTCCGGACCTTTCAACTACGTTGAAAAAATTGCTATCTCAAAATTTGATTGGATGTGTTTGGGGAAATGATGGGCGTGAGAGGGAGGTTAGTTGCCCTCCAATCCCTTTCGACTGTAAAGGAGGGCATTAGCCCTTTCAATTTCCAATCATACGAGCGCTTTTTGTAGGAGACTATCTCAAAATTTTAATTGGATGTGCCCGGGGAAATGGTGTGTGTCAAAGCGGGTTAGTTGCCCTCCAATCATTTTTGACTATCAAAAAGGGCACTAACCCTATCAATTTCCAATCGTAAGATCCATTTTTGAGGTTTTTGCGGCAACACTTTCTATAAAAACCTTATATACCCCCAGGGGATAACTCACAACCCTTGCCCTGAGGTTTTTTTTTGGGGAGGGGTAGGGGTTGTCATCCTCAAAGATCTAATTTCCAGAACTTTCAACTACGTTAAACAAAATGGCTATCTCGAAATTTGATTGGATTTGTTTGGGGAAATGACGGGCCTGAGAGGGGGGTTAGTTGCCCTCGAATCACTTTCGACTCTAAAAAAGGGCACTAGCCCTTTCAATTTCCAATCATACAAGCCCTTTTGCAGTTTCTACAAAGACGCTTTCTATAAAATCGTTATATGCTCCAGGGCATAACTTACAACCCTTGCCCTGAGGGCTGTGGGGGGTTTGTCATCCTCGAAGACATAATTTTTGGATCTTTGAGCTATCTCAAAATTTTGACTGGATGTGTTTGGGGAAAAGGTGGTTGTGACGGGGGGGTTAGCTGCCCTCCAATCACTTTCGACTAGTAAAAAGGGCACTAGCCCTTTCAATTTCCAATTGAATGAGCCATTTTTGACGTTTCTATGACAACGCTTTCTATAAGAATCTTATATGCCCCAGGGCATAACTTACAACCCTTTCTCTGAGGGCTGGGGGGGGGGGTGTCATCTTCAAAGATCTTATTTCCAGAACTTTCAACTAACTTGAACCAAATGGCTATCTCAAAATTTTCATTGGACGTGTTTGGGGAAATTGTGGGTGTAAGAGAGGGTTAGTTGCCCTCAAATCACTTTCGACTATAAAAAACGACACTAGCCCTTTCAGTTTCCAATCGAATGAGCCCTTTTTGAAGTTTCTACGACAACGTATACTATAAAAACCTTATTTGCCCCCAGGACATAACTTACAACCCTTGTCCTGATGGCTTTTGGGGGGTGTTGTCATCCTCTAAGACCTAATTTCCAGATCTTTCAACTACGTCCAACAAAATGACTATCTCAAAACTTTTATTGGATGTGTTTGGGGAAATGGTGGGCGTGAGAAGGGGGTTAGTTGCCCTCAAATCACTTTCGACTATAAAAAAACTGCCCTACTATAAAACGTCCTTTCAATTTCCAATTGAGTGAACTATTTTTGAAGTTTCTATGACGACGCATTCTATAAAAACCTTATACACCCCCAGGACATAACTTACAACCCTTTCTCTGAGGGTTATTAGGGGGGGGGGGTGTCATCCTCAAAGACCTTATTTCCAGAACTTTTAACTAACATAAACAAAATGACTATCTCAAAATTTTCATTGGATATCTTTGTGGAAATGGTGGGCGTGAATGGGGGGTTGGTAGCCCTCAAATCACTTTTGACTATAGAAAAAAGGAACTAGCCCTTTCAGTTTCCAATCGAATTACCCCTTTTTGAATTTCCTACGGCAATTCTTTCTATAAAAACCTTATATGCCCCCAGGACATAAATTACAACCCTTGTCCCGAGGGCTCTCGGGGGGGGGGGGGGAGGATTGTCATCCTCAAAGACTTAGTTTCAAGAAGTTTCAACTACGTAGAGCAAAATGGCTATCTCGAAATTTTGATTGGATATGTTTGAGGAAATATTGGGCGTGACAGGGGGGCTAGTTGCTCTCCAATAACTTTCGACTGTGAAAAAGGGGACTATCCCTTTCGATTTCCAATCATTTGAGCCCTTTTTGTAGTTACTACGACAACACTTTCTATAAAATCCTTATATGCCCCAGGGCATAATTTACAACCCTTGCCCTGTTGGCTGTGGGGGCTTTTTTATCCAAAAGACATATTGTTTGGACCTTTCAACTATGTTGAACAAAATGGCTATCCCGAAATTTTGATTGTATTTGTTTGGGGAAAAGATGGTTGTGATAATGAGGTTAGTTGCCCTCCAATCCCTCTCGACTATTAAAAAGCACTAGCCCTTTCAACTTCCAATCGAATGATCTCTTTTTAGAGTTTCTATGACAACGCTTTCTATAAAAAAACTTATTTGCCCTTAGGGCATAACTTAAAACCCTGGCCCTGAGGGTTGTAGGAGGGGGGGGGGGGTTTATCCTCAAAGACCTAATTTCCAGAACTTTCAACTACGTTGAACAAAATGGCTATCTTCAAATTTTGATTGGATTTGTTTGGGGAAATGGTGGGCGTGAGAGAGGGGTCAGTTGCCCTCCAATCGCTTTCCACTATGTAAAATGCCACTAGCCCTTTCAATTTCCAATCGAATGATCCCTTTTTTAAAGTTTCTATGACAACGCTTTCTGTAAAAAAATTTATATGCCCTTAGGGCATAACTTAAAACCCTGGCCCTGAGGGTTGTAGGAGGAGGGGGGGGGGTTATCCTCAAAGACATAATTTCCAGAACTTTCAACTACGTTGAATAAAATGGCTATCTTCAAATTTTGATTGGATTTGTTTGGGGAAATGGTGGGCGTGAGAGGGGGGTCAGTTGCCCTCCTATCGCTTTCCACTATGGAAAATGGCACTAGCCCTTTCAATTTCTAATCGAATGAGCCCTTTTTAAAGTTTCTACGATAAAGCTTTTTATAAAAACCTTATATGCCCCCAGGGCATAAATTACAGCCCTTGCCCCGAGGGACTTTTTTTTTTGGGGGGGGGAGAGGGTTGATATCCTCAGATAATTTATTTCCTTTCAACTAAGTTGAACAAAATGGCTATCTCAAATATTGATTAGATGTGTTTAGGGAAATAATGGGCGTGGGGAAGGGGGCTAGCTACCCTCCAATTATTTTTGGCTATTGAAAAGGGGACCAGCCCTTTCAATTTCCAATCAAATGAGCCCTCCAATTACTTTCGACTACTAGCCATTTTAATTTCCAATCGAATGAGCCCTTTTTGAAGTCTCTGCAGCAAGTCTCTGCTTTTGAAGTCTCTTTCTACAAAAACCTTATATGCCCTCAGGGTATAACTTACAACCCTTCCCCTGAGGGCTCTGGGAGGAGTGTCACCTTCAAAAACATATTTTCCGGACTTTTCAGCTACGTTGAACAGAATGGCTCTCTCGAAATTTTGATTGGATTTGTTTGGGGAAAAGATGGTTGTGAGAATAGGGTTAGTTGCCCTCCAATCCCTCTCGACTATTAAAAAGCACTAGCCCTTTCAATTTCCAATCGAATGATCTCTTTTTAGAGTCTCTATGACAACGCTTTCTATAAAAAAAACTTATTTGCCCTTAGGGCATAACTTAAAACCCTGGCCCTGAGGGTTGTAGGAGGGGGGCTTATCCTCAAAGACCTAATTTCCAGAACTTTCAACTACGTTGAATAAAATGGCTATCTTCAAATTTTGATTGGATTTGTTTGGGGAAATGGTGGGCGTGAGAGGGGGGTCAGTTGCCCTCCAATCGCTTTCCACTATGGAAAATGGCACTAGCCCTTTCAATTTCCAATCGAATGAGCCCTTTTCAAAGTTTCTACGATAACGCTTTTTATAAAAACCTTATTTGCCCCCAGGGCATAAATTACAACCCTTGCCCCGAGGGATTTTTTTTTGGTGGGGGGGATTGATATCCTCAGAGAATTTATTTCCTTTCAACTAAGTTGAACAAAATGGCTATCTAAAATATAGATTAGATGTGTTAAGGGAAATAGTGGGCGCGAGAGGGGGGTTAGGTGCACTCCAATCATTTAATTTCCGGACTTTTCAGCTACGTTGAACAGAATGCCTATCTCAAAATTTTGATTGGGCCTGTTTGGGGAAATGATGGGCGTGAGAGGGGGGTTAGTTGCCCTCCAATCACTTACGACTATTAAAAAGGGCACTAGCCCTTTCAATTTCCAATTAAATGAGCCCCTTTTCGAAGTTTTTATGAAAACGCTTACATGCCCCCTGGGCATAGCTTACAACCCTTGCCCTGAGGGCTCTGAGGGGGTTATCATTCTCAAAAACATAATTTCTTGACCTTTCAACTATATTGAACAAAATGGCCATCTAAAAATTTTGATTTAATGTGTTTGGGGAAAAGGTGGGCGTGAGAGGGTGGTTATTTGCCCTCCAATCATTTTCGGCTAGTAAAAATCGCACTAGCTCTTTCAATTTCCAATCGAATGAACCCTTTTTGAAGTTTCTACGACAAACCTTTCTAAAATATCTTATATGCCCCTAGGGCATAACTTACAACTCTTACACTGTGGACTCTGGGGGGAGTCCTCAAAAACATAATTTCCGGACCTTTCAAACTACGTTGAACAAAATGGCTATCTCAAAATTTTGATTGGATGTGTTTGGCGAAATGGTTTGCATGTGAGGGGTGCTAGTTGCTCTCCAATCACTTTCGGCTATTAAAAATGGCATAAGCCCTTCAAATTTGCAATCAAATGATCCCTTTCCGAAGTTTCTACGACAACTACTTCGATACGAAGTGCCCTGGTCTTAAAGATATAAAAAAAATAATACATTGTATCAACATCGTTCTTTACTTAGGCAGTGCTATTGCGCTGCCTCTGACTTTAAAGCAACATTTAGTTTTTAAGCATAATGGGCAAATTGCATAACTGTGGGCGGTTGACCTACCCAATAACCCTAGAGATATAGTTACTAGACCATTCAGCTAATCTAAACAAAATGACTGTATTACAATTTTGATTGGAAGTGTCTGGAAAATCCTGAGCTAAAGAGGAGGGCTGATTGCCCTCCAATCACTTTTGACTTTTAAGATGGCACTATAACTTTTAATTTTTAGTCAAATTAGCACCTTTAAAATATTAATGATATTACTAGTTATTATAAAGTATAGCTGCCTATGTCCTTATATGCCCTATATTGCTTATATGCCCTTTTAATACCTGCATGCGTATAGATTTTTCGTTTAATTGAAAATCCCCCTAAAAGTTTCCTTAAAGTTTCACCTTAATGCCAGTAGTGTCATTAGTGACAGTAATCGTAGAAGCAGCATTAAATGAATACGCATAGTGTCTTCTGGCTAGCTCAAAATCCACAACCTATGCAGGTATGAAGGTGAAATTTTCAGAGGATATTTCTGTTGTACGGATGACAACCTGCCATTCGTGTGCAGGTTGTCAAAAGGGCAAAGCAGCAATATCTTAGGAACAATTTCGTGTGTGAAACTAAAACTTACAACGCTTGTTGTGGGGGAAGTTGAACTAGCCAAAAGACAATATTTGCATCGTAATACAAATGCTTCTACTCCTACAACTACAACTACTATTGTTATTACTGCTACTATTACTGCTACTAAAGCTAAAACTACTACTATTAACTGTACTCCTACTGCTACTACTATATTTACTGGTGCTAATAAATTTAAGGGGTATCAAGGCGAAAATTTTGGACAATATTGTAACTGTATTGAAATAAATCGAAACACACTATGCCCATATAGGTTGTCACGGGGACGTATCAGCAATGCTTCAGGACCGGTTGATGGTATTAAGTTAGCAATTTCATCGTATGTTGAAGGGAATG
The DNA here is from genome assembly GCF_049724085.1 of Artemia sp. Qi Xiang Cuo. NCBI lineage: Eukaryota > Metazoa > Arthropoda > Branchiopoda > Anostraca > Artemiidae > Artemia > Artemia sp. Qi Xiang Cuo. Next base: position 45,640,137 of record NC_142800.1, on the reverse strand, counting down.
TTAAAAAAAAGGTGCTATTTGCACACAGCTACTAGTGCTACTACCGCTACTACAACTATTGCTATGCATAATTACTGAACCTTTCAACAATGCTGAAAAAATTGATGTCTCAAATCTATGTTTGGACATTTGTTAGGGGAAATAATGGACGGGGGGGGGTGTAGGTTTCTCTCAAACCACTTTTACTTTTAAAAAGGGAACTATAACTTCCAATTTAATATCAAATGAGACCCATCTGAATTTAATACTACCACCTATTCCATAAAAACTTTATATTCCCCAGGGTATAACTTAAAGCCCTTGCCCCAGGGCTCTGGGGGGTTGTACCACCCCTGGAAGCATTGTTGTATGTTCTTTCGACTATTTAAAAAAAATTGCCATTGCACAATTTCAATTTTAAACATTATATGCCCCCAGGGCATAACTTACAACTCTTGCCCTGAGGGCTGTGGGGGGGAGTTTCATCCTTAAAAACATAATTTAAGGACCTTTCAACTACGTTGAATAAGATGGCTATCTCAAAATTTTGATTGTATGTATTTGGGGAAATGGTGGGCACGGAAGGGGTGTTAGTTGCCCTCCAACCACTTTCGATTATTAAAAAGGGCACAAGCCCTCCCGATTCCCAATGAGTGAGGCCTTTTTAAAGTTTCTACGAAAACTCCTTCGATATGAATTGCCCTGGTTTGAAAAGAAGAAAAAATAAATAATACATTGTGCTAAAATCGTTCTTTGCTTAGGCATCGCTATTGGGCTGATTATGATAAAGGATACCAGTGGGAACATTACTTTTTAGAACAGTAATACTAAAAAAATAAAGGTCAATATAAAAAACAGAAGATAACTGGAGACAAATCTTTGTTATTTTTCTTCCCCCCCCCTTTCCCCCTTCCTTTCTAAAAAAAAAGATATATAAGTCAAAAGAATTATATATTTGGTTTTCCTCGATCGTATCCATTAAAAACAGGTATATAATCTCTAAGTAAAATAACCTGGAATAATAATTCAGCTAAGGATGTATTTTGTATGGTAGATAACTAAATATATGGAAATATGTAAACTAGCCATAAACACTGCACATTTTGAAAGCATAATTGAGTCCAGAGTATATAAATATAGTGACAAGTTTGTGACTTTAATTATAAAACTAGTTAAAGATAATCGTAGGCAGCGCGATAGCGCTGCCTATGTAAAGAGCAATGTGGGCAATGTGTATTATTTTTTTTAGACCAGGGCACTTCGTATTGAAGGACATGACATAGGAACTCCGAAAGGGGTTCATTGGATTGGGAATCGGAAGGGCTAGTGCCCTTTTCAATAGTAGAAAGTGATTGGAGGGCAACCAACCCCCATGCCCATCATTTACCCAAATACATCCAAGCAAAATTTTGAGATAGTCATTTTTTCAGCGTATTTGAAAAGTACGGATATTATGCCTGTGAGGATAACATCCCCTCCCACAGCCCTCAGGGCAAGGGTTGTAAGCTATACCCTAGGGGTATATATGTTTTTTTTTATAGAAAGGGTGGTCGTGTAAGCCTCGGAGGGGGCTTATTGGATTGGTGATCTCAAGTTAAAGTACCCTTTTTAAGAGGCTATCCCCCCACACGTCGTATTTTTCCGAAATGTATCTGAAAGAAATTTTGAGATAGCTATTTTTTCAAGAAATAGTCCAAAGATCACAGGCAGTGCAATTGTGGTGCCTATGTTAAGAACAATGTGGGGCACATGTATTATTATTTATTTTTTTTTTATTTTTTTTTTTAGACCAGGGCATTTCGTATAGAAGGAGTTGTCGTAGAAACTTCGAAAGGGGTTCATTCGATTAGAAATTGCAAGTTCTACTGCCCTTTCTAATAGTCGTAAGTGATTGAAGGGCAACAAGGCCCCAACGCCCATCATTTCCCCAAATACATCCAATCAAAATTTTGAGATAGCCATTTTGTTCAACCGGCATGCCTTCTCAAACCAGAAAATAATTTGCACTTTACTGAAACGAAATACGTTTAAAATGTTTTCATTTTTTACTTTAATAAATACAAAACTATTAAGACTTTAAGGAAAAAATGTCTGTATATGTATATTAAACCGACTATCCCCTGTCATTTGTTTTTTTGTTGTTTTTTTTTCAGTAAAGTGCAATTATGTTCTGGTCCTGAAGTATGGGGGTTGCCAGCCCTGCTTGTGTTAATTTTTGCTTGTTTGGAGCTTAACTCGGAGATTTATTATAATTTCTCTTCGTTTTGACATAAATTTATTTATAAATGGTGATTTGTGGTAGTTTTACGCTTGGAGGGTTGTTTGACTTTTTTTATGCTGCTTTCTTGGCTTAGTGGAGCTCTTTACTTTTCTTTAAGAAACTCGGTTTTGGGAAAAATGTTTTTTAATTAATTGCTAGAAAAAATCCCTGTTGGCTTAGGAGTTGAACAGGGAAAGACTATCACGCTAACTAAATTGTCTACTGGTTTACCTAGGGTTCCAGAATTAGCGAGCTGCTACCCCGCTTACTGAATATGCATTCATAAATTAAGTTTCGAAGAAATATTGTTCTAAAACAAAAGTAATGAGTGACATTAAAGATATGAAACAAACAACAATTACAATGTATACCTGGGGTTCTATCAATCTTATCATTTCCCTATTTTTTACACTTAAGGTCTATTTTTTCATCTCGGCCCTTAAAAAATCCATGCTCGAACATGAGAACAATATGGGATTTTTTTTTTCATTTTTTGGTATATCATACTGCTCCAAAATTAAAGGGACTATTTAGTTTTATTTCCTTCAAACATTCTACTAATTAAGTTGCATTTCCTTGAAACATCCCTTGAAAAACGCTTCTTTGAAATATGAATTTCTTTTAAAGATTCTTTGAAAGGCCTTCACAAATAAACCACTTTCAACAATCTACTGGTTAAAGTTGATGCTGCATTAGTTTCAATAACGTACTTTCAAGAAATAACTAGTCAAGCTTTAGTTTAAAGATTATGAATTCTAAGGGAGGTGCCAGCTTCTCTTATTTATAAGATTCTTTCTCTTCTTGGATTTTAACACACCACTCTTTACTTTCGCTTGAACAAAATGAGTTTAAATTCCATTTTTATTAGTTTTTATGTCATATGTAGGGCTCTTCTCCAATTTGAGGCTGGGCTGCCACTTTCCTCAACCCCTCCTATTTCTGTCAAAGGTACCATGGCCAAGTGGAATTTCCATTTATAATCCAATTATGACTCACCCACTTGCCATTCGTATTGCCCTCTGTCGATGATATTTTAAGTAAAAATAAAAAGCTTTATAATTAGAATTTAATTGTTTTTAGTGAAATAAAGAGAAAAAGAAAATATCCAAATTGAGGTAACTGAAAATTTGCCCTTCGGAATTGTCTAATTAATTTTTTTTAGTTTTTTCTTTTTTGCACTTCTTCCAAATGTCATTAAATTGGAGATTTAAAGTTCACTTGAGCATAAAATTAGACGTTTTAGCTTTTGAAATGTAAGTACAATTTTTGTTTTTAACTTATGAACTTGAAAAACCCTAGATCCTAGAACGTTAATCAAATATATAAAATAACTATTTTTCTACTAAAATTAAGGAGCAACATTAAAACTTGAAACCAACAGAAATCATTCCTTATATTAGGGAGACTGCCCCTTCCTCATCTCTCGCTCTTTACGCTGAAGTCTTAAAGTTCTTTAATAATACTTGTCTTTCAAATTCAACGGCCCTTATGTTTGATCACTCTTTGTTGAAAAATTGTCTCAAAAAGTCAAACTTCAGCGTGAAGAGCAACTGAGGAGGAAAATGAGGCCCCCTTATATACGGAATAATTTTTGTTCGTTTTAATTTATGAACGTTTTTCGAACTATTCCAAGAAATCCCACCTAATTTTAAAACTTCTCCTGGAAAATCATACCCCAGAAACTATCCTTCACCTAGAAAATTCTTGCCTCAGAACCCACCCATCCGACAGAAAATTTCTTCACAAAATTTCCGATGTTTCCCAATAACGAATAGGCTACTGTATGTAAACAATGACAAATTGAATAACTTACAGCTCTTTCCCCAAGGGGCTGTGGGGGATCACGATCACCTTTCAACTGTAGTGAATTGAATGGTTCTCTTAAGATTTTAGTTTTATGTCTTTGTGGAAAAACGGGCATGGGAGGAGGGCTAGTTGCCATTGAATCTTTTTCATCACTAAAATGTGCACTAGAAATTTTAATTTCCGTTTAAATGAGGACTATTGGTTTGATACGATCACCCCTGAAAAATAAATAAATAAATAAATAAACAAAAGCACGCATCCGTCATCTTTCTTCTGACAAACAATACGAACTTGTATATTTTCGTAGAACTTGAAACCTCTACAGTATCGTTATCTCACATGCTTAATCTGTGGTGTTAATTTATTTATTAGGAACACTTGACTTTTTGGGAGTATTTCCCCCTTTTTTTGAAAATCAGGTAAAATTTTCAGGTTCATAGCTTTTGCTGGATAACATTAAACTTAAATAATTTAATAGGGCTATATTTGGAATCAGCATAGGAAGCCATATTTTTTGACGTATTAGACATATTTTTTGATACCGAAATTCTGTTTTTAGGGTTTTTCTTACTATTGGGCCGAGTCACTTTTTACTTACAGTTCGCTACCACAAACTGTTTAATTATGAAAAAAGCCCATTGTCTAAACTTTCTTTATATATTTTCTTTATACCGTATATAAGACTAACAAATTATCACAGTTGAATATGGGATACGATTTGTCCCCTACGCAATGCTCTACTCTCTAATCAATAATAAATGAATTTATCTATTTTAGGTAAATGGCACCAACTGTAGAGAAGAAAAAGTAATGTTGTACCTGATTTCTGCAGTATATCTTGCAACTGTTACAATTATTTCAGTCGTGGCTAACACACTTGTTCTAGTTGCATTTTTCAAGGAAAAAAAGGTATAGTTGAATCATGCGGAAAATTGATATAGTTACAACGTAGATTCGTCTCAAATCTTGTTTGGTTTAAAATACACGGAACTCTTTCCAATAAATGGTGATTGCCATCCCTTGTCCTTAATAAAAGCAACCCATGGTGAGTTTGAAATAAACAATTTGCAACTTATCCCTTTTTTTCAAATTTCGCAGTTTTCTGAAAAATCGGGCATATAAATAAAAAAAAACAATAGCTTGAGAAAGACTAAAAAAATCCTCCATCAATAAAATTAGGTTGTTTTGAAAAGAATGACATGTTTTCTATTCTTTGTTTTCCTGGCGTCGTTGTATAGAATGGATGATTATAAAAAATTTTCGGATCGTAATTTGACAGTTCTAGTGACATTCATACGAAATAAAAACATTATTGGAGAGAACGCAGCCTCCGTTTTAACATCTATTGTGCTCCTGGAAACTCACTGCTGTCACATATGGCATCAGACCAAATCTCAATATTGCCAGTTTAACTGAACCAGTAAAATAATAAAAAATGTTTGCCTGAAGCTACTGTGACCCGGTTCGCAACCAAGCCAACCCATTAAACTCAGCCATCTTTAACTCAAACTCCTTCAACTCGACCCTATTCATCTTAACACTCACACGACTAAACCCCTGTTAAATTCAACCCGCGTGCATCTCAATCCCCATTCAAATAGACCGTATTCAAACAACTCAACCCTTCTTAACTCAACAATGTAAGATGAAAATGTAACTCAGTCGGTTTTGACAGAAATGATACAAGTTAATTCACACAAAACGGTTTTCACTCATGGTTTAATGTTGATGTTTTCTATTAAATCGTTTGCTGGATATTTATATAAGTGATGTTTGCGAATATAATTAAGGTCAGAATATAATTTTCATTACAATAAAAAGAATCTTTATTTCGAGCTATGTGCTTTTATTTCTCATGACAAACAAGACAGAATAAAAAATTCTGTTGGTTTTGGGTTTCATTTATTTATTGAAATGTACATATGGTGGTTTTACGTCTGAATAGTTATTTGATTTTTTTATATTTCTTATGATTTTTTTTATAATTATTTGAATTATTTGATATTGACTTTTAAAAAAGTTTTTTTTAATGAATCTCTGTTCGTTTTTAATTGACATCGTTTGCGCATTGGTTAACAAAAAGAATATTTTAATTTTTTTCACGTTTTATCATTAAGAATCCTGATGAGAATCTATAAGTATCTTTGGGGCTATATAGGAATTGCGAAATTCTAAACTCCACTATGTTACAACCTTGAGCAGAGACAAATATTACATGACGTCTTGGTAGCACTTCTGCATTTTGATTTATTTTAAATTTTCACTCAACAAGCCCTGATAATTTTAGTACAATATGCGTAGCTATTCTTGAGGTATCGTAGATATTCCGTTTGGAATGAATTAGATTCACAGAGTGTCTTTGGTTTTGTTTGACATTCCAAAATATACACTTTGAAGTTCTAAAGTACTTCTCTGAGTTTTTTCTGGGATATTGCACAGACATTCTTTTGAAAATCTGGATATACATAGTTCATTTGATTTAGTTTACTCCCTTCTCAACATTCCCTTAGCAGTAGCAGTAGAAGTAGTAGTACTACTACTACGACTAGTAGCAGTACACACATAGGGTATTTTTATCCACATATGAGCTATAGTTAAACATCCCTCTCAAAATGACCTTAAAGTTTGAATTTAATGATATAAGGCTTAGAGTCTAAGCCGTTCCTGAGGTATGGCTGATATTTCATTTTGACAGACAGCATACAACTAGTGTGCTTTGATACAATTCAACACCCAGCTTGATTATTTCCTGAATATTTAGTAGCAGTTTACCCTTAGCCTCAGTAATAATAGAAGTCGAGCTGTGGAAGTAGTATACTCATAGTGGCTTTTGGTTAGTTCAATATCCACCTCAACATGGCCTGAAAGAAACACCTTAAGACTATAAACCATTCCTAAGATATTGCTGATCCACCCTTTTGACAGCATGTGTACGCAAAGTGTATTTTGATTTAGTTCAAAATCCCCCTCAGTTATTTTCATAAAATTTGACCTCAATATTTTTTACCCTAAGTAGAAGTAGTAGACTAACAGAAATAGTAATAGTAGTAGCATGCACATGGAATCTTTTAATTAGTTCTACATCCACCTTAAAATGTTTTGAAATTTTCAATTTAATACTATAAGCTGTTCCTGAGATAATGTTGATACATGTTTTTGGCAACATGCACGCACATAGTATATTTTGGTTTAGTTCAAATTCACCCTAAACATTCACTGGAAGTTTTTAATTAATCCTTATCAGTAATCGTGCTATCAGAAATAGTAGCATACACATGGTGTCTTTTGGAGTTCAACATCCCCCTCACCGTACTCTGAAAGTTTCAGCTTAATAATCCAAGCAGTTTCTGAGACATTGTCGATATACTCTTTTGAAAACCTACTTGCACATAGCATGTTTTAATTTAGTTCACCATAGCCTCAAAATTCCCTGAAATTTTCACCTTAAAACCCTTCGATTTGGTAGTATGTTTAGTAGCATTAGTAACAGTAATAGTAGAAATGCTTATTTATTTACGGGACGAACAAGATCAATGACCTACTAATGGGAGTGATGCAACATGCTTAGTGAATACAACCAGGACATGATCATTGACATCCAATGAATTTACCCAGAATTTAAGTAACAGAATGTTATAGAAATCAAAGTATTATGTTATCAGTGATGTTACATTTCTACATTGAGACATTGCTTCTATTGTTCGCGTTTCGAGGCTAGAGTAACAGTACATTTCATAGCATTATGGAGGAAACATCAAATACAAAGGATTTAGACATTTTCGCTACGCAAATTTATAACGTGAGTTCTGTTTATAAATAATTAGGTGAGATATTTACTTGGTAAATTTTTTTACCAAAATATATTGACTTAAGTGGATATAGCACATGATGCCTTTTTTGGCACTTTCCAAATAAATCATTTTTTTTGTCGGAAATGAATTTTAGCCCCCCCCCCCAATTAATTCAAATTCAGGGTATACATTTACACATTAGAGGAGGGGGTGGGGTTGCATGAAGTTATGTTAAGTCTAAAACCGGTTAGCATTGTTGTTGTCTGATCGTATTTATTTTCTACTAGGCTAGCTTTTGAAACTATCATTTGATATAAATTTAGACCTATAAGCCATGCTAACGACTTTTTTTTCTGTATAATTATAGTGGGAATGTGCTTTCATGCATATATGTATAAATATCCCCCTGGTTTTAGAGCTTATAACATTTTGGAACCTATGGGTTTGTAGCATAGCTTGCTATCTAAATTTGACAATTAACCCCCCCCCCCCGTAATTCCGGGTTTTAGCCTTCTATGTTTTTTCAGTAGCCCTGGTTTTTAGATGCATAATTTATAAGATATTTACAGAATTGTATGCTATATTACTGCTTTTTCTGTGCCATTCTGTTCTATAGGCTTATCTGCAGGAAAAATGATACAATGAATTATATGACACATGAAAGAAGTCAAGTTCAGCTATTATGAAATAAAATAGGATGAAAATATAATAGTTAAGAAAAATTTAGTCTATATATTTTCACATTAGGAAGAAAGGGATATAAGAATTAGCAACTTTTAGCAAGTTTCAAAGATAAAATTCCCTCAAAAGTTGTAAATTTTTTTTTTAAAGAAACTAGAATTTAATTTCTTTTTAAGGATAATTTTGAAGAATGTAACCCTCCTGTCATCAAAAAGCCCAAATTAAAGATGAGAATCACTTACGTCCCTCCTTAATTAACTACATTGGATCCGTGACGGCATATATACAGAGTGAGAGCAGATTACCAATGAATATGATGACCTTGCAAGGAGCTAATAATGTGATTAAAAGGCTTCGAAATAATTCCCGAATAATATTGGTTCTAATTTGCATAATATTTCTTGTCAACTGTCAATTACAGCTTGCATGGATTTTGGGAACATCCCGATAAGAGTGGCACTTTTGAAAACTGAGTGAAATCAAATAGCGATGCGACATAGGCTTGTCACATGAAAAAAATGGGATAATTCTAAATCAAAACCATTTCCGATTTACAACCATTCACTTCGACAGCAAGCAATTAACTTTTTTTGTACAGATTAAAAATGAATATTCATATACATCGCTCGTAAGTTAAACAATTTGCCGTAATTTTAAGAATATATGTTATTACGGTTGGTGGAGAGGGGAGGGGCGAGGGTAGATGTTGCTTATGATAAATATTTTCATATGATAATAGCTTTTCATTTTGAGTACATTAAGATGAAACTATGTTGTGTGATTTTCTTTGCACTAGATTATTTGCTAAGAAAACTAAGATACTATAATGAATATTGCAAATTTATGACTATTATATTGCTAAAAAGAGCTGCTATTAAGTATGTTGCATGATTAAGATGAAACTATGGTGTGTGATTTTCATTGCTTTAATATGGGCGGCATTGCATAATGCGCTGCTATATTTGTAAATTTTTTCTTTCTAGTAGATAATTTGCTAAGAAAACTAAGAAGGTATAATGAATATTGCAAATTTAGTATTATAATTTAGAAAGGAGAGAAGCGCATTATGAGATGCTATATTTATTATGATTTTCTTTCTAGTTGATTACTATTAAACAACAACTATGTGTGTGTGTATGTGTGGGGGGGATATTGCTACTAAGTGTTTTTTTTTATTTTAATGCATATGTTTTAAATGATTTGAAAATATAGGTTGCTTTTGATCCAATTTTTGACCTTCTTACAAAATCGGGTGTTTTATACACGTTGAAATTAAGTGGCTGTTTTCCTTATAGGTTACAACGGTTCCATCGCTACATTCACCCCCACCTGAAGAAACAAGTCACGTATCATATGATCGCATTGATGAAATGATCCAAATTGAAGCAACTGAGCACTTTCGTTACGTTGCTGAAATACCATTGCATAACAGTAAAGAATATGGTAAATTTTACAGGGGTGTTATGAAGGTAGTGATAATTTAGATGGTACAAATGCTAACATTATTATTAATGACATGGAATGGACAGCTAATTTATTGGGACAATATTTTAATGTTGATAGTAACTCTTTAGATCTTGATAATAGTACAGCTGAACAAGGCAATGAAGTTAATTCAGAGGCTGATCTATCATGGTTGAGCCCAAATACTATGTAAATTTCAGAGAATTTCACTCTTGAGTTAAATGAGAATCCTTCCCCCTCAGATTTACTGAATATTGCCCTAGTTCAATCGAATTTAATTGAACATGAAAATGAATTCAATTGGATGGATTTCCATAGTCCTAACACACTAGAGGCTTTGTTAAGTGTCCTGGGGGATTTTACTCCACAAACCAACTCAATTGTCGAAAAAAGCGCTCGAGGGGGTTTGGATAATGATATAAGAAATGGAGGGGGTTTAGGTAATGTAACGAAATTCTCATCGCTACCGGAATTTCAGCACTGCGAATTTCACTGCGAATCAAGCACACCGGATTTTCACTGCGAAATTTGTCGACCCCTTTAATACACTGATGGCGGGGAATATAATAACCGAACCCATAGATATTATTCAGGAATATGCAGAGAAAATTTTTGCACTTCTATAAAACCGAATTCAACTGTGGGGGGGGGACGGGACAGTATAAAAGCCTCGATTGTTTTAAAAATATTTAATTTAAATGAAAGTCATGGGGAGGTCTATGATCACTATGTGCACTCCTAAATGTCGGTGGTGTGCCTACATTTGAAAATTTAAAAGAGTGTCTCTAAGCAATGGTTTGAAAATACTGTTTCTCATTTGGACAATTAGAATGAAAATGATAGTGATTCCGTAGTTTTATTTGTTGAAAATTTAAGTGTAAATATATGTAAATTTAAAAAAGATTTTATTTTAAGAGGAGGGGCAGGAGGGCCGTCTGAAAGATCTATAATTTTTAAAATATAATCCTTATTTAGAAGGATGTTAGGGTGTTCAACGAATCTGTTTCCAAACAGGCCAAAAATGTTTCATGTACACATTTCTCATATTGGCTTTCCAACCTCTAAAAGATAAGGCTACAAAGAAAAATTTGGACCACTGGGCTGTGCATAGAAAAGAAGGGTCTGATTTTCTCCAAGTAGATTTCTCTTGTTTAACAAAAAAAATTCACGTAACACTCAGGGCGATCGATATTTTTGAACGGGCTAACGCGCATTTAAATATTGGTGTTACAGTGCTGCAATATGAAACAGAATTTCAAGGGGGTGTGCGTTCTAATAAAAAGGGTGTATTATTCCCAGTAAGGGGGCCATCGATTGAATCTGTAAAAAAATGGGTTTGACTGTTATAAAAAACACCTAGCGACCCTGATTCAATCGGTCTTTTTAACCCAATAACGGATATTAGTAGAGTTCTGGGGGGGAGGGAAAAAACAAATGGGGTACGATGCTATTGCCCAATGTGTTTGCCTAGATTTTGGACCGAATTAAAGCTACAAAATCACATGAAACATTGTAAAAGACAAGGCTTTCAAACGGTGGAAACAGTTTCCGGTGACCGGAAAATTTTACGATTTAGAAATTTTCAGAATAAACTTATGCAAAGTGATAAAACAAGTTTGGATTGTGAGGCCGACGACTCACAATTTTCAAATCGAATCAAAGAACATCAAGCCATTGCAGTCTCCTATGCTCATGCGCAGAGAGACAGCAGTAATACTATACGTCTCTTAGAAATAGTCGAGACATTAGACGAGAATGATTGAATGATCAAAAAATTGACTAAATTAATTGTCGCTGCAAATGAGACTATCTCCCGTTTGAGAAAACACACACTACCCAATGATTCTATCAGCAGAGGATTGCCTGGCCAATAATAATAGGAAAATATGCTTGGTATGTAAGGGGGATTTGGAAGAGGTGACTAAGTGAAACGAGACTAGGGGGAAAGAGACTAAGGGAGGGAGGGAAGGGGAAAGTTAGGGATCATGATCACTTGTGGCAGGATATCCGGTTTTCATTCACAATTCAAATTACGATTTGAAATTTATTTTACCGGCTTTGGCACGTATAGTCCATGGGAGGAGGGCAGATAGTCCATGGGTAAATAACTCATTTACCTACAATATTATACCCAAATCTGCTGAGAAGCTGTTGCTTTTAGAATTCAAATGACAGGCAGTGGATAATGAGCATACGTGGTGGAATAAAATCCGTTTTTTAGGTTCATATGGTTTTTTCCCAAAGGTTCTGAGTCAACTAATTCAAGTGCAGAAAAGTGAAAATTTTGATAGTTTCTTTCTACTTAAACAGCGCGTTCCAGACATTGAAATGTGGTAACGTTGTTTTTAAGGTTGTTGAGGTCATATTGTGGTTGTAGATGCCTTTATTCTCCCTTTATAGGGGAGATAAACTATGGTCCTAAGGTATTTAAACTTTTGTAGTGTGCCTTAGGCTATGACCTGACTAATGAAGCGTACCAGCTGGGTATATTCGAGAGACTAAATGTAGATTGTAGAGAGGTTGGCTATAACACAATACTTTTATTCAGTTAACATCGTAATACAAGGTTTAATAATCTATATATATTCTACTGGGACTGGTTGTCCTAAGTAGACCACAAGTCTCAGAAAACTACAATAATATATAATAAGATACTTAAACACTTAAGCACTTCAACACTTAATTATTGATTAAGATACTTAAACAATAATCCGAAAATATTCCAAGGTATTTCTAATTCAATGGACCAAAGGTCAGTCCGGCATAAAATTAGTATCAGTATACCCCTTCCCATAAAATGTATCTCTTATACATTTTTATCAACCACACCTTCCTGGACCCAACCGACGCAAATAGCTAGGAAGTGGTATATTCTCAATTTCCTGTTAAGCAGAAACTTGCCAGGATATGTTGCTAATCTTAATAAAAAGTGGCATTTCTAAACTTTTGTATTTGTGTTTTAATATTTTTACTAAATTCCAAATTGACTTAATTCGAAGGCTTCACCACAGAAATATATGACTTACTGACTTGTAAAGGCATATATGTGTATGTAAATTACAGCTCTGGTGCAAAGTTAAGTGAGGAGAAGCTCCCCCCCCCATTGAAGCATTCTCTAATTCACTTACCGATAGTGAATGCACTGTCGAGGACTATGAATTTGAAAAAAGGGTATGAGTTAAGGGTGGTTGTAAAAATGGTTGGAATTATTGTAGAATGTACTTGGCCAGTGATTTACTCACTTATTTAGACACTGTCTGCAAAAACAGATACTAAATTTATTCAGTATTCGGGCTAGACATTGGCTATTATTTTTTAACACCAGACCTCGTCATGGACTTAATTCTAAAAATCAGTAGGGAGGAAATAGGTTTGATCACCAAAGTGGATCAACACCTATTTGTAGAAAGATCCATGAGAGGGATATGTTTTTCACGGTGATCGCATCCTAGCAACGGATCCAAGTGGGCAGAACTCAGCTGGTTGTGTAAAGTCCAATGCTGTTTTTCTTGACATGAACCCGCTCTACCCCTCGGTGTTGTCTTACTATAGTTTACCGCGTGGCAATTACAAATGGCTTGAAAATCCTTTTGCCATCCCCGACATTCACAATTTCACGGAAAATGGTCCCCAAGGATGGTTTTTTGAAATTGACGGTCACATACCATTGGAACTCTACGACATTGTAAAAGATTTTGTTTTTTCGTGCGTAAATAGAACTGTCACCAAGTTTGTTTGAGCCCATACAATCGGTCTTTTTTCGAAGATATGGGCATGCATTGGACCCCCTCCGAGCAAAAACTAAGTGCAGATTTGGACCCTAAACAGAATATTGTTGTTACCACGTCCTATTGCGCTGGATGGTGATCAATGGTTTCAGGGTCACAAAGATCCACAGAGCCCTGCAATTTGATCCGAAACCCTACTTGAAAACGTTTATTGACACCTTTGTCAGTAAACGTTCACAGGCGAAAAGTAAAGTTAAAAAATAAATGTATAAACTTATTTTAAATTCAGCTTTTGGTAAAATGTGTGAAAGCGTACGAAACAGATCGCGTTGTGACGTCGTAACTTGCCCAAGAGAATGTGCACGAATTGTCGCTGACCCTAACTTTACAACATTCACGACCATTGACCCGAATATGGTTCTGCTACACAGAAAAAAAGAAATGTTGTTCTGAATAAGAATATCGCGGGGGAAGTTCAGTACAGAAAATTTCCAAGAAACTCATGTTGTCTTTCTTTTACAATGTGTGCAAGGTACAATGGCCAAGGGAGGGGGAGGTTCAAGTTTACTATGGTGACACAGATTCTCTATTGTTAAAAGTTAAAACCGGGAATTTATTGGAGGATTTGGAAAATGGTGTTCACATTGGCCCACGGATGGATTACACGAGATTGGAATGAGAGCATCTACCCCGAGTTGGTGAAACGCCAGGCCCCCAAAAAACTATTAATGTTAAAGCCGGAGACGGGGAGCGATTTAATATGCAATGGGTTGTTCCTCGGTCCAAAAGTGCACTGTGTGGAAACACACGGCAAGGATGTAAAACAAGCGTGCAAAGGCGTGCCTACACACTTTGTAAAAAAAAACTTCGACATGAGTGTCTACAGAAACTGGGTGGACAGTTGTCTAGTGCCAAGAGTAAAAGTAATGGCAATTCGCTGTCTACAATATATATATGTCTTGCATATCCGAGAAGGTCTATGTACTCGAGAATGGTGTAAGGGTACTCCCCCATGGCCACTACCGTATGTCAGATCGAGTTGAATGTATGGACTATCGAAAACAACTCGGTCTGGATAAATTAACTTAAATAATAAAAAAAATAGTACTTGATGGGGGGACAACAATTTCTCAATTAAAATCTTCATTCTATTGCCATCATCGTCATTTAACTTTTACAGCTGCTATTGTATACAGTGTGTTTCCTGTCGCAGCGGGCCGTCCTTACCGGCCCCGTGGCCACCGGCCTTCGGCCCCGGGGGTAGGGGGTCCGGACCACGGCTGGCCTTTACCCTCGGCCCAGCCTTCGGCCCCGGTGGGGGGGCTTGGGGGGGAGGATTCTCATCTTTTAAATGTTGTAAATAGTGTTTTCTCATATTTTTTCTATTAGTCTACGAATGTGTTCAACTGTGCTGCTGCTATTGTTGCTGTTCATGCTGTATTTTAAGTTTTTTTGTCAATAAATTAAAAATATTAAATTGTTGTTGTTCTTCTCTTGTTGCTATTGTTGTTGTTGTTGTATCAAAAGTGTTGTTAATAAAAAAAATGTTTTTGTTATTGCCATTGAATAACTTACTAGGTAGATCCAAGGAAAAATTATTATTTATTCATTAGACAAGTATGGTTTACAGTTAGTTCTAGTCCAACTGTTGTCAACAGCATTAGCAGTAATTGTAAATTTAAAACACCATTCAGATCGTTTCCCTGTGGCCCGTGAGTTTCGGGGAAAATGACACTTTTAGCTAAAATAATTGAAAATTGTAATAAAATGTTTTTTGGAAAAACCAAAGAAAATTTACTATTGCTATAGTATTTGGCAGGAGTCCTATGATCAAATAAAAGCTTTTGCCACTGCTATGTCCATGCCCATACAATTCATATGGGGACTTGACATTTTCAGTAGTATTGAGTCAAACTCATGGCTGATTATTGATGATTTAGCTGAATCAATTGAACAGTTCTCACAGGAAATGCAACAATTATTTACAGTTCGCTCTTATCATGAAAAAATTTCCATTACCCTAGTCCTACACAATATGTTTCGTGAGAGCTAGCGAATAAGAACCATTGGCTTAAACTGCGCCGTCTATATTATGTATCGCGTTGTTCGTGATTCAAGTTCTCTATTAACTCTCAATAAACAAATATATCCAGGTGCCCTCAAATTTATACTTTCAGCGTACAGTCAGGCGACAAATAAGCCCTACAGGTACATTTTGCTAGATCTTAATCAGAATACACCCGAGGATCTGCGTGTAGTCACATATATTTTCGACAAAGAAATTACTGTCTATCTTCCGGTGAACAGTAGAAAGGGCTATTAGTTGCCATCATGACAATGAAGAAACTACACGAAAATAGACTCTTATTTTCCTTTCTAAGCACTTAAAAACCCCCACTAGGAAGGCCATACTCAAACATGGTGTTGACAAAGAATTTATTAATATAATATCTGAACTTTGTTTAAATTTAACTGAGGGCGATGTATACTTGCAGAAGGTGTTAGACAACAGACAAAGCAACATCGTTCCACTGTACGTGCCTTGGCTTATAAAAACAAACCGTCGTCCGAGGCCGAAGGCTGGGCCGGGGTCGAAGGCCAGCGGCCGCGGGGCTGGAAAGGGCGAAACGCTGCGAAAGGAAACAAACTCTGTATACAAAAGCAGCTGTAAAAGTTAAATGACGATGATGGCAATGGAATGAAGATTTTAAATGAGAAATTGTTGCCCCCCTACCATCAAGTACTATTTTTTTCAATTTAAGTTAATTTATCCAGACCGAGTTGTTTTCAATAGTCCATACATTCAACTCGATCTGAAATACGGTAGTGGCCATGGGGGGTACTCTTCAGGGTTGCCACCCTAACATAGAATAATTTAATAAATCGGAGAGGAAAAATTTACTAGATCGCATCTGTTTTTACTAAATGCTCCAAAAAAATTTTTGTGCGTGCGGCTATGCCGCACGCGCACCATCAAGCATCGATTTTTAATATAGGAGGATAATCAAAAGGATTTTCAGAATCTTATTTCCTTTCTTCTTATTTTTTTTCCTCTTTTCTTCTTTTCTTTCGTTTTCATAGTATGATTAAAAATTCCGGAAACCTACAAGTTCAAAAATCCTTTTTTTGGTATATATATATATATATATATATATATATATATATATATATATATATATATATATATATATATATATATATATATATATATATATATATATATATATATATATTCCTGAATAAAAATTTTCAAACTGAGGAGATTCACCTAATCACTTTGGGTGGTTGGCTTTTGTTTTGATTCCAATAGATTCCCAATCATCACAAATCCAAGTATTATTATAGCTTCATTTTTAGTTGGTAAGATTTGATACACAGAAAACTGATTTTGTCGACCTTTAGACGCCTGAAGTGAAGTGTCTGTATGAAAATACGTGACTGCTTGTCTGCTTGAAAAATTGTAAATTGTAAAACAGACAAGCAAAAATTGTAAATTGTCATATGTTTACGGTAATTTTTTTCCCTGAATTCATGGAAAATAAAAAAAATGTTTTGTTTACTATAAATCATGACTTTTTACTAGTTTTTACTAGATTTCGGGAAATTTACTAGATCCTCTAAATTTACTAGCTTTATTTTTTTTACTAGATCTAGTAAAATCCATTGTAGAGAGCGAATTGCCATTACTTTTGCTCTTGGCACTAGACAACTGTCCACACAGTTTCTGTAGACACTCCTGTCGAAATTATTTTTTACAAAGTGTGTAGGCCCTCCTTTGCCCGCTTGTTTTACATCCTTTCCGTGTTTTTCCACACAGTATACTTTTGGACCGGGGAACACCCCATTGGATATTAAATCGCCTCCCATCTCTGATTTTAACATTGATAATTTATTGGGGGCCTGACGTTTCACCAACTCGAGGTAAATGCTCTCATTCTAATTCATGTAATCCATCCGCGGGCCAATGTGAACACAATTTTCCAAATAAACTTGAAACTCCCCCTCCCTTGGCCATTGTACCTTGCACACATTGTAAAAGAAAGAGAACATGAGTTTCTTGGAAATTTTAAGTACTGAAGTCCCCCGCGACATTCTTATTCAGAACAACATTTCTGTTTTTTCAACATAACTTGTGGAAAGCGATTGACAACTATGAATGGATTGAAAAATAGCTCCAATAAGGGGGTTTAGACCATTTCACTTGCTGGCACAAAGGGATCTTGACTGTTTGGAATTGACCTTAATAAGAATTTGTGTGCCAAAGCAATTTTGCACCTATCACAGAGTATTTATTTTAACCTTAAAGTTGGATAATTATAATAGATTTCCTATGCGTTCTTCCCATACAAAACACCTTCCCATAAGTTATAAACCCCCCTTAATAAGTTATGCCCCAAGGCGTTACTTACAACACCTACCCCTGGGCCCTGGTGGGCTGTGTCGACATCGGAGTTTTTTGTTATCAGAACTTTGAACTATTTTAACAAAATGCCTATCTCAAAATTTTTATCTGATTCATTTAGGGTGTGGAGGAGGGAGAGGGGCTAGTTTTCCTTCAGTCTCTTTTGACTCTTAAAAAATGAACAAGAACTTTCAATTTTCAATCAAATGAGCCCTCTCTAAATTTTATACGAGCATCCCTTCCATAAGAAATAATATGAAGGATTCGGAGAATCCTTAAATTACAACCCTTGCCCTCTGAGGGCTTTGGGGGAGCTGTAATACTCATAGACCTAATTTCCAGAACTTAAAATTGCATTTAAAAAATGACATTCTTACAATTTTGATTGGATGTGTTTGGGGAAAAGGTGGGCGTGAGAAGGGGGCTAGTTGCCCTGAAATCACTTTTGAATATTACAAAGACCACCTGCCCTCGGTATTTCCAATCGAATGAGCCTTTTTTGAAGTTTCTATGACACTGCCTTCTATAAAAACCTTATATGCCCAATGGCATAACTTAAAACCCTTGCCCTGAGGGTTGTGGGGGATTGTCCTCCTCAAAAACATATTTTTTATCTGGAAATATTCTACGCTGAACAAAATGGCTATCTCAAAATTCTGATTGGATGTGTTTGTGGGAATGATGGGCGTGGGGGGTTGGCTAGTTGCCCTCCAATCACTTTTGACCATTAAAAAGGGCACTAGCCCTTTGAATTTCCAATTGAATGTGCCTGTTTTGAAGTTTCTATGACAACGCCTTCTATAAAAACCTTATATGTTCCCAGGGCATAACTTAAAAATCTTGCCCTGAGGGTTTTGGGGGAGTGTCCTCCTCAAAAACATATTTTCTATCTAATTTCCAATCGAATGAGCTTGTTTTGAAGTTTCTACGACAACGCCTTCTATAAAAACCTTAAATGTCCCAGGACATAACTTAAAACTCTTGCCCTGAGGGTTGTGGGGGAGTGTCCTCTTCAAAAATATATTTTCAATCTGGATATCAACTACGCTGAACAAAAATGGCTATCTCAAAATTTTGATTGGATGTGTTTGGAGAAATGATAGGCGTAGGGGGGGCTAGTTGCCCTCCAATCCCTTTAGACTATTAAAAAGGGCACTATCCCTTTGAATTTCCAATCGAATGAGTCTTGTTTGAAGTTTCTGCGACAATGCTTTCTATAAAACCTTATATACCCCCAGGGCATAACTTAAAACCCTTGCCCTGAGGGGTGTGGGTGAGTGTCCTCCTCAAAAACATATTTTCTATGTGACAATCAACTACGCTGAACAAAATGGCTATCTCAAAATTTTGATTGGATGTGTTTGGGGGAATAATGGGCGTGGGGGGGGGCTAGTTGCCCTCAAATCACTTTCGACTATTAAAAAGGGCACTATCCCTTTGAATTTCCAATCGAATCAGCCTTTTTTGAAGTTTCTACGACAAAGCGTTCTATAAAAACCTTATATGCCCCCAGGGCATGTCTTAAAACCCTTGCCCTGAAGGTTCTGGGGGAGTGTCCTCCTCAAAAACATATTTTCGATCTGGGAATCAACTACGCTGAACAAAATGGCTATCTCAAAATTTTGATTGGATGTTTTTGGGGAAATGCTGGGCGTGGGGAGGGGGGGGAAGGGGGCTTGTTACACTCCAATCACTTTTGATTATTAAAAAGGGCACTAGCCCTTTAATTTCAAATCGAATGAGCATTTTTTGAAGTTTCTACGACAACACCTATTTAAACCTTATACGCCCCCAGGGCATAACTTAAAACCCTTGCCCTGAGGGTTTTGGGGGAGTATCCTCCTCAAAAATATATTTTCTATCTGGAAATCAACCATGCTGAACAAAATGGCTATTTCAAAATTTTGATGGGATGTGTTTGGGGAAATGAGGAGCGTGAGGGGGGGGCTAGTTGCCCTTCAATCACTTTTGACTATTAAAAAGGGCACTAGCCCTTTAATTTCAATTGAACGAGCCTGTTTTGAAGTTTCTACGTCAATGCCTTCTATAAAAACCTTATATACACCCAGGCCATAACTTAAAACCCTCGCCCTGAAGGCTCTGGTGGAGTGTCCTCCTCAAAAATATATTTTCTGTCTTGGAATCAACTAAGCTGATCAAAATGGTCATCTGAAAATTTTCATTGGTTGTGTTTGGGGAAATGATGGGCGTGGGGGGGCTAGTTGCCCTCCAATCACTTTTGACTAGTAAAAAGGGCACTAGCCCTTTAAATTTACAATCGCATAAGTATGTTTTGAAGTTTCTACGACGACGCCTTCTATAAAAACCTTATAGCCCCCAGGACTTAACTTAAAACCCTTGCCCCGAGGGTTGTGGGGGAGTTTCCTCCTCAAAAATATATTTTCTATCTGGAATCATTGCCCTCCAATCACTTTCGATTATTAAAAAGGGCACTAGCTTTTTCAATTTCCAATCAAATGAGCCTTTTTTGAAGTTTCTACGACAACGCCTTCTATAAAAACCTTATTTCCGCAGGGTATAACTTAAAACCCTTGTCCCGAGGGTTGTGGGGGAGTGTCCTCCTCAAAAATATATTTTCTATCAGGAAATCAACTACACTGAACAAAATTTATATCTCAAAATTTTGATTGGATGTGTTTGGGGAAATGATGGAAGTGGGGGAAAGGGGGGCTGGTTACACTCCAATCACTTTTGACTATTAAAAAGGGCACTAGCCCTTTAATTTCCAATCGATTGAGCCGGTTTTGAAGTTTCTACGACAACGCCTTCTATAAAAACCTTATATGCCCCCAGGGCATAACTTAATACCCTTGCCCTGACGGCTGTGGGGGAGTTTCCTCCTCAAAAATATATTTTCTATCTGGAAATCAACTACGCTGAACAAAATGGCTATCTCAACATTTTGATTGGATGTGTTTGGGGAAATGATGGGCGTGGGGGGGGGGGGGGGCTAGTTGCCCTCCAATAACTTTAGACTATAAAAAATGGCACTAGAACTCTAGATTTCCAATCGAATGAGCCCCCTTTGAATTTTCTAGGACGACCCCTTCCGTATGAAGTGCCTCTGGGAAAAAAAACAAAAAAACATTTTAGCCGTATGGCCTTTACTATAGGCAACGCTACAGCGTTGCCCCTGATAGGTGTTGATCCACATCGGTGGTAAAACCTATTTCCTCCCCGCTGATTCTTAGAATTAAGTCCATGACGAGGTGTGTTGTTGAAAAATAAAAGTCAATGTCTAGCCCAAATTCTGAATAAATTTGGTGTGTGTTATTGCAGACAATGTCTAAAAGAGTCAGTACATTACTGGTCAAGTACATTCTACAATAATCCCAACCATTTTTACAACCATCCTTAGCCATACCCTTTTGGAAAATTCATAGTCCTCGACAGTGCATTCACTATTGGTAAGTGAATTATAAAATGCTTCAATGTGGGGTAGTTTCCCCTCACTTAACCTTGCACCAGAGCTGTAATAGTCATACGCATATATGCCTTTACAAGTCATTAAGTCACATATTTCATTGTTTAAAAGCGCTGTTTAAGCAGAGGGAATCATCAATTTTCTGCACTTGAATTAGTTGACTCTAAGCCTTGGGGAAAAAACTATATGAATCTAAAAACGGATTTTATTCCAACACGTATGTCCATTATTTCATGCCTGTCATTTGGTTCCTTTGAACAACAATTCATCAAAAGATTGGGGTATAATATTGTAGACACATGGGTTATATCCTCAGAGAGTACATGCCCCCTCCCTCCCTGGATACACATGCAAAAGTCTGTAAAATAAAATTTTTATTCGCAATTAGAATTGTGAATGAAAACCGGTATGAAAAACTGTCAGCTTACATTCACATTGCATGATTGATGTGCTACGCCACGACAATTACTATCACCTGAGGATATTTCCCGCCACAACTGATCCTGATTTCTAACTTTCCCCTTCCCTCCCCCCTTAGTCTTTTTTCCCCAAGTTTCTTCCCCCTTAGTCCCCTCTTCAAAGTCCCCCTACATACCCAACATATTTTCTTATTTTTAATGGAAAGGCAATCTTTTGCTGATAGTATCATTGGGCAGTGTCTGTTTTTCAAACGGGAGATAGCCCCATTTGCAATGACAATTGATTTAGTCAATGCTTTGATCACACAATCTTCCTCGTCCAATGTCGCAACTATTTCTAAGAGACGCATAGTGTTACTGCTGTCTCTCTGCGCATGAGCATAGGAAACTGCGATGGCTTGATTTTCTTTGATACGATTTTGCTATTGTAAGTTGTTCACGTCTGTGAGCTTGGCCTCACAATCCAAACTTATTTTATCACTTTGCATAAGTGTATTCTGAAAATTTCTAAATATTGAAACTGCCCGGTAATCAGAAACTGTCTCCACCGATTGATAAACGTGTCTTTTGCCGTGTTTCATGTGATTTTGTAGCTTTAATTCGGTCGAAAATCTCGAAAAACACATTGGGCAGTAGTATCATACCCCATGTGTTTTCCCTCCCCCAGAACTCTACTAATATCCGTAATGGGATTGAAATGACCAATTGAATTAGGTTCACTAGGCAGTGTGTACAACAGCCAAACACAGTGTTTCACAGATTCAATTGATTGCGCTCTTACTGGAAATAATACACCCTTTTTATTAGAACGCACACCCTCTTGAAATTCTGTATCATATTGCAGCACTGTAACACCAATATTTAAATACGCGTTGGCCCGTTCAAAAATATCTGTCGCCTTGAGTGTTACTGGAAATTTTTCTGTTAAACAAGAGAAATCTACTAGGGGAAAATCAGACCCTTCTTTTCCATGCACAGCCCAGTGGTCCAAATTTTTCTTTGGAGCATCACTTTTTAGAGGTCGGAAAGCCGATATGAGAAATGTGTACATGAAACATTTTTGGCCTGTTTCGAAACAGATTCGTTGAACGCCCTGACATCCTTCTAAATAAGGATTATATTTTAAAACTATAGATCTCGCAGACACCTCTCCTGCCCCTCCTCTTAAAATAAAATCTTTTTTTAATTTATATATATTTACACTTAAATTTTCAACAAATAAAACTGCTAAACCAATACCATTCTCATTATAATTGTCGAGATGAGAGACATTATTGTCAACCCATTGCATAAAGACACTCTCATAATTTTCCAAATGAGGGTACACCACCAAAATTTCGGTGTGCACATAGTGATCATAGACCTCCCCATGACTTTCATTTAAATAAAATATTTTAAAACAATTAAGGCTTTGATACTGTCCCGTCCCCCCAAAGTCAAATTCGGTTTTCTAGAAGCGCACGATTTTTCTCTGAATATTCATGAATAAAATCTCTTGGGTCGGTTATTGTATTCCCCGCCATCGGTTTATTAAAGGGATCGCCAAATTTTGCAGTGAAAACGTCTATTGTATTCAGAATTGAATTTGTTTGCTGAAATTCCAGTAGCGGTGAGAATTGTGTAACATTACCTAAACCCCCCTCAACCTTGCATATCATTATCTAAACCCCCTCCCCCGCTTTGTTGGACAATTAGGTTGGTGTGTGGAGTAAAATCCCCCATTTCACTTAACATAGCCTCTAGTGCGTTAGGGCTATGTAAATTCATTCAATCGAATTCATTTTCATGTTCTATTAAATTCGATTGAACCGGGACTATATTCATTTAATCTGAGGGGCAAGGATTCTCATTTAACTCAAGAGTAAAAATGTCTAAAATTTGCATGGTATTCGGACTCAGCCATGGTAGATCACCCTGTGATCTAACTGCATTGCTCTGTTCAGCTGTACTATTATCTAGATCTAAAGAATTACTATCAACATTGAAATATTGTCCCAATAAATTATCTGTCCATTTCATGTCGTTGATAATGTTGGCATTTGTACCATCTAAATTATCACAACCATCATAACACCCCTGTAAAATTTACCATATCCTTCACTGTTATGCGATGGCATTTCAACAATGTAACGAAAGTGCTCAGGTGCATCAATTTGAATCATTTCATCTATGTGATCATATGATACGTGACTTGTTTCTTCAGATGGGGGTGAATATGGCGATGGAACCGTTTTAACCTATGAGGAAAACAGCCACTTAATTTCAACGTTATAAGACACCCTATTTTTTAAGAAGGTCGAAAATTGGATCAAAAGTAACCTATATTTTCGAATCATTTAAAACATATGCATTAAAATAAAAAAAAACACTTAGTAGCAATATCCCCCCCACACATACACACACACATAGTTGTTGTTTAGTATTAACCAAATAGAAAGAAAATTATAATAAATATAGCATCTCATAATGCGCTTCTCTCCTTACTAAATTATTATACTCTTAAATTTGCAATATACATTATAACTTCTTAGTTTTCTTAGCAAATAATGTAGTGGAATGAAAAATAATAAATATAACAGCGCATAATATACTGCTGTCCGTACTAAATTATAACACTCATAATTTTGCCATATTCATTATACCTTCTTAGTTTTCTTAGTAAATTATCTACTAGAAAGAAAAAAATACAAATATAGCAGCTTATTATGCGATGCTGCCCATACTAAAATAAGAAAAATCACACACCTTAGTTTCATCTTAACCATACAACATAATTAATAGCAGCAGTATTTATCAATATAATAGTCATAAATTTGGAATATTCATTATAGTATCTTAGTTTTTTTAGCAAATAATCTAGTGCAATGAAAAATGATAAATATAGCGACGCACAATGTGCTGCTGATGCTGTCCATACTAAATTATTATGCTCATAAACTTACCATATTCATTATACCTTGTTAGTTTTCTTACCAAATTATCTACTAGAAAGAAACATGACAAATATAGCAGCGCATAATGTGCTGCTGCCCATGCTAAAACAATAAAAATCACACACCATAGTTTCATCTTAATGTACTCAATATGAAAAGCAATTATCACATGAAAATATAAAATACATTCTTAAAACTACGGCAAATTGTTTAACTTACGAGCTATATATACAAATATTCATTTTTAATCTGTATAAAATCAGTTAATCGCTTGTTGTCGAAGTGAATGGTTTTGATTTAGAATTATCCCATGTCATTCATGTGACAAGCATATATCACTTCCGTATTTGATGTTATTCAGTTTTCAAAAGTGCCACTCTTATCGGGATGTTCTCAAAATCCATGCAAGCTGTAATTGACAGTTGACAAGAAATATTATGCAAATTAGAACCTATATTATTCGGGAATTATTTCGAAGCCTTTTAATCACATTATTAGCTCCTTGGAAGGCCATCATATTCATTGGCAATTTGCTCTCACTCTGTATATATGCCGTCGCAGGTCCAATGTAGTGAATTACAGAGGGACGTAAGTGATTCTCATCCTCAACTCGGGCCCTTTTGATAGCGGGAGCGACGCATTCTTCAATATTATCCTTAAAAAGAAATTAAGTAAAAAAAGAAATGTTTCGTTAAAAAAAATCTTTTTTAACTTTTGAGGGAATCTTATCTTTAAGACTTTCTAAAAGTTGCTAATTCTTATATCACCTCCCCTAATGTGAAAATGTATAGACCAAATTTGTTTCTTAACTATTATATTTTCATCCTATTTTATTTTATAATAGCTGAACTTGACTTCTTTCATGTGTCATATAATTCATTGTATCGTTTTTCCTGCAGATAAGCCTATAGAACAGAATGACACAGAAAAAGCCATAATATAGCATACAATTCTGTAAATATATTAGAAATTATACTTGTAACAACCAGGGCTAATGAAAAACATAGAAGGATAAAACCCGGAATTATGGGGGGGATTAATTGTCAAATTTAGATAGCTAGGTAGGCTACAGATCCATAACTTCCAAAATGTAAAATTCATTTAAAATCGTAATCGTAAAATTCATTTCCGGCAAAAAAATGATTTTATTTGGAAAGGGCAAAAAAGGCATCGAGTGCTATATCCACATAAGTCAATAATATGTTTTGGTAAAAAAATTCACCAAGTAAACATTTCAATTAATTATTTATAAAGAGAACTCACGTTACAAATTTGCGTAGCAAAAACTTCCAAATCCATCGTATTTGATGTTTCCTCCATAATGCTATGAAACGTACTGTTACTTTAGCCTCAAAACGTGAACAATATAAGCAATGTCTCAAGGTGGAATTGAAACATCACCGATAACACAATATTATGAGTTCAATAATATCCTGTTACAAAAATTCAGGCTAAATTCAATGGAGGTCAATGATCATGTCCTGGTTGTATTCACTAAGCGTGTTGCGTCACTCCCGTTAGTAGGGCAATGATCGTTTTCGTCCCGTATGTAAATAAGCATTTATACTAGTAATAACAGCAGTAGTTTTAGTAGTAGTAGTTGCAGAGGTAGCAGTAGCAGCAGTAGTGGTAGTAGCAGTAGCATTAGTACTACTAGTAGTAGTATTGGTAGTAGTATAGTAGAATCAGCAATAGAAAGTAGTAGTAGTAGCATACACATAGTGCCTTTTGATAAGCTCAACATCCCCCTAGACATAGCCCTGAAACTTTCATCTTAATAACCTTAGCCCCACTAGTAGTAGCAGCATTAGTAGTAATAGTAGTAGCAGTATACATATAGCGCCTTTGTTTTTCAACTTTCCTTTCAACATACCCTGAAAGTTTCTACTTAATACCTTAAACTGTTCCTGGAACATTGCTGATACGTCCTTTTTACAGCTTGCACGCACATAGTGTGTTCTTATTCAGTTCAGCATCCCCTCAACATTCCCTGAAACTTTCACCTTAATACTCTTAGCTTTAGTTATAGTAGTAGTAACAGTGGTAAAAGTAGTATCAGTGTTATTAGTAATAACAGCATTTACTAAGTGCCTAATTAGGATAATTATTCGCTAATCTTCATTTTTTCCAAAATAGACTCTATAATATTAAAAAATATACAAAATCCTTTTCTAATACATATTTTTAGATTCATCTTCTTTTCTTTCTTTCATTGTATGGTATTTAGTCCTTATTCAAGCTTAGTGGATGTAACTCCTTTCCTCGTTTCCTCTTCCTTTTCATTTTCTGGAGAATAAATCTGTTTCCTTTATATATTTTTCGCTTAATTTTTCTATGTTTTCTTTCACTACTCTATTTTTCTAAAATTAAACTACTCATATAAATTTTCTTTCCTTTAGTTTTAAATCAAAGTTCAAATCAGCAATGTCAACAGAAGTAAGAACTTCCAGTGCGAAATCTATTTATCCTTTCTGTTTATCCTTCACAAAATCATATCTTACATAGGTTTTTTAGTCTCCTGGGAGGTGATGGACAATCTCTACATTAATTTTACTTACTTCTTTTTCAAGTTGTAGTAAAAAGAACTCGTCCCTTCATTTCAATGAAATTTTCATTTGTCTTCTAAGCGCTGGTTTTCCCTTTGCATAATTTTGTTTGCGATTTGATGTGATTCTCGCTGTCTCTTATCTTGTAACCACATATTTTGTTGTAAATCATTTTCGTTTGAGATTTCGTTTGCGATTCGCTATGGTGCTCGTTGTCACACATCTTCTAGCCACAGGTTTTGTAATGCTTCATTTTTGTTCATTAATAGCTCAGAATTTTTGTCTAATCCTTTTGCTTTAGTTGTGTGCAAAAGCTGCCATCTAGTAAAGAGAAAACCACGACTCCTAGTAGGCCAAAAAAACTAACTAATTTACTGAAAAGAATAGAAGTTGTATCCTGTTTTCTTTTCAAGTTGTGTGCTGTTCTACTAAGCTTGTTTCACCCTTAGAATTAAACTGCTTAAATTATGCTCCAGAAGGACTGCTTATTTACATCAATCGTCGATCTCGTTTGACCAAACAATTTTTTTTTGTAAAAAAAGAATAATTCTTTCTATTTTTTTCTCCTTTCCTAAGTCTCGTGTTTTAAGTCTCGTGTGGTTGAACTTCGTGATTAGTTTGCTATAGAACATTCAAAGACCTTGGGAATATTTATAGTTACAAGCTAAATATCTATTAATCAGTCTCCATGCATCATCTTTCGTGGATACTTCGTTGACACATGAAAAGAGAACGGGGAACATACGATTAAAACTATGAGAGACACGTCCAGACAAAAAAAAAACTTTTTAGAAGTATCTTAAAAGTTAACTACAAATATTTGTAGCCTAACATAATATCTTATCATGATAACACACAATGGCTCCTTTTATCAACTATGTTTAAATAATAGCAATAAATAATTGAGAATTCTTTAAAAATGGACATATTACGATTGAATTCCGTCTCTGAATAAAAAAAAAACAACAATTTTTTTTCACTGAAAGTAAGTAGCAACAATAATACTCAAAACGAACAGAAATTAATCCATATATGAAGGGTTTCCCCCTCCTAAATACCTTGCAATTTACGCTAAATCTATTAGTACTTTTGAAAAAGCTGTGCCTCTGTGTTTCAGTAGCCATTCTTAAAAAATGGGACAAACAGTCAAACAGTCATAGGCTATGCGGAATAATTTCTGTTCGTTTTGAGTTTTTATATTGCTCCTTACTTTCAGTTAAACCAACCTGTTTTTTTTAATTAATTCCTGAAAGTTTTTTTTTCAAATAGCGTCTGTACATCTGCCTCAGCCTCCAAGATATATACCCCCTCTCCTCAAGGGATACTCTTCTGTGGAAAACTCAAAAGAACCGTTCCTGAAGTTTTGCAGATGTATCCTTTTGAAAACCTAGAAGCAAATAGCGTTTTTAAAACTAATGATAAATCCAAATTTAATATTAGTTCCAATTTGTTATCGTTAGCCGCTCTCAATACATTTCAGATATGTCATAAAAAACTTAAATGCACATATTTTCTTTTGGTTTAATTCAGCAAATTCTAAAAATTTTTACTTATTGCTCTTAGCTGTTCCAGAAATATTAAAGATACGATCTTTAATAGTCGGGATGTACATACTGTCTTTTGGTTTAAATACACCCCTCCCCCGAATTTTCCTGAAAGGATCTAAACGTCCTGAAATATTGCAGATGCGAGTTTTGAAAAACTGAATGCAAATAGAGTCTTCGAATCGGTTTAACAGCGCCTCATATTTAACGGAAAATCTGAACTTGATATCATTAGCTGCTCCTAAGATATTGCAGGTTTGCCCCGGATGCGCATAGTGTCTTTTGATATAGTTCAACATTTTTTCCTCATCATTCCTTGAAATTTTCAGTTTAATATTCTTAGCCGTTCCTGACATACTGCAGATACGTCCTTCTCACAGCCGGGATGCAAATAATGCCTTTTAATGTAGTTCAACAAGTCCGTAAAAATTCACTGAAAGTTTCAACTTGATATACTAAGCTGTTCCTAAGATATTTTATTGACGGGCTTTTGACACCCTGAGTACATATAGGGTGTTTTTTTTTTTAGTTCAAGCCCAACCTCAAATTGGCGTGAAATTTTTAATTTAATATCTTTAGCCGTTCCTGAGGTACTGCACACACATCCTTTGGAAAACCTTGATGAGGCAGTTTCTTTTGATTTAGATAAACATCCCTCCTCAAAATTCCCAGGAAGTTTTAAGTTAATATCCTTAGCTGTTCCTGACACACTGCACATACGCAATTTTAGCCACAAGAATACACCTAGCCTTCAGGGTCGGATTTAAGGCTTTGACGCTTCTGGGCCCAAGCGTTTTTGGGGCTTCGTTTCTGCGACACTTTCGGGGAAATCCCCAAAAATTTGGGGATAGTGGAAACACTGAACAGAACGTAACTGATGAGCCAAAAGTAATGAAGTAGAGAGGTGATACCAAACTCTCAGCTCCCATTCTTGGGAGACATCTGACAGTTTATAGTCGGCCATGGACTCCCTAAGTTGCTTTAAAATCACTTTTCTCTGAAGAGGCAGACTGCTATTTTGGCGTCTGCCCCCCCCACCCCCTCCCCCGGAAAATTTTCTGCCGGCACCCTTGAAATCCAGGGCTGCTAGTTTCTTCTGATTTAGTTCAATAGCTGTCTCAACATGCCCTCGAATTTTTAACTTTATACCAATAGCCGTTCCTGTGATATTGTAGGTACGCATTGTCGACAGTTTGGATGCACGCACTGTCTTTTGATTTAGTTTTCCATCTTCTCAACATTTCCTTAAAGTTCTATTTAATGCCCTAAACCTTTTTAAACACACACGATGAAAGTTGCTCACCTTCTCAGTAAAAAAAGAAAGAAAAAAAAGCTATATGTAAACAGTGGGAAAACTGCATAATTTACATCCCTTGCAACAGGAAGTAAGATTTTAAAGCAGAAGTCTAAAAGGGTATGGGAGAGGGGCTTGTTCCCCTTCAGTCACTTATGACTCTTAAATAGGGTACCAATGTTTTTGATTTCGAATAAAATGAGCCCGCTCGAAATTTTTACCACCACTTCTTCCATACTAAGTGGCCAGGACGAAAGGAAAATGAATAATAATAATAATATATTAAACCAATATCACTCTTTACTTTGCCTCAAGAATTCACTGCCTATGATATCATTCTTTTCAAATGTATTAAAAAGATGGGATTAATGAAATTTTAATTTGAAATTTTGATTGAGGTTTTCTAACACCTACCTTATCTTTGGCACTTTTTATTTGTTTTTGTTTGGATTCATTATTCGAAACTAACTTATTTTCAATTTAATTGCTTCGTTACTTCATTTATAGTAACTTCTACTCCTTCTAAGCTTTTAATTTGTTCCTTACTTTTCATGGATCAAACCTGTTTTGATTTTAGTTTAATATAAGACAAGATAGTCTTAGTTTATTCAAATTGAAAGACCAAGAGAAATCTAAGAATATATATTCTTCTGATCTCAAATTTGTGTGTAGTCTTTTTACTGTAGTTATTTGTCTTATTTTTTGTTCTATCCTTTTGTCTTATTATATTCTATCCTTTTTTTTATTCTTGACGAAAAAAAGTGCGAAAATATAAAAAAAATAGTTCTCAGCTTATCAATACTTTTTTTTCAGCTCCGCACGCCCATTAATATAGTATTGATTAATTTGTCCTTTTCTGACTTGGGTATTGCAACAGTTGGGACTACTATTTCTTTTGTTAATTCCATAGAGAGAAAATGGGCCTTTAGTCGAGAGGTTTGCCACTTCTATGCCTTAGTAATGGCTCTGTGTGGTAAGTTTAATTTTTGACGTTTTTTTTTTTAGAAAAATTATCTTTAGTGTTACTTCTCTAAGTCTGAAAATATCATCATACTAAGTAATTTGCCTCTTAAAAAAAATAAGGTAATGCCTCTATATTTACCATACTCACTCTTATCACCTTTCTTATAGAGGGGCTTGATCAAACTTTTCCTCAAGTCACAAGGTACTTCCCCTGTAAGAAAATCATATTCACATTTTTCAGTCATTTTATTTCTAACTTCACAACCACCAAGTAAAAAAAACTCTTTTATCACACTATCTGCACCTGGGATCCTATTATTATTTAATCCTTTTAGTACTGTCACTAATTGTTCCTCAGAAAATAGAATTTCCTTCACTTCCGAAGTGTCACAAAGCGTTTCATTCTTTTTATTCTTAGTACCTTCAAATCTGAAGTAGTTTCTAACAGTTCAAATCTCTTTTTCTACACCAAATGTATCCCAGCTAGGATACCATGTATAACTAATCTTACCAAACTTGGTATTAAAGTACCCTAATAAATTAGTATATGTCTATCTGAGATCCTTTCTATTTCTTCTTGTTGCTGTAAGTAAAAGTGGTCTGATTTATTGCTATCTTCATCATTTGGTTTTACAGGAGCATATGCTACTATAACTGATACTCTGTACGTTTTGGACAAAATGAGCAACTATCATCCTATAGTTATTACCTTCACAGCTTAAGCAAGGCTTAGTAGCTTTCTTATTCTTCATTAGGACTACTCCCTGCACGAGTAAATAAATTCTAAATCACTTAACTTCATGTTTCCTACCCATATGATATGAGTTTCTGACACTCCTAGCATATCCAGTTCAAAGCATTTGGTTCCGTCAGTCAAAGTGTCAATACTATAGTAGTTTTTCCTTTTGTAATATTCCAAGTTGCAATTTTCACATTATTTATATCATTAAAATTATTATGGCCTCAAAAGAGTAACAGTCCTAAAATCAGTGCCGGACGGGGATTTACAAATCTTCTCAAGTCTACAAGCAGCCCTTAAGCTGGCCTAGAATCGGATAGCAGGAGGTCCCTTGGACATGCTGTATGAATGGAAGCGTTGTGCAATACTAGGCAGATCTTGGCCAAAAATGGCTTTCAACACTTGGCGGTGCTCTTCTATCAACAAAGGTTGAAATCCTACACAAACAATACCCTGTTACCTATAAATCATTATGTATTCATGCCTACAAAATATTGTACTGTTAGGGAAAAGCAGCCCATGAAAGGTAATTTACCTAGGAAGAGGTTATTCAGTGTGAAAAAGTCCATGATAAAAAACAAAACCCTGAAGAGTTATCCATTAATCAGAATTCAGTAAAAATCTTATGCCGTTTACTACACTATAATTTCCTCGTGGGTCACCGCTTCCCCGAGTCACTCTGCAGTGCCATTTGCAGTCAAAGTTCTGGCAAGGCAAACTTGTAAATGGTGCCAACTAACCCCTTTATGGGATCATGAGTAGTGAGGGGGTTTCAGACTAAATGACATCCCTAGCAGATTCCCATAGTATTTCCATGAAATCCCTAGCAGAATCCCATAGGATTTCCATGACATCCGTAGCAGATTCCCATAGGATTTCCATGACACCCTGGTTTCAATGACAGCCATGTTTACATTCAGTTGCTATGTAATATGGATGACGCAATCTTGCTTCAACGTTAGAAAAGAGTTCAGTGTGTCAACATCGAGGATATTGGAATGGATGCTTTTACACTGTTGGATATTGAAAGCGCTAGCAATAGCGAAATGGAGCCTAGAGTGGCTAAAGTAGCAGTGGACATTTGAAGGGATTGCCGACTAACCCTAGAATGGGACAAGATGTTTACAGGATATGTTGTTTCGTTAAGAAAATTCAAGTCGGAAGAACAATTATACTTTGCATCAAAAGTGAATGTAATGCATATACAGAGAATTCAAGACAGATTAAATGCATTAAGAAAATATATTGAAGAAAACAATATGAATCACTCTATAAAAAAAGGAGTGAGTTTCTTACTAGCAGAATTCTTAGTCTATAATGGGCAGTGAGGTTGCTAGGATGGCAGGATTTGAGAACAAAAAAATCTTACGGAATCTA
Source organism: Artemia sp. Qi Xiang Cuo (assembly GCF_049724085.1). Classification (NCBI taxonomy): domain Eukaryota; kingdom Metazoa; phylum Arthropoda; class Branchiopoda; order Anostraca; family Artemiidae; genus Artemia; species Artemia sp. Qi Xiang Cuo. The sequence continues at coordinate 45,606,766 of NC_142800.1, read as the reverse complement.
GTAAAATTGGAAAAGTAATTAATAGTAGATGATGATTTTCTAGAGTTGTCTCTTCAAAGGAAATTTTTTCCTCAAGGAATGCTTAACGTTATAATGGAAACTGATTCCCTATCTTTGGACTATTTTATGAAACTTTGTCGTCGTGGCCCAGACGCACTGTGATTGTGATTTTAGCACTACTTAGACGGCCATTTTGTAAGTCAGCAAGAAATCGTGTCTAAAGAATCATTCGTGTCTAATAAAGAAAGAATTATTCTTTTTTTACAAATAAAATATTGTTTTGTCAAACGAGATCGACGATTGAAGTAAATAAGCAGACCTTATAGAGCATAATTTAAGCAGTTTAATTCTAAGGTTGAAACAAGCTTAGAAGAACAGCATACAACATGAAAAGAAAACAGGATATAACTTCCATTCTTTTATGTTAATTAGTTAGTTTTTTCGGCCTACTAGGAGTCGTGGTTTTCTCTTTACTAGATGGCAGCTATTGCACACAGCAAAAGCAAAAGGATTAGACAAAATTTCTGAGCGATTAATGAACGAAAATGAAGCATTACGAAATCTGTGGCTAGAAGATGTGTGACAACGAGCACCATAGCGAATCACAAACAAAATCTCAAACGAAAATGATTTACAACAAAATATGTGGTTAGAAGATAAGAGACGGCGAGAATCACATCAAATCGCAAACAAAATTATGCAAAGCGAAAACCAGCGGTTAGAAGACAAACCAAAATTTCATTGAAATGATGGGACGTGTTCTTTTTACTACAACTTGAAAAAGAAGTAAGTAAAATTAATGCAGAGATTGTCCATCACCACCCAGGAGACTAAAAGACCTATGTAAGATATGATTTTGTGAAGGATTAACAGAAAGGAGAAATAGATTTCGCACTGGAAGTTCTTACTTCAGTTGACATTGCTGATTTGAACTTTCACTTAAAACTAAAGGAAGGAGATTCTATATGAGTAGTTTAATTTTAGAAAATTAGAGTAGTGAAAGAAAATATAGAAAAATTAAGCAAGAAATATATGAAGGTAACAAATTTATTCTCTAGAAAATGAAAAGAAAGAGGAAACGAGGAAAGGAGTTACGTCCAGGATACAACCATAAGATGAAAGAAAGAAAAGAAGATAAATCTAAAAATATACATTAGAAAAGGATTTTGTATATCTTTTAATATTACAGAGTCTATTTTGGAAAAAAATGAAGAATAGCGGATGATTATGCTAATTAGGCACTATGTGCATGCTGCCATTACTAATAACACTGATACTACTTTTACCACTGTTACTACTACTATAACTAAAGCTAAGAGTATTAAGGTGAAAGTTTCAGGGAATGTTGAGGGGATGCTGAACTGAATAAAATCACACTATTTGCGTGCAAGCTGTAAAAAGGACGTATCAGCAATGTTCCAGGAACAGTTTAAGGTATTAAGTAGAACCTTTCAGGGTATATTGAAAGGAATGATGAAAAACAAAAGGCGCTATATGTATACTGCTACTACTATTACTACTAATGCTGCTACTACTAGTGGGGCTAAGGGTATTAAGAAAAGTAAAGAACTCTATTAAATAAAAAATTAGCAAAAATAAAATCAAATAATCTACCAAGCATGAAACTACCACAAATCAGCATCGATAAATAACTGAAACCAAACACGAGCAGAAATTAAAATAAATAGTCGAGTCGAACTCAATACGAGCGGAAATTAGCATAACTTTGGTGCAAAACCCCTATGCCCTCCCTAGCTCAGAACATTATTTACACTTTAATGAAAAAATGAAAATGAATGTTCATTGTCAGTTTAATATAAATATACTGATATTTAGTAATCAAAATACAAAAATTATTTGATTTATTAAAGTTATAAAGTAAAAACATTTATATTTTTTTTCAGTAAAGTGCAAATTTTGTTCTGGCCTTGGGAAGGCGTATAGGTTTTGCGCCAAACTTATGTTAATTCCTGCTCGTTTCGAGTTTAAATTGGTTATCTATTTTTATTTCTGTTCGTTCTGGGTTTCATCTATTTATCAATGCTGATTTGTGGTAGTTTCATGCTTGATAGATTATTTGATTTAATTTTTGCTTATTTTTTGGTTATTGGAGTTCGTTACTTTTCTTTGAAAAACCTATTTTGTGGAAAAAGTTTTTTAAATTAATTTCTGTTCATTTTATATTGACATAGTCTTTTCAGGGAAAAAGAAAATAATACTTTAAATCGTTTTGTTTTTTAAGACTTTATATTTGGCCTGCTATTTGTATGCTGGAGAAAAATTTTCAGCAATTTTTAACAACATAAACCCTTTTAAAAATCCGGCCACAAATAGTAGTTTTAATTTAGTTTCATACCTCCTCTAGTTGACCTGAAATGGAAAACTTGATACCATTCGCAAAAAAGTCTGTTTACTTTCTTTGATAGCTTGGATATACTTACGCTATTTTGATTTGGTTAAATTTTAAGAGCAGAAATGGGAAAGTTGGCGTGGAAGGGGGATTAGTTGCCCTCAAATCACTTTCGACTATCAAAAAGGGCATCAGCACTTTCTAATTTCAATCGAGTGAGCTCTTTTCGAAGCTCCCATGACAACTCCTTCGATACGACGTGCCCTGGTCTAAACAACAACAGCAACAAAAAATAATATATTATACCCACTTCGATCTTTACTATAAAAATGTCAAGTCTTCCAATTACTTTCGACTATTAAAAAGGGCACTAGGCCTTTCCATTTGGAAACGACAAAACTTTCTATAAACACCTTATATGCCCACAGGGCCTAAATTATAACCCTTACCCTAAGGTCTGTTAGGGTGGTTGTCACCCTCTAAGACCAAATTTTCAGAACTTTCAACTGTGTTAAACAACAGGGCTATATAAAAATTTTAACTAGACGTGTTCGCGAAAATGGTGGGCGTGAGAGGGGTGTTAGTCGCGATCCAATCACATTCGACTACGAAAAAGGGCACAAGCCACTATAATTTCCAATTGAATGAGCGTTTTTCGAAGTTTCTACGACAACTTCTTCGATACGAAGTGCCCTGCTCTAAAGGAAAAATTAATAAATAATTCATTCTGACAACATCGTTCTTATATACCCCCAGGGCATAACTTAAAACCCTTGCCCTGAGGGCTGTGGGGCAGTGTCCTCCTCTTTACTTAGTTCCCGTTTCTTGTCTCGTTCTCGAGTGTCCCCATTCTTTACTTAGACAGCGCGATCGTGCTGCCTATGATTTATACAACAAATTTCCATATAAACCTTATATGCCCCCAGGGCATAACTTAAAACCCTTGCACTGAGGGCTCTGAGGGGGTTATCATCCTAATAAACCTAATTTCCAGAACGTTCCACTACGTTGAACAAAATGGATATATAAAATTTCGATTGGATGTGTTTTGGAAAATGGTGGGCGTGAGAGGGGCGTTAGTCGCTATCCAATCAATTTCAACTATTAAAAAGGCACTAGCCCTTTCAATTTCCAATTGAATGAGCCCTTTTGAAGTTTCTACGACAACGCTTTCAATAAAAACTTTTTATGCCCCAGGGCATAACTTACAACCCTTGCCTTGAGGGCTGTGGAGGGAGGGGTTTAGGGCGTGGAGGAGGGGGGACTAGTTGCCGTCCGATCTCTTTTGACTCTCAAAACTGAACAAGAACTTTCAATTTCAAATCAAATGATTCCTCCACAAAGTTCATACGAGCGTCCCTTCCATAAGAACTATATATGCCCCTAGAGCATTACTCATAACGCCTGCCTCCTGGCCCTGGCGGGTTCCGTCGACACAGGAATTTTTCTTATCTGACCTTTGAACTATTTTTAATGAAATGGCTATTATAAAATATTTATCATTAGGGCTTGGGGAGACAAGGGTGTGTGGGGGGGGGGGGGGAGTGGCTAGTTGCCCTTGGATATCTTTTGCCTCTTAAAAATTGAACTAAAACTTTCAATTTCCAATCAAATGAGACCCCTCTGAAGTTTATACGAGCATCCCTTTCATAAGAACCGTATACGCCCCCAGGACAACACTTACAACGCCTATCCCCCAGATTCTGGGGGGCGTTTTTGTTATCTAATTTTTAAACAGTTTCCAAAACACAGGCTATCTCAAAATTTGTAGCGGACAGGTTTGGGGAAAAAGAGCGTGGGGGGGGCTAGTTGTCCTCTAATCTCTTTTGACTCTAAAAAACTTAACTAGAACTTTCAATTTCCAGTCAAATGAGCCATCTTTGAATTTTTTACGAGCATCCTTTCAATAAGAACCATATATCCCCCAAGGGCATAACTTACAGCACCTGCCCTCGGGCCCTGGGGGGCTGTGTTGACCCGAAAGTGTCCGTTATATGGTTTTTTAACTATTTAAAAAAAAACTATCACAACGTTCTTATCGGATAGGTTTGAAGAAAAAAGGGCATGGAGGGAGGGGGGCTAAGTGCGCTCCAATCTATTTTGAATATGAATAAGTGAACTAGAACTTTCAATTTCCAATCAAACGATCCCTCTTTGAAGTTAATACGAGCATCCCTTCCTTACGACGCCTGCCTTCGGACCCTGGTAGGTTGTATCGACACCGGGATTTTTGTTACACCGGGATGTGTATATCAAAATTTCATTAGATGGGTTTTGAATAAAAAGCGTGGGGGGGGGAAGCTAGTTGCCCTCGGATCTCTTTTGAATTTGAATAAGTGAACTAGAACTTTCAGTATCCAATCAAATGAACCCTCTCTGAAGTTTATACGAGCGTCCCTTCCATACGAACAATATATGCTCCAGGGCATAACTTACACCGCCTGCCCCCGGGCCCTGGCGGGATCTGCGAGGACATCATGAGTTTTTGTTATCTGACTCTTGAGAACTACTTTTCAACTTAAATGGCTATCATCAAAATTTTATTGGATGCATTTGGGGAAAAGGGTGCGTGAGGGGGGGAGCTAGTTGCCCTCGAATCTCTTTTGATTCTAAAAAACTGAACTAGAACTTTCAATTTCCAATCAATTGAGCCCCACTGAATTTTTCACGAGCATCCCTTCAATAAAAACCATATATTCCCCCAGGCCACAACTTACAACACCTGTCGTCGGGCCCTGGGGGGCTGTGTTGACCCCTGAGTTTTCGTTATATTGTCTTTGAACTATTTAAAAAAATCTATCTCAAAATTTGTATCGGTTGGATTTGAGGAAAAAAAGGGCGTGGAGGGGGGGGGGGGGGCTAGATGCCCTCCAATCTCTTTTGACTCTTAAAAAGTGAAAGAGAACTATCAGTATCCAATCAAATGAACCCTCTCTGAAGTTTATACGAGCGTCCCTTCCATACGAACAATATATGCTCCAGGGCATAACTTACAACGCCTGCCCCCGGGCCCTGGGGGATTGCGAGGACATCTGAGTTTTTGTTATCTGACTCTTGAGAAATTTTCAACTTAATGGCTATCTCAAAATTTTATTGGATGCATTTGAGGAAAAGGGGCGTGAGGGGGGGCTAGTTGCCCTCCAATCTCTTTTGATTCTAAAAAACTGAACTAGAACTTTCAATTTCCAATCAATTGAGCCATAATTTTTCACGAGCATCCCTTCAATAAAAACCATATATTCCCCCAGGCCACAACTTACAACACCTGTCGTCGGGCCCTGGGGGGCTGTGTTGACCCCTGAGTTTTCGTTATATTGTCTTTGAACTATTTAAAAAAATCTATCTCAAAATTCTTATCGGTTGGGTTTGAGGAAAAAAGGGCGTGGAGGGGGGGGGGGCTAGGTGCCCTCCAATCTCTCTTTACTCTTAAAAAGTGAACTAGCACTTTTAATTTCAAATCAAATGATCCCTCTTTGAAGTTAATACGAGCATCCCTTCCTTACAAAGCCTGCCCCCGGGCCATGGTAGGTTGTATCGACACCGGGACTTTTGTTATAGGATCGTTGAATTATTTTTAACAAAACAGCTATCTTAAAATTTTTATTGGATGCATTGAGGGGTTGGGGGGGGGGGGGCTACTGGTTACCCTCTAATAGATTTGGACGCTTAAAAAGTGAACTAGAACTTCCAATTTCCGACCAAATGAGTCCAGTCTGAAGTTTTTATGAGTATTCCTTCCATAAGAACAATATATACCCCAAGGGCATTACTTATAACCCTTGCCCTGAAAACTCTGGAGGAAGTGTCCTGCTCAAACATATAATTTTCAGAACTTTCAACTACGTTGAACAAAATGGCTGTATCAAAATTTTTATTGAACGTGTTTGGGGAAAGGTTGGGCGTGGAAGGGGTGTCAGTTGCCTTAGAATCACTTTCGACGATTAAAAGGGAACTGGTCCTTGAAATTTCCAATCGAATGAACCCTTTCTGATGTTTCTACGACAACGTTGTCTATACAAAACCTTATATGCCCCCAAGGCATAACTTACAAACCTCGGCCTGAGGGCTGTGGGGGAGTTGTCATCCTCAAACACCGAATTTACAGAACTTGAAACTACGTTTAATAAAATGGCTTTCTCAACTTTTTTTTTGTGTTTGGGGGAATGATGGGCGTGGGGGGGGGCTAGTTGCCCTTCAATCTCTTCCAATTATAAAAAAGGGCACTAGCCCTTTGAATTTCCAATCGAATGAGCCTTTTTTGAAGTTTCTACGACAACGCCTTCTATAAAAAACTTATATGCCCCTAGGGCATAACTTAAAACCCTTGCCCTGAGAGTTGTGGGGGATTTTCCTCCTCAAAAACCTATCTGCTATCTGGATTTGCTCCCTCTTTGAAGTTAATACGAACATCCCTTCCTTACAACGCCTGTCCCCGGGCCCTGGTAGGTTGCATCGACACCGGAATTTTTGTCATATGATCTTTGAACTATTTTTAACAAAATATCTATCTTAAAATTTTAATTGGATGCATTAGGTGGAGGAGAGGGGGTTTGGGGGGGGGGGTAGCCGGTTACCCTCCAATATCTTTTGACACTTAAAAAGTGAACTAGAACTTTCAATTTCCAATCAAATGAGCCCTCTCTTAAGTTTATACAAGCATTCCTTCCATAAGTACCATATATACCCCCCAGGGCATAACTTATAACCCTTGCCCCTGAAGACTGTGGCGGGAGTGCCCTGCTCAAACATATAGTTTTCAGAAATTTCAACTACGTTGAACAAAATGACTATATCAACATTTTTATTGGATCTGTTTGGGGAAATGGTGGGCGTGGAAGGGTTATCAGTTGCCTTAGAATCACTTTCGACTATTAAAAAGGGAACTAACCATTTAAATTTACAATCGAATGAGCCCTTTCTGATGTTTCTACGACAACGTTGTCTATATAAAACCTTATGTGCCCCCAGGGCATAACTTACCACCCTTGCCCTGAGGGATGTGGGGGAGTTGTCATCCTCAAAGGGAGTTGTCCTAATTTCCAGAACTTAAAACTACGTTTAATAAAATGGCTGTCTCAAATTTTTTTGATGTGTATGGGGGAATGATGGGCTTGGGAGGATGGGGCTAGGTGCCCTCCAATCTCTTTCAATTATTAAAAAGGGCACTAGCCCTTTGAATTTCCAATCGAATGAGCCTTTTTTGAAGTTTTTATGACAAAGCCTCCAATCAAAATCTTATATACCCCCAGGGCATAACTTACAACCCTTTCCCTGAGGGTTGTGGGAGAGTGTCCTCCTCAAAAACATATTTGCTATCTGGAAGTCAACTACGCTGAACAAAATGGCTATCTCAAAATTTTGATTGGATTTGTTTGGGAGAATGATGGGCGTGGGGGGGGGGTCTAGTTGCCCTCCAATCACTTTCGACTATTAAAAAGGGCACTAGCCCTTTGAATTTCTAATCTAGTGAGCCTTTTTTTGAAGTTTCTACGACAACGCCTTCTATAAGAACCTTATATGCCCCCAGGGCATAACTTAAAACCCTTGCCCTGAGGGTTCTGGGAAGTGTCCTCCTCAAAAACATATTTTATATCTGGAAATCAACTGCACAGAACAAAATAGTTATCTCAAAATTTTGATTGGATGTGTTTGAGGAAATGATGGGCGTCGGGGGGGGGGGGGGGGCTAGCTACACTCCAATCACTTTTGGCTATTAAAAAGGGCATTAGAACTCTCAATTTCCATTCGAATGAGCCCCTTTTTTAAGTTTCTACGATGACCCCTTCCATATGAATTGCAAAGCTCTAAAAGAAAAATTAAAAAATTATACATTGTGCCAAAATCATTTTTATATGCTTTCAGGGCATAACTTAAAACCCTTGTCCCGTCGGTTGTGGGGGAGTTTCCTCCTCAAAAACATATTTTCTATCAGGATATAAACAACGGTAAACAAAATAGGCACCTCAAAATTTTGATTGGATGTGTTTGGGGGAATGCTGGGCGTGGGTTGGGGGGCTAGTTGCCCTCCAAACACTTTCGACTATTAAAAAGGGCGCCAGCCCTTTGAATTTCCAATCGAATGAGCTTTTTTTTGAAGTTTCTACTACAACGCCTTCTATAAGAACCTTGCATGCCCCCAGGGTATAACTTACAACCCTTGCCCTGAGGGATATGGGGGAGTTGTCATCCTCAAAGACCTAATTTGCAGAATTTAAAACTACGTTTAATAAAATGGCTGTCTCAAATTTTTCTTTTATGTGTTTGGGGGAATGATGGGCGTGGGGGAGGGGCTAGTTGCCCTCCGATCTCTTTCAATTATTAAAAAGGGCACTAGACAATTTCCAATCGAATGAGCCTTTTTTGAAGTTTCTACGACAACGCCTTCTATAAAAACCTTACATGCCCCCAGGGCATAACTTAAAACCCTTGCCCTGAGGGTTGTGGGGGAGCGTCCTCCTCAAAAACATATTTTCTATCTGGAAGTCAACTACGCTGAACAAAATGGCTATCTCAAAATTTTGATTGGATGTGTTTGGGGGAATGATGGGCGTGGGGGTGGGAGGGGGCTAGTTGCCCTCCAATCACTTTCGACTATTAAAAAAGGCACCAGCCACTCTCAATTTCCAATCGAATGAGCCCTTTTCGAAGTTTCTACGACAAGTTCTTCGATACGACGTGCCCGACTAAAGAAAAAGAAGAAAAAAAACACATTGTGCCCACATCGTTCTTTACTTAGGCAGCGCTAGCACGCTGCCTATGATCACCCCTATCTATTCTGTCCGATTCCCGCCTTCTTACATATAGTCTTAACAGTATTAGTATCATAGCAGTTTCAAAAATAGTAGGAGCTGTAGTAGCAGTAATAGTGTTGTGTTAGTAGCAGTATTAACAGTGAAATAGTCTGTCCTTCCCTTCATATGCATAAGATTTTTACCTTCAAATGCATAGCCTTAATCAGAGGCAACGCTATAGCGTTGCCTATAATAAAGGCCATACGGCTCCAATGTTTTATTATTATTATTTTTTTCGCCAGAGTCACGTCATATGGAAGGGAACGTCGTAGAAACTTCAAAAGGGGTTCATTCGGTTGGAAACCAAGAGCTCTAGTGCTCTTTTTAATATCTGAAAGTCATTGGAGGGCAACTAGCCCTCCCCCACGCCCATCGTTCACCCCAAATACATCCAATCAAAATTTTGAGATAGCCAATTTGTTCAGCGTAGTCGATTTCCAGATAGAAAATATGTATTTGAGGAGGACACTCCCCCACAATCCTCAAGGCAAGAGTTTTAAGCTATGCCCTGGGGGCATATTAGGTTTTTATAGAAGGCGTCGTCGTGGAAACTTCAAAACAGGCTCATTCGATTAGAAATTCAAAGGGCTAGTGCCCTTTTAATAGTCAAAAGTGATTGGAGGGCCACTACCCCCCCCCCCCACGACCATCATTCCCCCAAACACACACAGTTTGTTTAAAAACTCCCCCAAATCCCTCAAGACAAGGGTTTTAAGTTATGCCCTGGGGGTAAGTGAGGTTTTTAAAGAAGGTGTTGTCATAGGAACTTCAAAAAAAGCTCATTCGACTGGAAATTCAAAGGGCTAGTGCCCTTTTTCATAGTCGAAAGTGATTGGAGGGCAAATAGCCCCCCACACCCATCATTAACATCCAATAAACATCCAATAAAGATTTTGAGATAGCCATTTTGTTCATCGTAGTTGATTTGCAGATAGAAAATATATTTTGAGGAGGACATTCCCCCACAACCCTCAGGGCAAGGATTATAAATTATGCCCTGGGGACATATAAGGTCCTTATTGAAATCTTTGTCGTAGAAACTTTAAAAAGGACTCATTCGATTTGAAATTCAAAGAGATAGTTATCTTTTTAATAGTCGAAAGGGATTTGAGAGCAACTAACCCCCTTCTCACGCCCACCTTTTCCCCAAACCCATCCAATCAAAATTTTTAGGTAGCCATTTTTTTCAACGCAACGTAGTTGAAAGTTTTGTGGAATTAGGTCTTTGAGAATGACAACCCCTCCCCCCAAAGCCCTCAGGGCAATGTTCGTAAGATATGCCCTGGGGCACATAAAGTTTTTATTGAAAATGTTGTCGTAGAAACTTCAAAAGGGCTCATTCAATTTGAAATGGAAAGGACTAGTGCCTTTTTTAATAGTTGAAAGTGATTGGATAGCAACTAACGCCCCTCTCACGCCCACCATTTTCCAAAATCCCTATGCCTTCCCAAGCCCAGAACAAAATTTGCACTTTACTGAAAAAGAATATAAATGTTTTTACTTTTATAACTTTAATAAATCAAATAATTTTAACATTTTGATTACTAAATATCAGTACATGTATATTAAACTGACAATGCACATTCATTTGTATTTTTTTCAGTAAAGGGCAAATTTGGTTCTGGCTTTGGGAAGGCACAGGGGTTTTGCATCCAGCTTATGTTAATTTCTGCTCGTTTTGAGTTTGAATCGGTTATTTATTGTAATTTCTGTTCGTTTTGGGTTTCACTTATTTATTGAAGCTGATTTGTGGTAGATTCATGCTTGGTAGATTATTTTGTATTTTATTTTTGCTCATTTTTTGTCCAATGGAGTTCTTTACTTTTCTTTGAAAGACTTATTTTGTGGAAAAAGTTTTTTTAAATTAATTTTAACTAAATAAAAGCACATTAAGTGGATGCAGGTTGTAAAAAGGGCGTATCTGATGAATGGATTTGGGTATATAATTGGAGCTTTCAGAGAATCACACAGTTCATGGTAACGAACTGTAAGTAAGGAGCGACCCGGCTCAATGGTAACCGAAACTTTAGAAAACGGAATTTTGATACCAATAGATACATCAAAAGAATAAGATTTTAATGCTGATTTCATATATATAAGTTTCATCAAGTTTAGTGCTACCAATCACAAGTTACACGCCTGAAAAAATTTGGCTGATTTTCGAAAAAAGTCGGACAGACCCCCTAAAAATTATAGAACCTTAATGAAAATCACACCATCATATTCAACGTATCAGAGAACGCGTTTACTACTGCAGAGGTTTTAAGCTCCTATCTAGAAAAATGTGGAATTTTGCATTTTTTGCCAGAAGAAAGATCACGGGCGTGGGTTTATTTGTTTTTTTTCCCCAGAGGTGATCGTATCAACCCAGTGGTCCTAGAATATCATGGGAGGGCTCATTGGAACGGAACTAAAAAGTTCTAGGGCCATTTTTCAGTGACCAAAAAAATGGAAGGTAAAAAAAAATGAGCGTGGGAGGGGGCCCAAGCTCATTTTTTTCCCAAAGTCACTCGATTAAAATTTTGAGATAGCCATTTTGTTCAGCATGGTCGAAAATATGATAACTATGTATTTCAGAATACCTTAATCCCCCAAAGTGCTTGGGGGGAGGGCTGAACTTTATGAACTTTACCCAATGCTAACACATAGTATTGGTTATTGGGAAGTATACAGACGTTTTCAGGGGGGATTTTTCTGGTAGTGGGGCCAGGGAGTCAGGGATTATGTGGGAGGATCTTTCCATGAAGGAAGTTTTCATGGGGGAAGGCACATTGCTATGAAGGGAGCGCCGGATGTCCAAGCATTATTTTAAAAAATATCAAAAATATATATAAAAAAACAAGTTTTTGAACTTAAAGTAAGGAGCAACATCAAAACTTAAAACGACAGAAAACATTACGTATATGATTAGGTTCACCCCCTAGTCAATACCTCGCTCTTTAAGCCAAAGATTTTTTAGTACTTTCATAAGAGCTATTAATTCTAAGTAACGGCATTTGGGATTAAGGGGTCATTTTAAAAGAATTGGAACAAAATTACAATTTTTCCAATAATTACGTATATTTATTACTAATAAAATGTTCGTAAATAAAATAAAACAAGTTTCGAGAAAGCCATTTAACCAAATAAAAGTAAAATTAATATTTAAATTTTGTTTTAACTATTCATGTGCGGTGAGCCAAAGTCAATACCTGCATTAATTCAAAAACGTTCAAAAATTAAATTAAAAAAAGTTTTTTGTAACTGAAAGCAAGGAACGACGTTGAAACTTAAAATGAACAGAAATTAATCCGTATATGAAAGGGGCTGAAAGAAGCCACGTTCCTCCTCAAAGCCACGCTCTTTACGCTGAATTTTGACTTTCTCACAACTCTATTTTTTTAAACAATGAAAAACTTTAGCGTAAAGAGCGAGGGGTTGAAGAGGGGACAGCCCCTTTCATATACGGAATAATTTCTGTTCGCTTTAAGTTTCAACGTCGTTCCTTACTTTCAGCTAAAAAAAACTTTTTTTTATTTAAGTACTTAAAGGGGAAGATCAATTGATCAAAAGACAATATATGCGTGCTACTACTAACACTACTATTACCGCTACTGATACTACTAGTGCTACTACTACCACTACTAATCTACTCCAACCACTATTGCAATTGCAACTACTTGTAAGGTTAAGAGTATTAAGATATATATTTTTGTAAAGGATTGCCGTAACAAGGTGAAACTTCTGGGGTATCGTGAGGGGGATGTTCAACTGACAAAAAAACAGCAGGTACATGCTACTACTGTTATTAATACTGCGGCTATTTCTGCTTCTACTAATTCAAATACAACACTGCTGCTGCTGCTACTTCTCCTACTATCACCACTACTACTATAAGACTAGTACTATTAAGGCTAAGTCTATGACAGTGAAAATTTGAGAGAATACTGAGGAGAAATTAGTACTAAATCAAAAGACACTATGTGCATACACATTGTAAAAAAAGCATATCTCAAGAATGGATTTGGGTATTAAGCTGGAAATTTCAGAGAATGCTTAAAGGGGAGGATCAATTGACTAAAAGGTAATATGTGCACAAAATTACTAATAATACTACCAATACTACATTTGCTACTACTACCACTGCTACTTTTGTTGTAACTACTTGTATGGTTAAGAGTATTAAGACAAAAATTTCTCGAATTGTATGAATGTACAGGTTATCAAAAGGACAAATTAGCATTATCATAGCAATGGCTAATTATATTAAATTGAAGCTTCTGGGACTTCATGACAGGAATTTTTTACTGACCAAAAGTCAATACGTTAATACTTACTACTTACTAATACGCTAAAACATGGAATTCTTAAATAAGTCGTATATGGAGCCCAGAGCATGATTAGAACTGGTGATGTAGTGCTATAGCAACCACAGCTGTGATTTGATGATACATGTAATCCGTGATTATTGATCATTCATTTGTGATCATTCATTAACCTGCAATTCAAAATGTCTTTCCCCAGAGTGATCATGAATTACGTTAATTAAAAACGCAACTGTCGAATCACTTTGTAAAATAACAATAAAACATATTGAAATGGAATTTTTAATGAAACATCCAGCTCAAATCTGAAATTCACCTGGGTCCCTCAAACCCGGTCTTGAACCACAATGATGATATCTACTGTCACAGTTAAAATAAAATAGAAAAGTCAAACATCAATGAATAACAAACAACAAATGAAAAAGTTTTAGCCAATGTACAATAATGCAATACGAAACACGATTAAATAACGGTTTCTTAGTTTACTTATCGTCTCATTAATCTCAAGGTTGTCTTTCCATGCCTTTTTTCTCAGATGTAGACAATGACCTCATTAAATTGATTTTATTTTGGGATGAAAGACTACTGGTCATATCTTTGTTGGTCATAAGGTCAAAGGAAAAATGTCAAAAATTCTGGAGGAAGACTACTCATTGATTTTATCCTCTTCTCTGCTAAATTCAAATTGATTGACTCAGACGCTGTATTGCGAATCTTACGGTTTACCGGATGACTAAGCGAGTATTCAGGCTTCTCGAAGGAACTCAGTTAAAAGCTCTGTTCCAGATAGTGGCTTACAAATCTCATTTATTTGTTTTAAATCAAGAAGTTGGCAATAAGAAATATTCACACTTGGAACCTATAAGAACTCAACGAAACAGCAAAACTTTTGAAACAATACCATGATCATGGTCATACACCAATCCCCTCAAAGTACCAGCTCTTGTATTGTTCAAAGGAAAATTAAAATTTTTAATGTAGAATAGTCTGATAGTCTTATTCAAATAATCAAAGCTGGCAAACAGTAAGATTGCAACATGTTAGTACGAGTGACACACATCAAATTGAGGGGGGTGAAATCACTCTATATTATGCAACATCTCCGAGGATACTTTGTTAAAAGTAAGTCAAGTCAAGATGACGGACAAAAAATTCAATCAAAGACACTTCTTTTCTAATGAAAGGGGAGTTTCTCGGTTTTAAAATTTCACCTTCGCTTCCACAAGAATGTTCATTGAATTTTAATAGTATGTTTGTTGATCTGCTGCTTGAATGTTGCCGACTAAATTTCAGCTTTCTACGATCCTAACTTCCATACTCTTCATTTTTCTAAAGAAGCCATTTCTTTCTCTACTAAGAGCAGATTAAGGAAAAATATGTATGGACCATGTTGACATGGTGATAGGAAAGAGAAGGTCTCAAATACAAAGAAACAAGGGGCCTAATTAGAAGACGATGGTAATGATTGTATAGTCCATGCGATCTTATGAACTAGATAACAAACAACGAAGACAATAATTTTGTTAAGCAGAACTATAAAGTTCCATTCATTAAAATTAAAATAATACAGAGAAAGGAGATGCATAGTTCACAATTAGACTTTCAACCGTACTTGTCTTCCCCTTCTTATCAAGAAAAAAACTCCAAATAAAAAAATAAAAAATATACAAAAATTGATCAAAGCTATTGATGTCAATGACGTAAAAATTAATGCAAAATTATTGAGAACATAACATTCTTTTTTAAACTTGTGAAAATAAAAACGCGTTCATGAATTTCGGACACATTAATGAAATTTACTGGTGAGCTGAGGGGTTCCAGGTTGGCAGGATTTTATAAAGTAAGCAATATATTAAAAATACAAAAACTTGGGAAAGTTTTAAGAAATCTTCAATTTCAAGAAAGCAATACGCCACACTTGTAAATACTTGATATATGATACCTAGATAATTTCGGAGACCACACTGCCTTTCCATGACGATAAAATCAAGGTTCAAAATAGGGATAAAATCCTTTTTAATAGACAGTGTATAGAAAATTCACAAAAAATACCAGATATTTCGGTCACATATACAGTAACCGTCATCAGTAGTAAAACTGTCACTGACGGTCACTGTATATGTGACCGAAATATCTGGTAATTTTTGTGAATTTTCTATACACTGTCTATTAAAAAGGATTTTATCCCTATTTTGAACCTTGATTTCATTATATGATACCTTTTTTTTTAGCCAAACTTCCAGAACTGTTATTGCTTCAGCTTTAGTTTGTCAATTATAACCCCAAGTACACTTTTAGTTTCTTTGGAGGGTGAACTAAAATGATCATCTTTAAAAAAGATACTAAGACAATACCTGCCATGTCCACAGAGGTCACTTTATAAACTTAGCTTTATATCGTTCTGTAGTTTCAAATATGAAGAACAATTGTTATTGCACTAGAATTGATCTCTTTAAAAGCGGAGTCCATCAGAACCATAAAGCTGGCAGTTGAAAGAGTGATAAAAAGTCATACAGGAGATTCATACAATTTTCCTTTGATAAGAGAAGAAGAGGAAAAAATAAATTAAAAGCATGTCTTACACACAAGCAGTTGGTCAGATTAGCACCGAAAACTATTTTGTATTTCAATGGTTAAAATATTTTTTGGTCAACTTGGCATCTTTGTTTGTAATTTAAGGATACTTCCTTGTGAGTGTAAAAATGTATTAATTAATTGGTTGTGTTCACAGTCAAATATAAATACACGAATGAATTAAAAGCTTTGATTTAGTATTGCTTTCTGAAATGTGGAGTAAGTTTTTAAATTGATCCCTGATTAAAAACCAAGTTTCCAAATGTTGTTATTATAAATATTGCTATCATGTGCCTTTTTAGGTATTTCTTCGATAACGACTTTAGCTGTCCTAGCGTTTTGGAGGTCTATGATGATTACTTCACCTATGTGTCGAAAATGGAGCCTTTCAAGGAAGAGATCCAATACCCTGATTGTTTTTATTTGGTGCTATTCAACCTGTGTCACAATGCCACCTCTCTTAGGATGGGGTAAATTTGAGGAAGAATTCGGAGGAATAAGGTACGTTAATCTTTGTCATTGCTGGTATCTTTATTGTTATTTTGACTACAAAGTTAAATAAAAGAAGTAGACATTTAAGGAAGGAACTTCTCACGATAAATCACTTCAATGATTGTTTCAGAACGAGAAAACCATCCAAAATAGCTAGGAGTTCAAATTAATATAACCAGGGGTAATGTAATCCATGATTTGGACTTTCCGGTCAGCTTAAAAATTCCAAAGTTTGTTCTCTTGGCAAAAGGGATCTCAAATTTTACCAAAGTAGTTCAAGGGCCAAAACTTTTTTTTTATAATCTCAGTCAAAATTTAATCCGTAAGTAACTGGGCCATGGGATCTCAAGAATACGTCTCCAGGGTAACATGACCAACACAGCTGTGGAAAAAAGTCCTTAAATTACTCAAGTTAAAAGTGCTAGTAGATATGCTTAAGAGAAAAGGGCCGGTATGAATGGTCCTAACCTTCAGATGGGCTCTGGGAACGTGCACACGGAAATCTTCCTTGGACGAAAGTAGAGGAGGGGGTGCTACTCCGACGATTACACCACCCCTTCGAATCCCGATCCGGACACTTTTTTTAAAACTCCCACGATCACCACGTGGTTTATGGCCCAAATAAGGGCATAGCCTCCCTAGGGAGAACACGTGGTTAATGGGGTTAATGACCTCTTTTTCCAAGGTCGATTTATTTGATGTTTCTATGTGTAATAACTCCGGGACGAAGGTTGCACATGCGCATTGAATTCTAACGGGAACAATGTTATTGATGTAGGACTCGAGGGGGAAGTGAATTTCCGAGAACTTGATTGCATAATCAAAGTGTGTCAACAACAACAACATTGACCTTGACATTCGCTGAGAGCGTGCACTTACAACAACATCGACCTTGGAACACCTGTGCAGTCGACCTGAATTCACCTATCGTGAATCAATAATTCCCCTTAGAAACAACAAATTAATTTTCCCTTTCTTGACAGATCAATCAATCAATGACATCATCTGTCAGACTTTAAAAATTTCCGCCTAGAAACATTTCTCCAGGAATAGATCCAAGTCATTAATTTCTTTCCCTCGGGAACAACTCTTTTGGTCGAACTCCAAAGGATATTAATAACCAAAGGCCATGGAAACAATTAGGCAAGAAACATCTTAGCGATGAATTGTTTTAGCGTGCGAGAAGGTTTCATATTAATTTGAAATGCGTTACCACAGAGATGCCAATAACAAAGGAACACGCTGAATTTACGTTTAGGGATTATTTGGGCGAAACCGTTTTAGACAGGTTATGGAACTATTTCGGCGAAACAGATAGAGACATTTTAAAAGAAGATTTTGAAGAGATTTTGGAGGAGGTTTTGAGTGTGGTCGTTATAATACACAAGTTTCATTTGAACAGTGTTGTGAGGTCCTCTAACCCAACCCCAAAGGGTTCCAATCCTCCTACCCCAACCCCGAAGGAAGCCTCCGGTCCTCAAAGGTCCCCCAAGCTCCCAAAGGCCCCTCCACCGGTCCCCAAATGTCCCCCAGGCCCCCAACTGCCCCCCGGACACTCAAAGGTCCCCCAAGCTCCCAAAGGCCCTCCCTGTGCCCCAAAGGCCCTCCACCGGTCCCCAAATGTCCCCCAGGCACCCAAAGACCCTCCCGGCGCCCCAAAGGCCCCCCCCGCCCCCCCAATGCCCACGCCGGACCCCAAAGCCCAACCCCCGGGCCCCCAAGGTCCCCCCGAGCGCCCAAAGGACCACCGACCCTCAAGGGACCCACAGACCCTCAAAGGCTCTCCCCGAGCACCCGTCTTTCGTTGATGTGTATTGTCTGAAACCTATGATTTGGGATGTGTAGTTTGCTACTTCAGGCTTTTCTGAGCTAAGGTTTCCTAGTATTTCCTAGGTGAATGTTGTCTGAAACCAATAGTTTGGGATGAGTAGTTTGCTATTTCAGGCATTTATGAGATAGGTTCCTTAGCCTTTCATTGATGTGTGTTGAGTGAAACTTATGATTTGGGATATGTAGTTTGTTATTTTTGACTTTTCTGAGTTGGATTTCTTAGTCTTTCATTAGGTTAGGTTAGGTTAGATTAAGTTAGGTTAGGTTAGGTTAAGTTAGGCTAGGTTAGCCTACGTACGTGCGCGTACGTAGGCTAACCTAGCCTAACCTAACTTAACCTAACCTAACTTAATCTAACCTAACCTAACCTAATCATACACCTAACTTTTTGCCTGTCTCTCACCTAACCTAAGCTAACCTAAGTGAAGCGTACGTGAGCTAACCTAACTTAACCTAACCTAACTTAATCTAGCCTAACCTAACCTAACCATACTCGCCGGAAAAGGTTAGGTGTCGTCTCTTTGTGTGTGTGTTGTCCCTGTGTGTTAGTCGTCTCTCTCTGTGTGTGTGTGTGCACACGTAACCTCGTCTAATGTGAATTTCACCCATTCAGGTTGGTGGACTAAGACCCCAATTCTGAGCTAGTGAATTTTCCACCATTCAGGCTGGTGGACTATGACCCTAATTCTGAGCTAGTGGATTTCCACCATTCAGGCTGGTGGACTGAGACCCCAATATTGAGCTAGTGGATTTCCACCATTCAGGCTGGTGGGCTATGACCCCAATTCTGAGCTAGTGAATTTCCACCGTTCAGGCTGGTGGACTGGGTCCCCAATACTGAGTTGGTGGACTAACACCCCAATTTTCCAACTCTTGCATTTCATGACAGAAATTCAAAATGAACTTCGAAAAATCAAGAGAATGTAACTGTGAGAAGGTAATGCACAGCAAGTCACTACTGAAATATTCCAACTCTTGCATTTCACGATAGAAATTCAAAATGAAATTTGAAAAATTAAGACAATGTAACTGTGATATGGTAGTTTTCGTGTGTGTGCATAAGTTTTCGTGTGTGTGTGTGTGTGTGTAAGTTTTTGTGAGTGTGTGTTTGGTTTTGTATGTGTGTAAGTTTTTGTGCGTGTGTGTTATTTTTTGTGTGTGCGTTTTTTTTCGTGCGTGTGTGTTTTTTTTTTTGTTTGTTTTTTTTTTTGTGTGCGTGTGTGCGTTTTTTTTCGTGTCTGTGTGTGTGTGTGCGTGTTTATTTGTGTTTTTGTTTAATTTTGTGTGTGTATGTGTGTTTTATTTTTTGAGTGTGTGCGTTAGTTTTTGTGTGTGTGTGTGTGTAAGTTTTTGTGTGTCTAAGATATTGTGTGTGTGTAAGTTTTGACGTGTGTGTGTAAGTTTTCGTGTGTGTGTGTGTATAAGTTTTTGTGTGCATGTATGTTTTGGTGTGCATGTGTAAGTTTTTGTGTGTGTGTGTGTGTGTGTGTGTGTGTGTGTGTGTGTGTAAGTTTTTGTGTGTGTGTGTGTTAGTTTTGGTGTGTGTGTGTGTAAGTTTTCGTGTGTGTGTGTGTAAGTTTTTGTGTGTGTGTGTAAGTTTTTGTGAGTGTGTGTCACTTTTTGTGTGTGTGTGTAAGTTTTTGTGTGCATGTTAGTTTTTGTGTGGATGTAAGTTTTTGCATGTGTGTGTAAGTTTTTGTGTGTGTGTGTAAGTTTTTGTGTGTCTAAGCTTTTGCGTGTGGATATAAGTTTTGTGTGTGTTTGTGTTCGTTTGTGTGTGTGTGTGTGTGTGTGTGTAAGTGTTTTTGTTTTCGTGTGTGTTTGTGTTTAATTGTTTGTGTGTGTAAGTTTTTGTGTGTGTGTGTAAGTTTTCGTGTGTGTGTGTGTGGAAGTTTTGTGTGTGTGTGTGTGTGTGTAAGTTTTTGTGCGTGTGTGTGTGAGTTTTTGTGTTCATGTGTAAGTTTTTATGTGTGTGTGTGTGTGTTTGTGTATTTTTTTGTGTGTGTGTTTGTTTTGGCGTGTGTGTGTGTGAGTTTTCGTGTGTGTGTGTGTGTGTGTGTGTATGTTTTGTGTGTGTGTGTGTGTGTATGTTTTTTTTTGCATGCGAGGTCTTTTGTTCATGTAAGTTTTCATGTTCATGTGTAAGTTTGTGTTTTTGTGTGTTTTTGTTTGTGTTTTTTTGTGTGTTTGTGTGTGTGTTTTTTAGTGTGTGTGTTTGTGTAAGTTTTGTCGTGTGTGTGTAAGTTTTTGTGTGTGTGTGTGTAAGTTTTCGTGTGCTTTTGTTTGTATTTGTGTTTGTGTGTTTGTTTTGTCGTGTGTGTGTGTATGTTGTCGCGTGTGTGTGTTTATTTTTTTTGTATGTGTGTGTGTGTGTGTATTTGTGTTTGCGTGTGTGTGTGTGAGTTTTTTTGTGTTCATTATTATGTTTGTGTGTGTGTGTGTGTGTGTGTATGGGTTTGTGTGTGTGTAATTTTTGGCGTGTGTGTGTGTGTGAGTTTTCGTGTATTTGTGTGTGTATGATTTGTGTGTGTGTGTGTGTGTGTGTAAGTTTTTGTGTGCATTTAAGTTTTTGTTTTCATTTAATTTTTGTCGTGCTTGTTTTATTTTTTGTGTGTGTGTGTGTGTGTGTGTGCGTGTAAGTTTTTGTGTGTGTAAGTTTTGGAGTGTGTGTGTAAGTTTTCGTGTGTGTGTGTGTAAGTTTGTGTGTGTGTGTGTGTGTGTGTTTTTTTTTGTGCATGTGTGTGTGAGTTTTTTTGTGTTCATGTGTCAGTTTTTGTGTGCGTGTGTGTGTGTGTGTGTATTTGTGTGTTTGTTTTTAAGTTTTTGTGTGTGTGTGTGTGACTTTTCGTGTTTGTGTGTGTGTGTATTTTTTGTGTGTGTGTGTGTGTGTGTGTGTGTAATTTTGTTGGTTAATGTTATTTTTTGTTTGAATTTTATTTTTATTGTTCATGTGTTAGTTTTTGTGTGCGTGTGTGTGTGTGTAATTTTTTGTGTGTGTGTGTGTAATTTTCATAGTGTGTGTGTAAGTTTTTGTGTGTGTGTGTGTGTGTTTGTGTGTGTGTGTTTAAGTTTTTGTGTGTGTGTGTAAGTTTTTGTGCGTGTGTGTAAGTTTTTGTGTGTGTGTAAGTTTTTGTGTCGTCTAATGTGAATTTCAACCATTCAGGCTGGTGGACTAAGACCCCAATTCTGAGCTAGTGAATTTCCAACATTCGGACTGGTGGACTAAGACCCTAATTCGGAGTTAGTAAATTTCCACCATTAAGGGTGGTGGACTGAGACCCCTATATTGGGCTAGTGGATTTCCACCATTCAGGCTGGTGGACTAAGACCCCAATTCTGAGCTAGTGAATTTCCACCGTTTAGGCTGGTGGACTGGGACCCTAATACTGAGCTGGTGGACTAAGACCCTAATTTTCCAACTCTTGCATTTCATGACAGAAATTCAAAATGAACAAGCCTGAAATAGCAAACTAGTTATCCCAAACTATTGGTTTCAGATAACAAACACCAATGATGGACTAAGAATCCTAGGTCTGAAAAGTTCAAATAGCAAACTACACATCCCAAATCGTAATTTTCTGACAACACACAACTATGAAAGTAAATGAAACATATCTAATAAAAGCTGGAAATGGCAAATTAACCATCTAAAATCACATGTTTCAGACAGTACTCACCTATGAATGGCTCAGAAACCTAGCTCAGACAAGTCAAAAATAGCACCCCACACATCCCAAATCATAGGTTTCAGACAACACACACCTACGAATGGCTATGAAATCCTGCTCAGAAAAGTCAAAAAATATCAACCCACACACCCCCAAATCATAGGTTTCAGACATCACACACCTACGAAAGACTAAGAAATCTGGTTATGAAAAGTCAGAAATAGCAAATTACATATCCCAAATCATAGGTTTCAGACAACACTCACCTATGAACGGCTAAGAAACCTAGCTCAGAAAAGTCAAAAATAGCAAAGTAGTCATCCCAAACTATATGTTTCAGACAACAAACACCTATGAAAGGCTAAGAAATCCAGCTCAGAAAAGTCAAAAGTAGCAAACCACCCACCTCAAATCATAGGTTTCAGACACTACACACCTATGAAAGACTAAGAAATCCAACTCAGAAAAGCCTGAAATAGCAACCCACACATCCCAAATCATAGGTTTCAGACACCACACACCTAAGAGAGACTAAGAAATCCGGTTATGAAAAGTCGAAAATAGCAAACTACACATCCCAAACTATTGGTTTCAGACAACATTCACCTACGAAATACTAGAAAACCTTAGCTCAGAAAAGCCTGAAATAGCAAACTACACATCCCAAATCATAATGTTCTGACAACACATACCTATGAAAGGCTAAGAAACCTAGCTCAGAAAAGTCGAAAATAGCCAACTACTCATCCCAAACTCGAAGTTTCAGACATTACACACCTATGAAAGACTAAGAAATCCAACTCAGAAAAGCCCGAAATAGTAATTTACATATCCCAAATCATAAGTTTCAGACAACATTTACCTACGAAATACTAATAAACCTTAGCTCAGAAAAGTCTGAAATA
This sequence comes from Artemia sp. Qi Xiang Cuo, assembly GCF_049724085.1. Taxonomy (NCBI): domain Eukaryota; kingdom Metazoa; phylum Arthropoda; class Branchiopoda; order Anostraca; family Artemiidae; genus Artemia; species Artemia sp. Qi Xiang Cuo. The sequence goes on along the minus strand of NC_142800.1, from coordinate 45,583,852 downwards.
GCCAACTACTCATCCCAAACTCGAAGTTTCAGACAACAAACACCTATGAGTGACTAAGAATCCTAGCTCTGAAAAGTCCAAAAAGCAAACTACACCTCCCAAATCATAATTTTCTGAAAGGACACACATATGATAGGCTAAGAAATCTAGCTCAGAAAAGTCGAAAATAGCAAATTAACCATCCCAAATCATAGGTTTCAGTCAACACACACCTACGAATGGCTAAGAAATCCAGCTCAGAAAAGTAAAAAAAATAGCAACCCACACACCCCAAATCATTGGTTTCAGACACCACACACCTACGAAAGACTAAGAAATCCGGTTATGAAAAGTCGGAAATAGCAAATTACATATCCCAAATCATAGGTTTCAGACAACACACACCTATGAACGGCTAAGAACCCTAGCTCAGAAAAGTCAAAAATAGCAAACTAGTCATCCCAAACTATAGGTTTCAGACAACAAACACCTATGAAAGGCTAAGAAATCCAGCTCAGAAAAGTCAAAAGTAGCAATCCACCCATCCCAAATCATAGTTTTCATAGAACACACGCCTATGAAAGACTAAGAAATCCAGCTCAGAAAAGTCAAAAATAGCAAACTACATATCCCAAATCATCGGTTTCAGTCAACACACACCAACGAAAGACTAAGAAACCTAGCTTAGAAAAGTCAAAAATAGCAAACTATTCATCCCAGACTATTGGTTTCAGACATCATTCACCTACGAAATACTAGAAAACCTTAGCTCAGAAAAGCCTGAAATAGCAAACTATACATCCCAAATCATAATTTTCTGACAACGCATAACTATGAAAGGCTAAGAAATCCAGCTCAGAAAATTCGAAAATAGCAAACTACACAACCAAAATCATAGGTTTCAGACACCACTCACCTATGAAAGACTAAGAAATACAACTCAGAAAAGTCAAAAATAACAAACTACATATCCCAAATCATAAGTTTCACTCAACACACATCAACGAAAGGCTAAGAAACCTATCTCATAAATGCCTGAAATAGCAAACTACTCATCCCAAACTATTGGTTTCAGACAACATTCACCTAGGAAATACTAGGAAACCTTAGCTCAGAAAAGCCTGAAGTAGCAAACTACACATCCCAAATCATAGGTTTCAGACAATACACATCAACGAAAGACGGGTGCTCGGGGAGAGCCTTTGAGGGTCTGTGGGTCCCTTGAGGGTCGGTGGTCCTTTGGGAGCTCGGGGGGACCTTTGGGGACCGGAGGATTGGCTTTGGGGTCCGGAGATGGCATTGGGGTGTCGGGGTGGGTCTTTGGGGCGCCGGGAGGGCCTTTGGGTGCCTGGGGACATTTGGGGACCGGTGGAGGGCCTTTGGGACACAGGGAGGGCCTTTGGGAGCTTGGGGGACCTTTGAGTGTCCGGGGGGCAGTTGGGGGCCTGGGGGACATTTGGGGACCGGTGGAGGGGCCTTTGGGAGCTTGGGGGGCCTTTGAGGACCGGGGGCTTCCTTCGGGGTTGGGGTAGGAGGATTGGAACCCTTTGGGGTTGGGTTAGAGGACCTCACAACACTGTTCAAATGAAACTTGTGTATTATAACGACCACACTCAAAACCTCCTCCAAAATCTCTTCAAAATCTTCTTTTAAAATGTCTCTATCTGTTTCGCCGAAATAGTTCCATAACCTGTCTAAAACGGTTTCGCCCAAATAATCCCTAAACGTAAATTCAGCGTGTTCCTTTGTTATTGGCATCTCTGTGCTAACGCATTTCAAATTAATAGGAAACCTTCTCGCGCGCTAAAACAATTCATCGCTAAGATGTTTCTTGCCTAATTGTTTCCATGGCCTTTGGTTATTAATATCCTTTGGAGTTCGACCAAAAGAGTTGTTCCCGAGGCAAAGAAATTAATGACTTGGATCTATTCCTGGAGAAATGCTTCTATGCGGAAATTTTTAAAGTCTGACAGATGATGTCATTGATTGATTGATCTGTCAAGAAAGGGAAAATTAATTTGTTGTTTCTAAGGGGAATTATTGATTCACGATAGGTGAATTGAGGTCGACTGCACAGGTGTTCCAAGGTCGATGTTGTTGTAAGTGCACGCTCTCAGCGAATGTCAAGGTCGATGTTGTTGTTGTTGACACACTTTGATTATGCAATCAAGTTCTCGGAAATTCACTTCCCCCTCGAGTCCTACATCAATAACATTGTTCCCGTTAGAATTCAATGCGCATGTGCAACCTTCGTCCCGGAGTTATTACACATAGAAACATCAAATAAATCGACCTTGGAAAAAGAGGTCATTAACCCCATTAACCACGTGTTCTCCCTAGGGAGGCTATGCCCTTATTTGGGCCATAAACCACGTGGTGATCGTGGGAGTTTTAAAAAAAGTGTCCGGATCGGGATTCGAAGGGGTGGTGTAATCGTCGGAGTAGCACCCCCTCCTCTACTGACGAACATCACGTACTTTAGAGAGAGAGAGGATGGAGAATGTTCTGGGATACAATAAAAATCAACGGGTTTTTGGCTTAATTGGTTTGAAACTTACACCTTTTAGTCCCAAACAGCCACAGTGCACAAGAAAAAAAACGAAAAAAAAAAATATTGGCACTCCTAAAAATGGGTTAAAAGTGGCCTGTAGGTACCAAGGTACCGTTACATTTTCATAAGAAAAGGAGAGAAGACATTATGGGAAGCCAAAAATGTGCAATGTTTGGAGGATGCTTGAGAATAGGTACAACCTAGTAAAGAGTAAAACGCAGCCAATAGTTACTAGAATTTAGAAAGGACTTAATAAAACTGTGTAATGAGAAAGAGTTCAGGATTGGTGATTTTTATTTCAGTTAACCTTCCAACTATACCTCTAGTTCTATATTCTGGTTGCAACATTAATTTATATCAATATACGCACTCAGAGCCAAAGCACAACTTACTTCCAAAACCGTGGTTCCACACGAAGTGAGTCGCTAAGCTAGAGTTCACATTATTAATCTATTTTCAGCAACTCCGGATTTCTTAACGTTATAAATAAAAAAAAAAGTTTTAAAATATATTCGGTTTTCAATAAAGTGTGAAGGACGACCTGGCCTTTAGAAAGCTGAGGTGATGTTATCCCTACTCCTGTTTGTGGTAATTTCTACTCGCTGTAAGTGTGATTTGATTATTCATTTACAACGTCTGCTCATTTTGTGTCCCATATTTACTGAATGTGATTTCTGTTTGTTTCAAGTTTTAATTATTTATTTACTTTATTTATGCTAATCTTTAGTTTAAAGCGGGTCTTAACTTTTCTTTGAAGAACTTCTTTTTGGAAACAGCTTTTAAAATTAAATTCAGTTCGTTTTTAATTTTTATTTTTCAATTGGTGATTAAAATGAATATTTACAAAGTTCTTTTTCGTTTGTGATACTTTGAATGTGAAGGAAGATTTGTTTTGTGAGGAAGAATTAGCGACTATACTAAAAGGATTAAAAAATAATAAGGCTCTAGGTGCTGATAGGGTGGTAAATCAGCTTCTTAAATATGGTGGCTCTGAGGTTAGAAATAAGTTGCTGAAGATTATGAATATGATTTTTGAAAAAGGGGAAGTACCTAAAATTTTAGGAAAACCTAAATTAAGCCACTTTATAAGAAAGGTGATAAAAGTAAGTGTGGTAATTATCAAGGCATTAGTTTGATCTCTGTAGGTAGCAAATTACTTAGTAATATGATAATTTTTAGACAGAAAGATGCCGTAGACAAAGTTTTAAGAGAAGAACAGTGCGGTTTTACCGTTTTAAAAAAGGTAGAGGATGTATCGATCAAATTTTCACTCTTAGGTTAATAATTGAAAAGTGCTTTAGTTGTCAAACGCCTTTGGTCCTCAGGCTTATAGATTATGAGCAAGCGTTCAATTCTGTTGATAGAAGAGCTTTAGTAAAGGTTTTATCCTTGTATGGTATGACAGACAAATACATTAAAGTGATTAGTGCTATGTACGAGAATAACACTGCTGCGGTTAAGGTAGGAAATGAGGCTATTAGCTGGTTTTGTATTAAATCAGGAGTTAAGCAAGGTTGTGTTCTATGCCCCTTTATATGGATTATTTTGTTGGACTTTGTCTTAAGGAGCACGGGAAAGGCAATGGGAGACCAGGGAATCAAATGGAGAAGAAACAATCTCCTGGACTTAGATTATTTTGATGATTTAAGCATCCTAGATGAAAGTATGAGCAAAATGAATGAAATTTTAGACGTTTTGCGAGTTCAGGGTGCTAGAAGAGGTTTGAAAATTAATGTTAAAAAGACTAAGTCACTAAGGCTAGGAATAAGTAAAGATGAAAAGGTGACGTTGGGTAATGAAAAGATTGATCAGGTGGCAGCTTCACTTATCTTGGTAGTATTATTAGTAAAGACGATGGGAGCAGTGAAGATGTTAAAAGTAGAATAGCCAAGGCTCAGGGTGTTTTTTCACAGTTAAAAAAAAGGTTGGAAGAATAAGAAGATTAGTCTGCAAACCAAGATGCTACAGTGATGACAGTGGTCAAATATGGCTCTGAAGCATGGGCGCTCCGAAAAGCGAATGAAGATTTGCTAGAAGTTTTCAAGAGAAATTGCTTAAGGAATGTTCTGGGTACCTGGCTGATTGACCGTATTTCAAACAGTAGGCTGTACGAAAAATGTGGTTGAATACCGCTCCCTAGAGCTATAATGAAAGAAAGGTTGAGGTGGCTAGGGCACTTTGTGTGGATGAAGGATGACAGATTGCCGAAGATTGTTCTTTTCGGCCAACCAACTAGCGCTAAACGGAAAGCAGGTCATCCTCGTCTGGGGTGGTAGGACGTCATAAAGAAAGATTTAAAGGAAATGGAAACTTCTTGGGAGGGTGTAAATAGGGTGGCTTTGAATAAATTTGGATGGATGAGTAGCGTGCGTAGCTGTGTTGGCCTCAAACGGCGTGGTACTGTGGTGAGTTGTTAGTAGTAGTAGTTTATATTTTGGGCAGAATGTTTTGAAAATCTTAATAGTATTTTTCAGCATTTTCTGAAATAGTATATAAATAGTATATAAATGCATTTTCAGCTAATGTATTAAAAATAGTTCTGAATTAATGTCTAAAAAATAAAAATAGGACGTCAAGAATTCATACAGCCAAATTTTCTTCTGGTTGAAATTCTTTTGGTTTTGAAACTTTAATTTAGATGTCTTAATGGTCTGATATTTTTAGCAGATAAACATTGAAAAAATAATGCAACAACATTTTCTTCAAACATCTATTATTTAGTTTTAGCTTCCCCTCAACATTCCCTGAACATTTCAACTTGATACCTTCACGAGCTTCTGACATATCATAGATACATCCTTTTGACAACACATATGCACATAGTATCAACTGGTTTAGATTGATATCCCCCTATAGGCACCAAGTGCGCTGGCAGAAAATTCTCCAGGAAGGGGGCAGACACTTCAATAGCAGCGATGGTTGGGTGACAGGGAATATATTTCAGAATATTTTTTGTAGGATTAAGTTTATTTTTAAATACTTTTAGGAAAAAAAATTCAAATAAAAAGAGCAATACAGTTGCATGCAAAATGAAACAGAATACAGCAAATTTTAAACAACAAGGATTCCTGGCAAAGGGGTCACTTTATTTAATCAATAGTATATTTAATTTTTATGCATTTAATCTGCAAAATGTACCTCTTTCATAACAGGACAATTCTCCTCCTCGAACATAAATCCCTTATATATTCAGATATTTAAAAGAAAATAATTACAGAATAGCGAAAGAAAAGCAAAATTTAAACTTACTATCCAGCTACCAATTCGACCCACTTTCTTTTTGTTAGCTCATTCAACTAAATAAACTAACAGGTTCAAAAATATTATCGTCGCAAGACAATCTTATTAAATAGTTTGTGAAAAAAAAAACAGGAAGTAAGGAGTAACTTGGGCCAATATTCACCAAAACTAAAAATCGAATTGTCATGACAATTGCTCAATCGACAGTACTGGCTTTTTATGCTGATTCTAAATATATAAAGTTATTTCAGTTTATTGTTACCCACCAAAAAATAAAAATATGAGAAAATTTGCCTGAGTTTTGAAAAAAGGGAAAACATCCCCAAAAAGCAAGCTAACTTATTGAAAATCCCTTTAGTAGATACATCATATCAGAGAACCCTAAAGTCGATATTTCAAGCTCCAATCTTCAAAATGTGGAATGTCGCATTGTTTTTCAGAAGAAACATCGTCGGTGGATGTTTATTTGTTTTGCTTTTTCCCAGGGGTGACTGTATCAAGCCGGTAAATTGAGAAGGAGCTCATTCAACTGTAAATTTAAAGCACCAAACTACGACTTTACCCAAAAGAGGTCGAACTTACAATCAATTTAAAATTCTGAGAAGCTAATTGATTTAAATTATCAGTAACTGTCTTTTAGGCTTCCCAGTTGCAAAAGAAGTAATGCAACACGGTGGCAGTAATGGATTCAACACAGCCGATTCGCTGCATTTGTAATGAAATTAGGCTACTTTTGGTGATCTGTAATTGTGTATTAGCTATACTGAGGGGGAGTGAGCCATTGTCTAGGTGGGGATAGGGTAGATTCATAAAAACGTACATTCAAATGGACAAACTACTTACTCTCCATGAGGCTTCAGATAAATGTTGAAACAGGTAAGGGGGGGGGGGAGTAAAAACTAATTTAAATATCTCACTATATAGCTAAAATATTACATTCCCATATCTACCAGCCCAGAGGTGGAAAAGGTAAGGCAGGCCATCATCAGCCCCGCCAGGAAATTTTTTTGGGGTGGCAAATACTGCTAGGAACTTAATTTTTGACAATTTTAAATGATAATTCCATAAAAAAACAAGTTTTTTTTTAACTGAAAGTAAGGAGCGACATTAAAAACTGATACGTATAGAAATTGTTCTGTATAGGAAAGGGACTCTCCCCGCCGCAAAGGCTTCGTGGGGAAAGTCCAGGTTTTTTTTTTTTATTAAAAAAGATTTGTGTGAAATTAAAACTTTAGAGTAAAGAGCGAGGCGTTGAGGAGGGGACAGCCCCTTTCATACACGGAATAATTTCTGTTCGATTTAAGTTTTAACGTGGTTCCTTACTTTCAGTTAAAAAACTTGTTTTTTTTATTTAATTTTTGAACGTTTTTGAACTGATGCAGGTTTTGATATTGGCTCACCGTACATGAATAATTAAAACAAAATTTTCATATTAATTTTACTTTTATTTGGTTAAATGGCTTTCTCGAAATATGTTTAATTTTATTTACGAACGTTTTGATTAGTAATAAATATACGTAACTTACGAATTAACTTACGTAACGAACTTCTATATTCATAGATTTTTAATACGTATATTAGGGGGTTCGCCCCCAAGGCAATACCATGCTCTCTAAGCTAAAGTTTGAATTTCGTTCCAATTCTTTAAAAATGACCCCTTAGTCAAAAAGGCCGTTAATTAGAATAAATAGCTCTTATGGAAGTACTAAAAAATTTTTGACTTAAAGAGCGAGGTTTTGACTAGTGGGTGAACCCAATATATACGTAATATTTTTTATTCGTTTTAAGTTTTGATGTGGCTCCTTACTTTCAGTTAAAAAACTTGTTTTTTAATTTAATTTCTGATCTTTTTCTTTAATAATGATGGGAAATCCAGCGCCCCCTTCATAGCAATGTCCCTTCCCCCATGAAAAATTCATTCATTGAATGATCCTCCCATATAACCCCCGACCCATCCCCCCCCCCTCCACCTACCAGAAAAAATCCCCCCTGAAAACGTCTGTATACTTCCCAATAACCAATACTATATGTTAACATTGGGTAAAGTTCATAACTTTCAGCCCTCCCCCCGGGGACTTCGGCGAATTTAGTCATCCTAAAAGACATAGTTATCATATTTTTGACCATGCTGAACAAAATAGCTATCTCAAAATTTTGATCGGGTGACTTTGGGAAAAAAATGAGCGTGGGAGGGGGCCTAGTTGCCCTCCATTTTTTTTGGTCACTGAAAAAGGGCCCTAGAACTTTTAATTTCCGTTTCTAAAATCAGCCAAATTTTCTCAGGCGCGTAACTTTTGATTAGTAAGACTAAACTTTACACTATTAGTAAGATGAAACTTATATATTTGAAATTAGCATCAAAATCTGATTCTTTTGATGTATCTATCGGTACCAAAATTCCGTTTTTTAGAGTTTCGGTTACCATTGAGCCGGTTCGCTCCTTACTTACAGTTCGTTACCACGAACTGTTTGATATTTTTTTTTATTTATGTGAAGTACTTCAATGTATTTAAACAAATGTTTGTAATGTATCTATCGATAAGAAAATCTTATTGTAAACGTTGTGATGGCTTCAGTTATGTAGTAGATCAAAAGTCTCACACAATTTCAATCCATACAAACAATAATACTCCTTTTCAGCCAACCGAAATACTTTAGTAGTAATGCTAACAAGGAATTTTTACCAAAATTACAGTTAATCACCAGTTTTTTAAGTATATTCTAATTTTATCCAAAATTGAAATTGCAAATTTAAACGTAGGACGGTACTAGTCAACGAACAGTTATTGATTTACACATTTTAAAAGCAATTAAACAGGGATTTAAGGGACCAGAAACTCAAGTTATCCCCTGGTTGGGCCTGGGTATGATTTGGAAAACAATCAGAAATTGAATAAAAAAAGAGCTTTTCAACAGAAAGCAAGGAACAGATTTGAAACTTATTTTAATAGATTACTTTTTATATGTAGGGGGATTTCTCCTCCTTAGATCCTTACTATTTACTGGGAAATTTGGCGTTTGTCTAAATTTTAAAAGAAAGTTTTCAATTGGAAAAAAAAATTCAAAGCACTAAAAAACTTTTGTTGAATGAGGAAGGTGTTGAGAAGGGGGCAGTCCCCCTTATATTCAGAGCAATTTAAATTTGTTTCAAGTTTTAAACTTGCTCCTTACTTTAGTTGAAAAACCTTTTCTATTTGTTTATTACATTTAATAAAACTGTAAAGACTTATGAATCCAATACTTTTGGTAACGCAGAAAAAAAAAATCAATTTTTCAATGATCACTGTTTGGATTTTGATAGATAATCAAATAGTTCGTGGTAACATAAGCTACCACGTAAGTTACATTTTAAGTAAGGAGAAATTATTTTTTATTTGAGGGGGGTTGCTCCCTCCTCAACACCTTGCTCTTAACACTAAGTTTAAATTATGTCACATTTCATTGAAAACGACTCCTGAAACACAAGGGTGTTTAATTAGAACAATAAGTAATTTTTTTTTTAATTGGCGAAAAACTGTAGCTTGAAGACCGAGGTGTTGAGGAGTGGGCAACCACACTCATATACGTAATAATTTCAATTCGTTTTAAGCTTTAATTCTGCTCCCTACTTCCAGCTGAAAAGCCTTGTTTTTTTTTTTTTTTAATGAAGCTTAGAGACAAACATTTTTCTAAAGATAATTATAAAAATTAATAAGTAAGTAAATACACAAGTAAGTAAGTAATATAAGAAAGTAAGTAAGTAATACACAAACCAATAGCTTACTTACAAAAGCTAAGATATAAACTTCCAGTGTTCAGTTCTGTTGAACAATGCCGAAACGTTGGACGGATATTTTTTAACAATATCGAAAGTATTGAACTTGGTTATCAAACACCGAAAATATTTAATGCCTTTAGACTACTAAGTGCTTATAAAAAGTAACGCAATATCAAAGTAGTTTGTTCAAAGTAAAACATTAAAAATTAGATGAAGAAAATTAAATAAAACTAAATTTATTCAATATTTTTAATTTAATTTTGAATACCAATAAACAATATATTTGAAACCTTTATACTTCATAACTGGACATAATGTAATCTTTTTCAAAGTGACAACTAGGTAAATACAATCACTCCCGGAAAAAAGACAATAAAGCACGAAAAACTTATCCGTTCAGGCGGAAAATACAGAAATTCCCAGCAGTCGGTTCAGGGGATACATTTCTGATTATAGTGGCTTCATATATCAGCTCATGGGTACTCTTGCAATGCAAGCAAAAGTTGACGGCATATTTTTACCGAAATTGCCCCTTATTAAGTTGTTTTCTATGATTATACAACTTTCTTGTGTACTAATAACTGCACTAATTACTAATAAACAAATACACATTTAGGATCACCATGCAAAGCTGATTTTTTTTATTTAATGTTATCAATAGTTAGGCTCTTATGCTTTCTTTATTGATAAGGATCGTTATATACTTACCGTTCATTACTATGTAGAATTTGATTTTTTTTTGTTGCTCCAACCAAATCATATAGGGAAAATGTTTCTGAAAAACTATAAAGGGGTCACTCAGTCACAAAGAAGAACTTATATTTTCCTTATTAGGGGTCAAAATCTATTCATAGGCAGCCTAAAATGGGGCAACACGCATCTTTTCCATAGTTTTCCCCTATATTTTTCTCTTTCCTTTGGTATAATTACCTTATAGTCCCAAATTTCCAGGGGTGGGGGGGGGGGGGCAATGGCCCCCCTGCCCCTTCTGCCTGCACTCATGAAAAGCACCCTGAAAGTTTCACCTAAGCACCCTTAGCCAAACGTGATTTATTGCAAATAGGACATTTTTACATTATGGGCACGCATATTGTCATTTGATTTTGTTCAAGATTCCTCTAAGCATTCCCTAAAAGTTAGAATTTGATACCCGTAGTCTTTTTTCAGATAGAGCAGATACGTCATTTTGACAGCCAGGATGCACACACATGCACTTTGGGAGGTTGGGGGGAGAGCTTGGATTTTGGAAATTTTGAAAAGTAGGTGTTATTTATATATAAATACTATTAGAAGGTTCGTCCGAGTCGGTATGAGACATCGTGAAGATTTTCTTGAACAATCAGTTTTAGTGTTTTGTCAGCTTGCGTTTTGTTGTTGTATTTTTTTTGCTTGTTTGTTGTGAGTAACCATGGGATTCCGTGTGAATAAATCTATCTATCTCTCTATCGTGTTGTCTTCTGATTAAGTTCAGCCTCCCCTTTAACCTTCCCTGGAATTTTTTACTTAATACCCTTAGTTTTTTTCCCCGAGATATTACAGAAGCACCCTTTGACAATATTGGTGTACGCTTACATAGAGCCTTCGAATTTAGTTAAACCTACCCCTCAACATGCCTTGAAAGTTTTAGTTTAATATCCATAGCCATTCTTTAGATATGTGAGATACGTCCTTTTAACAACCTGGATGCAGCTGGTGCCTTTTGATTAGTTCAATATCCCCCTTAACATGCCTTAAAAGTTTTAGTTTAATGTCCATGGACAGTCTTTAGATATTGGAGATACGTCTTTTTCACAACCTGGATGCTGGTGGTGCCTTTTGATTTAGTTCAACAGCTCCCTCAACATTCCCTGAAAATCAGAGGCAACGCTATAGCGTTGCCTATAGTAAAGGCCATACGGCTCCAATGTTTTATTATTTATTATTTCTGTCAATATAAAACAAACAGAAATTAATTAAAAAAAAAACTTTCTCCACAAAAAAAGTTTTTCAAAGAAAAGTAAAGAACTCCATTAAACCAAAAATGATCAAAAATAAAATCAAATAATCTACCAAGCGTGAAACTACCACAAATCAGCACCGATAAATAAATGAAACCTAAAACGAACAGAAATTTCAATAAATAACCGAGTTAAACTCAAAACAAGCAGAAATTAACACGAGTATGGCTCAAAACCCCTATGCCTTCCCAAGGCAAGAACATTATTTGCACTTTACTAAAAAATATAAATGTTTTTACTTTTATAACTTTAATAACTCAAATAATATTAAAATTTTGATTACTAAATGTCAGTATATGTATTTTAAACTAACAATGCAAATTCTTTTGTATTTTTTTTTCAGTTAAGTGCAAATTATGTTCTGGCCTTGGGAAGGCATATGTGTTTTGAGCCCTACTCATGTTAATTTCTGCTTGTTTTGAGTTTGACTCGGTTATTTATTGTAATTCCTGTTCGTTTTGGGTTTCATTTATTTATCGATGCTGATTTGTGGTAGTTTCACGTTTGTTAGATTATTTAAATTTTTTTTTACTCATTTTTGGTTTAGTGGACTTCTTTACTTTTCTTTGAAAAACTTATTTTGTGGAAAAGGTTTTTTTTAAGCAATTTATGTTCGTTTTATATTGAAATAGTCTTTTCAGGGGAAAAGAAAATAATGCTTTAAATCTTTTCGTTTTTTAAGACTTTACAGTTTGGCCTGCTATTTGCATGCTGGAAAAAAATTTTCAGCAATTTTTAACAACATACACTTTTTTAAAAATCTGGACGCAAATACTAGTGTTTAAATTAGTTTCATACCTCCTCTAAATGACTTGAAATGGAAAACTTGATACCATTCGTAAAAAAATCTGTTTACTTTCTTTGATAGCTTGGATACACTTACGCCATTTTGATTTGGTTAAATTTTAAGAGCAGAAGTAGCCCCGAAAGTTTGAAAAATATACCCTCAGTCGTTCTTGGGATACTGCTGAGACGCCTTACTGGGAATTAGTATTAACACAGTGCATTTTGATTTAATCTTAAGGCAACATTTAGTTTTTAAACATAATGAGCTTATGGGAGGGGGGGCGTGGGAGAGGGATTAGTTGCCCTCCAATCTCTTTCGACTATTAAAAAGGGCATCAGCCCTTTCTATTTTCAATCGAATGAGCCCTTTTTGAAGTTCCTACGACAACTCCTTCAATACGAAGTGCCCTGGTCTAAAAAAAAAAAAAAAAAAAAAAACAAAAAAGAATAAAACAATGTACCCACATCGATCTTTACTATAAAAATGTCAAGCCTTCCAATCACTTTTGACTATTAAAAAGGGCACTAGATCTTTCGATTTCCAATCGAATAAGCACTTTTTGAGTTTCTACGACAATACTTTCTATAATTAAAAACTAATTTTAATTTTAATTTTCTATTCGTTTTGAGTTAAAATTTCATATATTTTGTTGTATAAAACTGTAAAAATACAACAAACCTATTTAAAAAATTAGCAACAGAGTATTTGCTCAGATCTGCGTCAAAGCTGATCATCTTGGCGATGCGTTCAGTTCCGCCTGAGACCACTGGAACTGGAAATTTCATCACTACTTCTGAGCTATGGACAAACGCTTCGTCACGCTCTTTCGGAAACGTAAATCTCCAGGCTGGAACGTTTAATTTAAAAAAAAACTGAAAGTGTAGCCATCTGGCTCGGCCTGAAGCACTTCACCACTGTATAATTTCGAACCCTTTTCCCCCTTGTACTCGACTAGAACAAAGTCACCGGGACAGGTACTGGGAGTCTCAGATTCCTTTTTCACCAATCGGAGATCTTCAGAGCAGAACGAGTCGTCAGTATCGTCGTCACACTCAAAATCCCCCGGTCCTGCTTCATCTCCGCTTTCGTCACTGAACGTCAGCAATCTTTTGGTTGTTTTCTTCTGAATCTTCGGCTTTTTGGCAGGAGCAGCTTTCTTGCTTTTCTTGAGATCTTTCTTCTCTTTTTTTGTCTTCCTTTCATTTTCAGCAGCTTGGATCAAGTCTTTTACCGGTGTAGAAATCTAGATCTTGGATACTCCAGGCTTCCTGCCTGTCCTTCTCTTTGTAGCTTCCCTTCTTGGCAGGGGTATAATATCTTCTGGCACAATAAACGAGGTTGAATGGGTTTTAGCACTGGGACCCTGGCTCAACCGAAGCTCTGGCGGTTCTGGTAAATTTTCGTCAACAGCTGCAGGCTGATTTCCCGGCTCAGTAGTATCTTCTCGTCACAAAGCAGGAAGAAAGTCAGACTCTTGCCACACTCCAGGATTCAGCGGGAAAATTCCAGGCTTTGAGAATCCACTAGTGATTTTAGTCTGAGAGAAGGCCTTTTAGTCTGAGGAAAAGCAACCCCCAGTAATTCACCGATCTCATATTCCGGCACTGCTCGACCAAAGGGTAGTATCAACCAGTTCTCCATTGCCTTTGACTAGTAAGTATTTAAAGGTCCATAAGCCAGAACGTCGAGACGCTGCAATCTAGATGATGTATGCGTTGGGAACGTAAGCAAATGTTTTCCCTTTTCTTTGGCCAACGAAACTGCATCGTAACTGTTGTGAATTTCATGATTATCCATCAGAATCAAGACAGGATTCTCAGGAGATTGGTGGACATGCGATACAAAGTGCTCCAAGTACGGTAAAAACAGATTCTTTGTCATCCAATAATTTCCAGGCTTGCCATTTACTATCCCAGCAGTCTGTGGGGGGGGGGGGTGCTCCACCATTAAGCCTTTCTTCAAAACGTGCTCGTGGGAAAATCAGAAAGGCTGGGATAAATCCTCCTATGGTATTTACAGTGCCCACCATTGGTCGCCAGATTTCCTCTCTTTTGGGAAGTCGTAGCAGCAAGCTGCTTTACTCCCTTTAGGCTCAGCACTCTTTGACACTTGGTCTGGACATTCGTGAGCCTAGTCTCATCGAGGTTGAAGATCCGGCTAGCAGGGAGCTTGTATTTTGAATACAACTCTCCGAGATTCCTGTAAAAGGTGTCAAAAGCAACACGATTGAAATAAGATTTCTCTGGATACTTGTAGGTTCCGGCCTTCGAATTGAAATCGACGGATGCTTTCTAAGAAAGCCATACAGCCAGTTTCTGCCTGCAGACTTTTCTGTGTCCCAGCTTGATGGATATACAAGTCCTTTTCGTTTTTCCATATGCCAAGCAAGCTCTCTGGCTATCTTCCTGGAGAGACCATAGTGCATTCGGGCTGCTTGAAGGATGTACTCTTCAGGTTGAAGCTCCTGCTCACTCGTAAATACTCGCCTGTTTCACAGGCGGGAGGGTAACTAAACTCTTCTTTCCATTAAAAAACGCAGTGGCATATTTGCTAAGAGTTGACCGCTTGACATTGTAAACTTCAGCAGCTGCTCGAAGTAGCATCCCATAAAGGTGAGCTTGTACTGCTTTCTTCATGTCTTCCTCATTCCAGACGTAAAGGGACGGATCAGCTTTTCTCGTTTTTGGCATCCTAAAACGAAAGAAAGAGTTTTTAGTTTATATATTAAGTTTATATTTAAGTTTACTTTAAGTTTACTTTTAAGTTTATATTTTAGGTAAGATTTAAACTTAATTGAATAATTAGAATATATGAGGTTTATGTTTGAATATAGTCTTATGGAATATAGAAATAATATAGGATTTTGTATGATGTGAGGAAAAAAAAGGAAAAAAACTATAGAGTTTATATTTAAAGTATTTGGGACTTAGATTGTAGGGTTTAGATTTGAGGTCTTAGGTTTGAAGAGTTAAATTTGAATTAGTGAAGTTTATTTTATGGAAAATAATTGAGTAAATTTTTAGGGAATGTAGAAACAGTAGAGGATTTTTATGAATTTTTAGATTATGGATTTTAGATTTGATGTAATTTTTTTTAATGATTGTTTGAAATTTATTTTAAACTAGTGGAATTTATTTTATATGTTGAGGGGGATACAATTCGCCTGGATTGTGAAATATTTGATTTTTGGGAGTTTTTTTTCAGGATTGTTGTAGCTAGCTAATAGCGCAAGGCCCAGCGAGAGTAGAATAACGAAAGAAAGAAGTCAACTTAAGACAAGAAGCATACTCTTGAAAGTTCTCTAGGCTAAAGCAAGCAAGGGTACCCTGGGACACAACCAACTGAACCTGTCCCAATGTACCCCGGAACACGTGTCCCAGAGTACCCTAACAGCACGGAACTTACAAAAAAACTTAGATCAGCCACTAGATGGCAGAAGAACAGAACAACATTTATACCATCGAAATGTTCATAAATTTCTCTATCTAATAGGTTATAAGCAATTTTCTAGAAGCTGCTTACCTAAGAGTACCGTAGAATTTCACAAAGCAAAAATTTATTTCAAAACCCACATAAGAAATTCTTACCTAAATTTTGTGATAGAAAGTTGCAGGTGCGACCACATACTACATCCAGAGATAGTCCAAGGGATGGCGCTGGAGGTGTGAGTAGCGGCATATTTTTAGCTTGAAGTTTTCTGTCAAAAGTACACGTGTCTCAACATACCCGTGTCCCAACGTAAACGACTCTCCCATAGTCATTACATACTTTTCACTCTTCGGGCTTTCAGAGCTACCACATTTAAGTTTAAAAACAATGGAATTTTGGGAAAACGCAAGTTTTTTTTTTTTTTTTAGTATGTCAAGGGCTCCCAATTTTATTACTGAAACATTATTTCAAATTAATCTGTAATTCCATAACCAAGGGTTATTCCTTCCTGGGAAAATAATTATCGCGGACAATATTTTGTAACAAGAGAGACAACATTATACACAAATTAATAGTACTTTCACACCATTTATAGGAGTATCATCAATATAAGCAGATAAACTCAAATTTAAAGATAAATGTCGGCTCCTGAGATTGAAGATTTCTCTCCCTATATACTAATTTATTAAAAAAAAATTTTTCCACAAAATAAGTTTTAAAAAAAAGTAAACAAATCCATTAAACTAAAAATGAACGAAAATAGAATCAAATAATCTACCAAGCATACAACTACCACAAATCAGTATCAATAAATAAATGAAACCCCAAATGAACAGAAATTAAAATAAATATCAGAGTCAAACTCAAAACGAATAGAAATTAGTATGAGTAGGGTTCAAAGTCCTCTATGCTTTCTAAAAGCCAGATTATAATTTGTAATTTACTGAAAAAAAAATTCAAATTAGAGTGCATTGTCAAGTTAATATAAGTATATATGCTGATATTTATTCCTTAAAATCTTAATTGTTTTTGATTTCTTAAAGTGAAAACAATTAAAAGAATTTTTTTCAGTAAAGTAAAAATCATGTTCTGGCTTTTAAAAAGCATAGGAGTTTTGAACCCTACTCATGTTAATTTCTGCTCGTTTTGAGTTTTGTAATTTCTGCTTATTTTGTGGGAAAAGTTTTTTTTTTATTAATTTTTGTTCGTTTTATATTGACATAGTCTTTTTCAGGGGTAAAAAAATAATAGTTTAAATCTTTCCAGTTTTCTTTTAAGAATTTATAGTTGGGCCTGCAATTGATATGCTGGAGAAACTTTTTCAGCAATTTTTAACAACATAAACTGTTTTGAAAATCATGACACAAATAGTGGCGGTCAATTTAGTCATATATATCCTCTAGTTGACCTGATAAACAAAAGTTAATACCATTCCCCAAAAAAAATATATCTATGCTCTTTCACAGCCTGGATACAATTAGCCTACATTCTTTTGATTTAGTGAAATTTTACGGGAAGAAGTAGTAATAGAAATAGCCCCGAAAATTTGAACCTAACACCCTCAGTCGTTATTGTTATATTGCTGATATGTTTTATTGGGAACCAGAATACAAACAGTGTGTTTTGATTTAATTTTAAAGCAACATTTAGTTTTTAAGCATATTAGGCAAATTACATAGCTGTGGGCGGTTGACCTACCCAATAACCCTAGAGATTTGATTACTATACGATTCAGCTATGCTGAACAAAATGTTGGAAGTGTCTGGAAAATTATGAGTTAAAGAGGAGGGCTGGTTGCCCTCCAATCATTTTTGTCTCTTAAGAGGGCACTATTACTTTTAACTTTCAATCAGATTAGCCCCTTTAAAAAATCAATTATGTTACTGGCTATGATATGGCATCGCCACCTGTGTCCTTGTATGCCCTATAGTGCTTATATGCCCTTTTAATACCTGCATGCCTATAGGTTTTTCATTTAATTGTAACTCCTCACAAACGTTCCCTGAAAGTTTCAACTTATTGCAATTACTATCGTTAGTTACAGTAACCATAGAAGCAGCATTAAGTGAATACACACTGTGTCTTCTGGCTAGCTGAAAGTCCACAACCTATGAAGGTATGAAGGTGAAATTTTCAGAGAATATTTCAGTTGTACAGTTGAAAACTTGCCATCCGTATGCAGGTTGTCAAAAGTGTATATCATCAACATCTTAGGAACATTTTTTTGTGCGAAATTAAAACTTACAACGCTTGTTATGGGGGATGTTGAACTAACCAAAAGAAAATATTTGCACCATAGTACTATTGCTTCTACTCCTACAACTAATGATACTATTACTGTTGTTGCTATTACTACTACTGATACTAAAACTAAGACTATTACGATTAAATGTACTCCTGCTGCTACTACTACATTTACGGGTGCTACTGCTACAACTAATAAACCTAAGTGTATTAAGGCAAAAATTTTGGAAATATTGTAACTGTATTGAAATAAATCGAAATATACTATACTCATTCAGGTTGTCAAGAAGACGTATCAGCAATGGTTCAGGACTGGTTGATGCTATTAAGTCAAAAATGTCATCGTGTGTTGAAGGGGATGTTGAAAAAAGGTGCTATTTGCATGTTGCTACTAGTGCTACTACTGCTACTACAACTGTTGCTACGCATAATTGCTAAACCTTTCAACAATGCTGAAAAAATTAATGTCTAAAAATTTTGTTTAGATATTTTCTTATGGGAAATGATGGCCGTGGTAGGGGGGGGCTGTTTCTCTCAAATCAATTTGACTCTTTAAAAGAGCACTGTAACTTCCAATTTAAAATCAAAATAGACCCATCTGAATTTAATAGGACCACCCATTCCATAGAAACCCTATATGTCCCCAGAGCATAACTGAAAGCTTTTGCCCCAGGGCTCTGAAGAGTTGTGTTACCCCTGTAAGCATTGTTATATGTTCTTTGGACTATTTTAAACAAAATGGCAATCGCACAATTCCAATCAAATGCATTTGGTGAAAAGACGATTAGTTGGGTGGGGAGGGGGGTACTACTTGACCTCCATCACTACTGACTCTTAAAAAGAAACTAGAATTTCCAATTTCAACCAAATGAGCCACCTCTAAGGCTTATACGACCACCCCTTCCATAAGCAACTTAAATGCCCAAGGGGTACAAGTTAAAACCGTTGTTCTCAGGGTCTGGTAGTTTATATCAACCTCCAGAGTCTTTTTATATGATACTTGGACTAATTTTGAATGAAAGGACAATCGAGAAAAATCTGTTGGATACATCTCAGAAAAACACGAAGCGTGTGTTTGTGTCTGTTTGTGTGTTTGGGAGAGGGGGGGGGGGCTGGTGCTGCGCTCCAATCACTTTGACTCTTAAAAAGAGCCGTAGAGCGTCAGATTACCAATCCAATGAGCTCCCTCCGAAGTTTATAGGACCAAGCTTTCTATAAAAACCTTATATGCCCCCTGGGCATAATTTAAATCCCTCGCCCTGAGGGCTGGGGGGATTTGTTATCCTCAAAGACATAATTTCCAGACGTTAAAAATTCGTTGACAAACTGGCTATCTAAAAACCTGGATTGGAAGTGTTTAGTGAAATAATGGGCGTGGGGGGGGGGGGGGTAATTCGCCCTCTGATTACTTTCGACTAATAAAAAAGGCACTAGTCCACTCAATTTCTAATCAAATTAGGCCTATTTGAAGCTTCTACGACAAAACTTTCTACAAAAACCATATATATCCCAAGAGCATAACTTAAGACCCCCTGTCCTGAGGGATATGGGGGGGGGATGTCATCCTCAAAGACATAATTTCCAGACCTTTCAACTACGTTGAACAAAATAGCTATATCAAAGTGTTGATCCGAAATGTTTGTGGAAATGATGGGCGTGGAGGGGGGGGTTGATTCTCCCTCTGATTACTTTCGACTATTAAAAAGGGCAATAGCCATCTCAATTTCAAATTTAATGAGCCCTTTTTGAGGGCATAACTTACACCCTTTGTCCTTGGGGCTTTGGGGGGAGTGTCATCCTCAAAAACATAATTCCTGGGCCTTTCAACTACGTTGAACAAAATACCTATCTCAAAATTTTGATTGGATGTGTTTGGGGATACGGTGGGCGTGAGAGGGGGTTAGTTGCCCTCCAATCGTTTTCGACTATTAAAGAGGGCACTAACCCTTTCAATTCCCAATCGAATGAGCCCTCTTTGAAATTTCTACGACAACGCTTTCTATAAACACCTTATATTCCCCCAGGGCATAGCTTGCAATCCTTGTTCTGAGGGCTGAGAGGAAGTTGTCAAAGACATAATTTCCGGACCTTTCAACTACGTTGAACAAAATGGATATCTGAAAATTTTGATTTGATGTGCTTGAGGAAATGGTAGGCGTGAGAGGGGGTTAGTTGCCCTCCAATCACTTTCGACTATTAAAAAGGGCACTAGCCCTTTCGATTTCCAATCGAACGAGCCCTTTTTGAAGTTTTTACGACAATGCTTTCTATAAGCTCCTCTTATGCTCCAGGGCACAACTTACAACCGTTGCCCTGAGGGCTAAGAGAGGGTTGTTATCCTCAAATATCTAATTTTAAGAACTTTCAACTACGTTGAACAAAATGGCTATCTCAAAATTTGATTGGATTGGATTGCGGAAATGTTGGGCGTGAGAGGGGGGTTAGTTGCCCTTCAATCACTTTCGACTATTAAAAAGGCTAGTCCTTTCAATTTCCAATCGAATGAACCCTTTTTGAAGTTTCTACGACAACGCTTCCTATAAAAACCCTATATGCTCCCAGGGTATATCCTACAACCCTTGCCCTGAGGGCTGTGGGGGGATTGTCATCCTCAAAAATATAATTTACAGACTTTTCAACTACGTTGAAGGAAATGGCTATCTCAAAATTCTGATTGGATGTGTTTGGGGAAATGGTTGACGTGGGAGGGGTGTTAGTTGCCCTCCAATCAGTTTTAACCATTAAAAAGGGTCCAGGCCCTTCCAATTTCCAATCGAATGAGCCCTCTTCGATGTTTTTACGACAACTTTTTCGATACGAAGTGCCGTGGTCTAAAAGATAAAACCAAAAATAAAACACTGTGCCAACATCGTTCTTTACTTAGGCAGCGCTATTGCACTGCCTCTTATAACTTTTCTTCCATCGCAGGATTTAATTATACACTGCAAAGAGTCTGGGTTCGATCAATCACAACTTTGTTTTGGCCTCCCTCCCCTATAAAAAAAGATGTTTTACCCAATTTTATTTTTCCAAAAATCACGATTGGTGAAAATGTATGTAACAAGCGAAATTTATATATCTAGATTGTCTGAGATTATTAGCTATTTATTGCAATATGGTAAGTATTCTGCAATTAAGGACAATTTAAAAATTTATTTATGGCAAATTTTCCTCCCCATTTGTCAAGAATGTCTTTATATTTGAACAAGATTATATCTCTCATGCGGATGCTCTTAAATCTTTGATTCTTTTCCCAAGTTAGAACGTGTTTCCAAGCTTAGTTTTCTGTGTTCTTTTAATGTATTACCTTGTCATCCTTTTAGCGAAAAACAAAACCAATTCCCATTATTGAAAATTCTGATGCCCATTTGCCAAGAATGTCTGCTTTTGGTAAAGTATTACATAACCCTTAAAAAATGAACATTACCCCCATCCAACTCCCTCTCCCCTTTCCAAAAAAAAAATTGGTTCCTCCCTTTTCACAACTACCAAGCATATCGTTTGATTTGATTGTGTTCGGCATCCTTCTAGACACTTCCTTAAAGTTCCACATTAATATTCTAATCGCTTTTGGAGATCCAGGATCAAAGACGCCCTCTTTTCTTAATAAATACCTCAGATGTTAACAATGGGGAATTTACGTAACTTACAGCCCTTGCCCAGAGGGTTGTGGTTTTTTTCAACCCCAGCGTTACAATTATTGAATTTTGGACTATTTTGAGAAAAATGTGGATATGAAAATTTTAATCGGATACATTAGGGAGAAAAAGGCGTTGGGGATGGCTGATTGCATTCCAATAACTTTTTACTTATAATAATTTACTTGAACTTTCGATTTCCAATTGCATGATCCCCCTCTAAAGTTTATACGATCACCCCTTCCGTAAAAACCTTATATGTTAATATTAGACAACTAGCACAACTTACAGCCCTTACCCTGGGGCCTGGCTTATCGACCCAGTAGGCAGATATATTTGGCGTTTGGACTTTTTTGAACGAAATTGCTGTTTCAAAGTTTTGATTGGATGCATTCAAGAAATAAATGGTGTGGGGTGGCTAGTTACCCTCCTATTACTTTTGACACTTTTTAAAAAAGAGAGTTAGAACTTTGATTCCTAGTCCAATGACTCCTCCAAAGATTTATACAAACAACACTGCCATAAAAACCTCATATTTTAACATATTTAGAAAGCTTGCATAAATTATAACACTTACTTCCGGGCTTTTTGGGGTTTTTTCCCAAACAAAATGGCTATCTCAAAATTTTGATCGCTTGCCAATGGGGAAAAAGAGGGCGTGAAGGGAGGTAGTTGCCCTCTGATTACTTTTGAATCTTGTATAGAGTTTTTGATATTACATTGGAAATGGAAGAACTTGCGTTAATCTTTGAAAAGCCTAGAGAGTGCATCGTTGATTTTCCTCTTAATTGGATCAGATAGTCTTGTATTGTTATTACTATAGTATTGTTATTCATCAAAGGTCTTTTCACTGCATCTTTTATATCCTAGGTTGTATTTGTTAGTGTGTGTATTTTTTCTTTTTCCTTTATTGACTCCTCTATCAGCATTTTATGTTTGTAAAGAGGGTATAAATAAATTATTATTATTAATATTATGATTAACGATTGCCAACTAGCATAGCTTACAGCCCTTGCCCCCGGGATGGGAGGGTTGTGAACTCTGCAGGCATAGTTTTTTGGCCATTGAACTACTTTGATAAAATGCCTATCTCAAAATTTTGATCAGATGTATTTGGGGAAAAATGGTGTGGAGGACTGATTGCCCTCTGATCACTTTAGACTAAAAAAAAAAAAAAAAAAAACTAGAACTTTCGATTTCAATCGAATTAGCCTCCTCCAAAGTTCATATGACAACTCCTTCCGTGAATCATTTATATATTAACAATGTGCAATTTGCATAGCTTTAGTTCTTGCCCCTGTGATCGGGGTTGGGGTTGGTTGTCAACCCTGTTTATCACTTTATCCTTTATTTGTCCTTTATCCTTATCACTTTATTTGGAACTTTATCCTTTTAACATACGGTATTACGGATTTGACCACTAAGCTAAGATCTGTTTCATAGCTGAGCAGACTGTATATTATTAGAAAGAAAGAAAAAATAATCATTACCCCCTTCCCCCCAAAGAATTCCTCCCTTTTCACAGCTACGAGGCATGTAGTTTGGTTTTATTTGTTTCGGCACCCCTCTAGACATTTCCTTAAAGTTTCACATTAATATTCTAAGCTCTTTTGGAGATCCAGGACCAAACATGCCCTTTTTTCTTACTAAAAACCTTATAGGTAAAGATTGGGGAATTCGCATAGCTTACAGCCCTTTCCCAGAGGGCTTGTTTTTTTTTCAACCCCTGAGTTACAATCATTTGACTTTTGGACTATTTTGGAGAAATGTGTATCTCGAAAGTTTGATCGGATGCATTTAGGGAAAAAGGCATGGGGAGTGGTCGGTTGCATTCCAATAGATTTTTACTCGTGAATAGTTCTCTAGAACTTTCGATTTCCAATTCGCAATATCCCCCTCTAAAGTTTATACGACCGCCCCTTCTATAAAAACCATACATGTTAAATTTGGACGATTAGCATAACTTAACTTAGCCCTTGCCCTTGGCCATGGGTTGCTAACCCCCTAGGAATTAATATTTGGCCTTTGGACTGTTTCGAACAAAATGACTATCTAATAATTTTGATCGGATGCATTTTGGGATAAAAGGGTGTGTTGGGGGTGGACTGGATGCCCTCCGATCACTTTTGACTCTTACAAAACAGCTAGAACTTTCGATTTTCAATCCAATGAAACTTCTCAAAAGTTTATACGACCACCCCTTCCATAAAATATTTTCACGTTAACAATGGACAATTTGCCTAATATACAACTATTTTCCCAAGGCTGTGGGGATTTTGTCAACCCCGGAGGACCAGTTATATTACCTTTGGCCCATTTTGAACAAAATAAATTTCTTAATATCTTGATCAGATGCATGTCGGGAACAGAGGGCGCGAGGGGGGGGGGCTAGTTACACTTCAATTACTTTTGACAGTTAAAATGGGCACTAGAAATTCCAATCTCCGATTGGTTGAGCCAACTCAGTGGCCGCTCGGCGGATCTGGATCCTCGTCTCAGCGATCGTCCCCCACACCCCAGCCGACCTACGCAATTGTACTAAAGAAACTCCCTCAAGACTTGAGGAGACCAGAAATGAGAAAGGAGTACTTAGATAAGGTATGTGGCGACAATTCCTCTAGTATTGTAACTGCGAGCATTGAAGAGTGGGTGGCGCGTAGTACTAGCCGATAAGGAGTCTGCCAACGCAGTTGCGCAGGCGTTATGTGCTAAAGATAGATCCGTTGAGGCAAAAGTGAAACAACCATCTTTCTACGGAATAGCACGCCACGTTCCCGCAGATAAGAGCGATGTGGAACTCAGCGAAATTATTCCGAACTGTTCGAGAGCTTTGCAGTTGGGTAATTCAAGGTCGTTCAAACTTCAGTTCTCTTCCAAAGTGGACTTTAAAAAAGCCATTAAATCGCCCCCAGTGATTCATTACGAACACATCCCAATCTCTCAATATCTGTTTCTTCCAATGAGATGTTTCAATTGTCAAGCATTTAGTCACGCAGCCAAATTCTGCAAGAACAAATCCAAGTGTTCTAGAAGTGGGGATAACCACAGTAGCACTAAGGACAACCCTTGCATCAAACCGATTAAATGCGCACTCTGTGGTTCGGACAAACATCCATGCTACAGTTTCAGCTGTCCGGAAGCGCAAAAGTTACTTGCAGTTAAGAAATGAATCGCGAATTAAGTTTGAATACATGGAACATCAATGGAAATATAGTCAACAAACTGCCAATCCTCGATAACCTAATTCGCAGTCATGACGTTGTATGTCTCCAGGAACATTTCGTGACAAAAGAAGGGACTGAAGTGTTAAATATCGGTGATTCAATCGATCATTTTGCTGTTGGTGCGAAATCGAGTGGCAGAGGCCGGCCATCAGGCGGTATTGCAATCCTTGCCTCAAAGTCTTTACGCGGGACAGTTTTCCAGGTATCCGATAATTTTCTTGCGATCAAGATTGAACGGACAATAATTTTCTCAGTTTGTTTGCGTATGGACTACAAATCATCTAGATCAGATTCCAGATTCGATATGGCTTGTCGGAAATTAGCAAACGCTATTGCCAATTGTCGCACCCAAGATTTGTCATACATTGTCACCGGAGATATGAACTGTGATTTGTTGAATCTGGAAAGCCCTAGATCCCTAGACTGCATGCTCTGGTCTAAACATGATGGGAAATGATCTTGATTTCACGTATGTTCATAACTCTGGAGCGACTTCATCTCTTGATTTTATAATGTGTTCACATCAAGCAGTTCCCATTTGCCAGTCACATGTGGATACATCTATCAGAGCATATGGCCACTTACCAGTTGTCAATCTTTTTCGACCTAATATATAATCAAAATCCAACCCTGAACTACCCAGTAGAAGAAAATAGGATATTAATCCTATATGGGATAAAATTAATACCCCCTTGTACCAGAATGTATGTGACGATATCTTAGCAAGAATTCGCGTCCCTTACAATCTACTACATAAATCTTCTTCAGATGCAGCAAGTGATAAACAGGTACTGATCAATATATACTGTAGCGAAATAGTTCATGCCCTGCAGTGTGCGGAAAAGGCTGCAGTGCCGATTTGTCGTGTTCGGATTGGCTCGGAAATACCCGACTGGTCCGATAATTCGGATCTTGTAGAGGCGTGTGCGGACGTGAAATTCTGGTTAGGCATGTGGATAGATAACGGCCGACCAAGGCATGGTATCTTGAACTCCATCTGATTGTATACTATGCGAAGATTCCCAAAAATCCTCGCTACACATCGTGCTCTGTTATCGAATGTGATAGTAAATCTGAAAAGCAAGACCCCAGTCGCATGCGAAATTTCTAAAAAAGAAGAAACGCAAAGAATCAGTTGATGTTCTGCTCAGTGAGAGTGAGTTGGTTAAATATTTTAAGCACGAGTTTTCATCACCTAATGCTGATCTGGAAAATAAATTTTCTATTGAGCTCGATGCGAGTCTTGCGGAATGAGAACGGGAAGTTGGTTTCGCTGTGTCTAATTCGTCAGTCAGTGAGGCACTCTTGAAACTGAAAAAGAAGTTGTCAAGGGGGGTGGATAACCTGTGCGGATTGCACCTGCAAGCGGGAAGTCAGAACCTTTTCGAGCACCTTTGTCTCCTGTACCAAATGAGTTTTAATATTGGGATTGTTCCAGACCTATTCTGCACGGGTGTAATTACTTTTGTACTAATAAACGGAAAAGACGGGAGGCAGTGTTCTTCTTACCACCCCATAACTGTCACACCTGTACTCTGTAAGTTATTTGAATTGCTTGTTGTAAATAGGCTTAGTGCTACATGTAACACGCCGGATAACCAATTTAGTTTCAAAAAGAACATGAGTAGAGAACACGCGCATTATATGATTGCTAATTTGTTGATTGATGCCGATGATTCAAATGAGACACTGTATTTTGCCGGTCACGATGTCAGCCGCGCGTTCGACTCCACAGATATTGTTGTCTGCTCGGAAGCGTGGGGTGGATAAGTCTATTCTACGCGCAGTCTATTCTATTCATATGTATAGTAAATTAAAAGGCGTGTAAATGTACCGTGTGTTAATGCTTTAGCCCTATCTTCTAGTCTTATACCCGTAGAGAAGGGAATACGCCAAGGGGCACTTACTTCGCCACCGCTATTCAATAATAGTATCATTTCATCGGAAGGACCGGTTTAGTCTACTTGTATGTTTAGAGGTCTCAATGTTTTGCTGATCGATTATGCCGACGACATTTTGAACGCGAGTAGAACAGTTGTAGGCATCGAAGAGACTTTTCGTGTTTTGAGTAAGGAATACAGTAACATAGGCCTTTCTTTGAATCGCCAGAAGAGTGAAGTTCTCGTATATAATAGCCACGTTAAAGGTAATGCACCGGTTGAGGTTATTTTTGGAACTTATACGATTAAGTCTTCGTCCAAGATTATATACCTCGGCCTTCCAGTACGTAGCGATCTTAAGAAAATTCGCGATTGCCTTGTTTCGTTGTTCGCTGTAAAGACACTAAAAGCTTATGGAATTGTCGTTTCAACGAAGTGCCACTTTAATCATTTTCTATTCGCAAAGGTGCATAACGCTTTTGTTTTGCAAAATGTCCTGGCCCCATCTCGGTTGTGAAAAATATTTACTTTGTCTAATTGTCGCAGTATCCGGTCTACTTTTTATTAATATAGCAAGTGTCTGCTTCTTCATTCAATTTGGATGAGGAATTCGAAAATATCTCTGAAGTATGGTATAACCGACCCGCTTAAAGCTGTACTGAATCGCCGTGCTCGATTTGCAAAGGCATTTGAACCAAGCCACTCTTCGTTATATGTCGCAATAACTTAAACTTGTAATTTTTTTTTTTTTTTTAGCAGTAATGTTCTTAATCTTGTTTTTCTGTAGTTTGAGTTTTCTTTGGATATTTTTTTTTCTCTCTTGTACTCCATTTACCACATTTTGTATGTTTAATAAATTAATAATAATAATAATAACTTACAGCCCTTACCTGGACTGTGGGGTTGTCAACCAGGAGGCTAGCTATTTGGCTTTTGAACTACTTCGAAAAAATAGCTATATTAAATTTTGAATGGATATATTTTGGGAAAAAGGGTATATAAGGGATAGTTAACCTTTAACTACTCTTGACACTTAAAAAGGGATCTAGAACTTTCGATTTCCAATCTAACGAGCCTCCTCCAAAGTTTATGCGGCCACCTCTTCCATAAAAATCCTTATATGTTAACAATGGGCAACTTTTAAAACTTACAATCCTTGCTCCTGGGCTCCTTACAACCCCGGAGGCATAGTTATTTGACATTTGGACTATTTTGAACTAAATGGTTATCTAAAAATTTTGATCAGATGCATTTGGGAAAAAGGGTGTATGGGTAGGACTGGCTGGCTGATCTCCGATCACTTTTGTCTCTTGAATAGGTAAGCAAAAATTCTGATTTTCAATCAAATTAGCCGCCTCCAAAGTTTATACGACCGCCCATTCAAAGAAACTTATATGTTGACGGTGGGCAACTGGCATAACATATAATCCTAGCCCTTGGGCAGTAGTTGGGTTTTTCAACCCCGGAGGTACAGTTATTTGGTCTTTGTTCTATTTCGAACAAAATTGCTATCTGAAAATGATACTCGACTGAATTTGGGGAAAAGAGGGCGTGGGGGGATAGCTGCCCTCCGACCTCTTTTGACTCCTAAAAAGGGAACTAGAACTTGTTATTTCTAATAGAATGAACCCCCTCATAAGGTTATACGACCACACCTTCCGTATTAAGGGCCTCTTGGAAGAAATTAATACATTGAAACCTATATATAACAACAGCTAAAGAAAGCATCACGAAGAATCACAAATATAAATGATGGACAACGAAATATTTGGTTAGGGATTTCTTCATTCAATTGAAATTCCTGATTTGCCACCCTATGACTTAATACTAAAGAAAAACACGATGATTATGCTAATGTGTAATTCAGGTATTTTAGAGGTATATGCAATGGAACATGCCTGGTTGCTATTGAATCATATAACAACGTTGCTAAACCAAAAATATAATTACTGGAAAAAGGTTCGAAAAGAAATTTTTTGGTATCTATGAATCCATACGAAATTATACAAGATGATGTCTGAACAGCTAAAGCAAAAGGTATGGAAAACATGTCTCAGGTAACAATGAACGAAAAAGAAGCATCTGCGGTTAGGAAACCTGCAATAACAAACACCACAACAAATCATGAATGAAAAATGATGGACAACGAAATCTGCGGTTAGAGGACAAGTGACCACAAAGCTCACATCGAATTTAAATCTTTATTCTCAGCTCTCTGCCAAGTTTTTTACGACCTCTTAGTGGGTTTAAAAAAATTAAAGGCTTATGGCCCTTTACTACAGGCAACGCAAACCCAGATCGGCAGGATTAAAACTTCACAGTCAATAAACCCAGGAGAAAACTTAAAAATAAGAAATCGAAAAAAACCTCAACATGTCAAATAGGTGAACAAAAATAAGAAAAATATAAAGAATTAAAACTTGCAAATATTATTACATAATTAAACCCGATACGATCACAACGGCAATGATTCTTATAGCTAAAAAATAAAAAACTCAAGAAAGTTCAATATTTTTCAGAAAATATAATACAATTATTGGTAAAAAAAAGAAGAAAGAGGAGGAGAAAATTTGATTTAACGAATGAAATAAGCCCTGGAAAAGAGTTCTTCTATGGCTTTCCGTAGAAAATTTTATTGGGGTAAAAATGGGAGTTTTTGTTCAAGCATAGAGAAGGACGCACAGTCAATTGGGAGAAATATACCTAGGGAAAAGCGAATTTGCCCGGGTGTTAATGAGGGTAGTTTTGGCGAAACGCAAGAACCTTTTGTCATTCTTTTTTCCGGGATAACCAAACTGGCTCCCCATTGAAGGGAGAAATAAGGGACTTAACGCTCACTGGCAGTAATTCTTACGCACCTTTTTTGACTGCCTCTATTCTATCCGTAAATTCAGCGGAGATGCAATGATGACAAACATAACAGGCTTCCTCAAAGATTTGGTCTAAAAATTAGAGAACAATGCAATTTAGAGATCGGAATATGCTTAGGGACGAATGTTACACCAGACGCCAGCATGATCTCTGAAACTGGATGGACATTTATGTATCTTTTTGGAAGTTCTATGGGGATTGCTGTCTCAGAATTTTCATTTCTTTGAATTTTGGCCCTATAGGGCCCACTATATTTGCTTTGTGGGCACAAAATGGCAGAAGCCAACACTCTGCTACGATAAAATAGGATACTTTTAGTCAAAATATATAGCTTGGCAGTAAGTCCAAATCAACCTGCAATCTCCAAATTTTCACCCGATCGGATTTTGGCCCTGTTTAGGTAAAAAATTTCAATTAGTAGCCCAAAATGGCAGAAACTGACCCTTTCAAGTGACCTGATCTCCTTTGCTATGAAGAAGGACACTAGATTTTTATTTTCTTAATTATTCGAATATGTTCTTTTTCGATTTCCTGTGACCGCTGCTTCGGCATGATTATCCGATAGAAAAAAAACACAAGCAAACTAATAAACACTCACTTGTTACCAACTTTCCTAGGAATAAATACAAATTTCGTTTTTTAACCCCTAGGGACTTTAAATATCCGCAATGGGGTTATTGGACATTCCAAATATGATACTAAAAAGTTCTTCAATACCGTGACCTTTTCCTAAATTGTATACGTTTTCTAAGCCTCATACATTTTTGCTGATTTTGTATGTCTGGAATCGCCGTAAAAAAGGTGATTCTTTTGACATATTTATTGTTATTTTAATATTGTTTTTTGAGTTTCAGTTCCTATTGACACATATCGCAGTTGTTATTGACCGGGAATCATCAAGAACAACCTGCACAAAAAGCTCCAATTTAGAAATCTGTGTTTTGTATATTTCGGTCAAGCTTGTAGCTCAAGTATATTTCGCCCGTTGCTCAAGACGGGATTGTATGCTATGTTACGTTCACATTTTTTTCTAAAGTGATGGGAGTACATACTTTTCACGAGAGCCAGTATATTGCTTGTTTGCTAATACTTTAGAAAACAACTTCCACTTAAATTGATTTTGACAAGACTTTGTAATTAAAACTTTTCAACCCATAAAATTATTTTTCATCATTGACTTGTATAATCAATTTTCTTTCAAATAATATTAAGTGTTTTTTTTTTTTAGTTGCTCAGTGGACTGGCGCGATGAAAGTTTGCTATCAAAGACTTATATTATGTATATATTTTTCTTTGGACTGATTTTGCCTCTTCTGGCCATTATTATGGCCTACAGTAAAATAATTGGTGCAGTCAAGAAGGTAAACCACCTTTTTTTTCTTTCAAGTATTTCTTTTCGTTTACTGAGAATGGTAAGTGGATAGCAAAAGGGGAGAAATAAAGGAGCTTAAGACCAACCGGTATTGCTAAGAAACCAAGAAAACAGCAAAATCACCCAGGTCAAAGGGATTCCAGGGAACCAAAACTTGGGTTTGAGAAGGTATTTGTTCTGGAAAAAGAAACAAACATTTTAGATAAGAACAAACAAGAGAGCAATTATTGTAGGTGAACTTTGGGAGAAATTTATATAGCTCTAAATGTCGTTAAGATAAACTTCTAATAATAAAATCTGATGAAACACATTTTTACGCTCTATAAATTACCTCAAAAATAAAAAATCAACACATCTTCGCATTAGAAAATGATCCTACAAACTTTAAAGTGCACAATAACTGTTTCTACTTTTAAGAGTTCACAAGTTTTTAAATAGTTTCTTTACTGTGCATGCTTGAAACCCCATGAGCGAGCTAAGCAAATTATTCATGGCAGTGAACTGTAGATAAAGAGCAATCCAAAACAGGTCCAGAAAGATTTATCTGAAACCCTGGAACAATAAATCAGTAAATTTTTGGGTAAAAGATAATATAATGTGTATTAAAAAAGGTTGGCGAAAAATGGCTCCAATATTTGAATTCTTGCTGCTGGCGACTCTCGTAGTATAATCAGGTTAATTTATAATAAGAAACTAAGGCAACCACAATAGGGCTGACGCACCTATGCCTTATAAAAACCGAAACGTCATTTGTGCTTTAATTAAATAAAATATATTTCAAATGTTTTCTATTCTGGGACGTTAATAAATCCCAAATTGCTGTGACTTACAGGAATGATTATCAGTGTAAAATAAACTGTCAATCTTCATTTCACTGATCGTTTCAGCAATTTTTGTTATTATGGTGGTTTACTTTTTCTATGATTAATAAAAATACACAACTCGAAACAATTTTTTTTCAATAAATTGCACATGACAATCTTATCTTTAAGGGCATCTAGGGCGTTAGCCCTGCTCCTATTCGTGGTTGTTTTTTGTTCGTTCTAAGTTTGATATTTATTATAAATTTGTTTCGTTTTGGTTTTTACTTTATTATTGAGTGGCACAAAGTTGAAAATTATGAGATAGTAAATCCAATCTAATTATCAAAATATTACATATTGAACTCCTATTTTCAGTGGTAATATTACTGCACGGTGACGCCTTCATTCCTAAGGAGTCACGCAGTCCATTAGAAATTAACAGTTAACATATATATATATATATATATATATATATATATATATATATCAAAACTTTGTTTAAATAATTTAACTCTATGATATTTTACAAAATTATGCTTTGTGATGTATGCATGTGCATTATCTATGTTAGTGATTCTGTAGGCGGGGATGTGCCTGAGACCTCAATAAGTGTGTTTTAATGCTCAAATTTTGTAGCTCCTCGCGAACCCTCAGATAAATGCAAAAGAAGTTCTGGGATGGGGGCATAAATTAATATCTAATGTCCTTGCATTTTGATTAATCCTGAATGTAGGTGCGGCGAGGTGATAGCTTCTTTGACTTTTTATCCATCAAACAGTTCAAGGTAATGAACTGTAAGTAAGGAGCAACTTGGCCAAATAGTAACCAAAACCCTACAAAAACGGAATTTTGATAACTGTAGATGCATCAAAAGAGTTGATTTTTATCCTAAGTCCAAATATACAAAATTCGTTGAATTTAATCTTACTCGTTAAAAGCAAAGAGCCTGAAAAAAATTTGCTTGATTTTTGAAAAACAGGGTAACGTTCCGTTAAAATTCAAAGAATATTAAAATCACACTATATGATTAAACGTAGGCTATTTGAGAACCCTACCAATGTGGAATTTAGTATTTTTGCCAGAAGAAAGGTCACGGAAGCGTGTTCATCTAATTTTTGTTTCTTTTTTAATTTTTTTTTCCACGGGTGATCGTATCAAACCGATGATTCCAAAAAATTTGGAGAGGGCATAACCGAATGGAAATAAAAAGTTCTAGGGCCCTTTTTAAGTAACCAATAAGAATGGAGGGCCACTAGCCGCCTTACTACGCTCCTAAAATTTTGAGATATCCCTTTTTTCAGCATAGTTGAAAGGTCCAATAACTACGCTTTTGAGGATGACTTTACCCCCCATCACCTCTAGAGACAGGGCTCTAAGCTATGAAATTTACTAATTATTTACATATAGCATTTGGTATCAGGATTAATACAGACATTTTTCGGATGATGGGGAATTTGCTGCATGGGGGAGGGGGCTAGCAGTAGCTCGTTATTTTTCACGGGGAGAATTTTACGTGGAGGGTATTCTATGTGGGAGGAAATTTCCATAGAGAAATTTTTCTTGAGGGAAGGGGGAATTTTACATGGAAGGATGAGGTGGATTTCCCGACATTACTTGGAAAAACGATCAGACACTGAATGAAAAATTTAATTTTTTTTCAACTGAAAGTAAGGAGTAACATTAAACCTTAAACAAACTGAAATTATTCCCTCTAAGAGGGGGGCTGCCCCTTTATTAACCCTTGCTCTTCACGCTAAAGTCTAAAAGTCCTTTAAAGATACTGGCCATTCAAGTTCAACGACTTTTGTATTTGAGACGTCTTTCTTAAAGAATTGTGATAAATGTCAAACTTTAGCGTAAAGAGCGAGGGTTGGGGAAAGGGTAGCTCCCCTCTCATGTGGAATGATTTCTGATCGTTTTAAATCTCAGTGTTGCTACTTACTTTCACCTGCAAATTTTTTTTTTATTTATTTAATCAAACACTTCATGG
Source organism: Artemia sp. Qi Xiang Cuo (assembly GCF_049724085.1). Lineage (NCBI taxonomy): Eukaryota > Metazoa > Arthropoda > Branchiopoda > Anostraca > Artemiidae > Artemia > Artemia sp. Qi Xiang Cuo. Next base: position 45,550,090 of record NC_142800.1, on the reverse strand, counting down.
TAACGAACTGTAGGTAAGGAGCGACCCGGCTCAATAGTAACCGAAACTCTAAAAAACGGAATTTTGATACCAATAGATACATCAAAAGAATAAAATTTTAATGCTGATTTGAAATAGATAAATTTCATCAAGTTTAATTTTACCCATCAAAAGTTACACGCCTGAGAAAATTTCCCTGATTTTCAAAAAAGGGGAAAATACCCCCCTAGAAGCTATAAAACCTTAATGAAAATAACACCATCAGATTTAGCGTATCCAAGAACCCTTCTGTAGAGGTTTCAAGCTCCTATCTGCAAAAATGTGGAATTTTGTATTTTTTGCCACAAGAAAGATCACGGATGCGTGTTTATTTTTTTTTTTTGCGGAGATGATCGTATCAACCCAGTGGTGCTAGTGATTACAGAAGGCACAGATTAATCGAGTGATACTAACGTATATGACCGATTGGTCGAACACGTCAAACCCCAAACAACAACAACAACAACAACAACAACCCAGTGGTCCTAGAATATCGTGGGAGGGCTCATTTAAACGGAAATTCAAAGTTCTAGTGCCTTTTTTAAGTGACCAAAAAATGGAGGGCAACTAGGCCCCCTCCCACGCTCATTTTTTTCCAAAGTCATCCAATAAAAATTTTGAGATAGCCATTTTGTTCAACATGATCGAAAATATAATAAATATGTCTTTTAGGATGACTTAATCCCAAAAAGACCCCGGAGGGAGGGCTGAAAGTTATGAACTTTACCCAATGTTCACATATAGTATTGATTATTGGGAAGTATACAGACGTTACCAGGGGGGGTGTTTTCTGGTAGTTGGGGGGAGGGGTCAGGGTTATGATGAAGAATCTTGCCAGGGAGGAAATTTTCATGGGGAAAGGGACATTGCGATGAAGGGGGCGCCGGATTTCCCAGCATTATTTAAAAAACGATCAGAAATGAAATAAAAAAAAGTTTTTCAACTGAAAGTAAGGAGCAACATCAAAACTTAAAACGAACGGAAATTATTACGTATATGATTCGGTTCGCCCCCTAGTCAATACCTCGCTCTTTAAGCCAAAGATTTTCTAGTACTTTCATAAGAGCTATTTATTCTAATTAACAGCCTTTGTGATTAAGGGGTCATTTGTATAAAATTGTAACAAAATTCGAACTTTAGCCTAAAGTGAGAGGTATTGACTAGGGGGCGAACCCCCTAATGTACGTATTAAAAATATATTTAAATATAGAAGTTCGTTACGTAAGTCAATTCGTAAGTTACGTATATTTATACTCATAAAAACGTTCGTAGATAAAATTTAACAACTTTCGAGTAAGGCATTTAACCAAATAAAAGTAAAATTAATATGCAAATTTTGTTTTAATTATTCATGTACGGTGAGCCGAAATCAAAACCTGCATTAATTCAAAAATGTTCAAAGATTAAATAAAAAAAACAAGTGTTTTTTAACTGAAAGTAAGGAGCAACATTAAAACTTAAAACGAACAGAAGCTATTCCGTATATGAAAAGGGCTGTCCCGTCCTCAACGCCTTGCGCTTTACGGTAGAGTTAGACTCTTTCTCACAACTCTATATTTTAAAACAATAAAAAACCATAGCGTAAAGAGCGAGGCGTTGAGGAGGGGAACAGCCCCTTTCATATACG